>NC_084928.1:1233846-1539807 GCF_958298935.1 Phragmites australis | reverse complement strand
CAGGCTTGTTGTGTATTTTCTATGTTTCCAGGACTCTTTCGGTAAAATGCGGTTGTACTGTGCTAAAATATTAATATAATCCCTACCCCTTCTCTCTCTCAAAAAAAAGTATTGCTTCCAGTTTGGTGCTGAATTATCTGATCTGGACAAGATGCTGACGGTCTTCAGAGTTCAGAAGGCAACCATGCAATCCTTATCCTTTCCCTCGAAGGAGTAAATTGATGGAGATTCCCCCAGAAGAACTGGGAACTGATGGGGGAAAAAGTATGCCGTGCAAACATGAAAATGGAAATCATATATTCCAGTACAAAGTTTTACCATCAGTATGACAATATCAAAACTTAGTTGCAGAGAGAGGCAGCACAGGCAGAGACGTTGGTGAAATGGAATTAGTCTCTTTCAATGTATTAGTTACCAGTTTATGCAGATGCCGAATTGAATCCAAGCGGGCCCGGCCCCAAATCCAATCGAAATCGATGCAAACTGTGGCTGTCACAGCTCACAGGCCATGGTACTGCAGTAGTACGAAACATCACCTCACCAACTTCTGCAGCTTCATTAATTCTGATCTGATTTGACGTCCATGTGTATGCTACAAACTTACAATTCGATCTTGAGGTGGCTATCGACAAGCTGAACATAACTTAGCTTGTTGGTCCAATCAAACAAGTAATGCAGACCCCACTCGAATAATTCAGGACACTTTAACTTGTACCAGAGAAGAAAAGAAGAATAAGGCAGGAAAAGAAGAACAAAATGAAAGGAAATTAAGGAAAACAGCAGCTATAAATATAAGTATAAACTCTTGGAAATGATAGGATAGAATTGCTCATCCTACTAGGGCATGCATTATACATATCTTGTTGCATCAATTTGCAGGGTAAATATATATATATATATAGTCGTTATTGCATTTTCTTTACCGGCCATTAATTTTCGCCTCCTTTCTGTGCACTGTTGGGAGATGGATCGGTATGGCCTCACTACGTGGTACCGAAGGTCACTGCATGCATGCAGTGGCAGACGACGGATAGACGATGCTAGTCGTGGGCGCTCCTCCAGATGGCCTCGAGCTCGGCGGCGAAGAGGTCCTCCTGGCCGATGATGATGGTGATGTGGTCCTTGCGGTCGTAGACGGTGACGCGCGCGCGGGGCACCCTGGCGCCGACGGCGAGCGTGCACTCCACGGGGAGGAGCTCGTCGTCGCGGCCGTGGAAGAGGGCCACCTTGCAGGCGAGCTGAGCGGAGACGACGTCAAGGTAGGCGTCCATCTTGGCGGCGCTGCCGCAGATGATGTTGTGCAGGGTGTGCCACGCCGCGTTGTGGGTGTGGCACATGAACGCCTCGATCATGAACGTCCGTATCCTGCACTCACACATACTTAGTTAATAAAATGCTTTCTTTATCCAAAAAAATGCACGCATACGAGTTGATGGCACCAGAGCAGTAACAAGAAAATCTTGGAGGGTCCAGCACATTGATCCCATCTGGCTACACATTAGAGGACCCACCCGGCCATGACTCGGAACTCAGCCACTTGCCCTCTGAACGCAGCCTGGATTGAGCCAGGTGTTCGTGTACTTGCACAATCCGGTAATAAAATTTGCAACTCCGAACCAGATCTCAGTCGAGTCGACGATGCATATGCAATATGGATGGACATGGACCCACACACTTGCTCTGTCCTAGCTTGCAGGGAACCTTCTGCTGTCTAGCATTACCGGGATACTGCCATTTTCCTTCATGCTTGAACACTGTTGTCTTTTTTGTATAAAAAACACTATGTTCACTGTTTGCAAATCATTACTGACCGGTGAGAACTATGGCGAGGAAAAAGAAACAGTACTGCTGAGTACTGTATTTGTACCGAGACATATAGGCTTGGATCCCGTGCATTTTGGGACCCCAACTGCCTCTGTCTCTCCGTCCTCTCCTACCATTTGGATCACCTTGCTGAAAAAGAATCCTTTGGCCACAAGATTTGTGGCTAGGCGAGCCCATCGATCCGCCATACGATTCAGCAACCGAAACGATCGGGACATGTGCAGGGCACTCCACTACTGCAGATTACCACGGTCTCAGAACGACACGCTTCCAGAGTTGAGTCCTGAGCAAAACCTTCTGGTTTTCCCCAAAAGTTCCATCCTTTCTGGTGCAAAATTTATAGCACGGCGCGGTCGGCGGCGAGAGTCTTCTGAACCAGGAGCCTGCATCGAAATGGTGCGTGCTTTCACGGTCGCCGGTGCGTGTGGGCTTGCGGGTGTGCGTTCGCCATGTGTGCTCGCCGAATAGTTGCGGGTTGTCATGGCTGGGGGCCCGGCGTTATGGCGGTGCCGTGTGGCACCGCCGATTTAGGCACAGGTTGCCGTCGCCATCGAGAAAGATGTTACGGCATGTTCTACCGTAGAATATTTAACTGCTGCAATGCAAGTGAGCAGTTGGATCCCTTGCTCACTGCTCGCCTATCTTGCCGGGCAAAGAATCAGCCAGTCGGCGTTTAGTTCGTTTGTTAGCTGTCTTAGTGCTCGTGTTTTATAGTTTTTTCTTTGCCAGCCCGAGAGAGCCAAATTTGCTCTTCGTCGCTGGCCAGGCGAGAGCAAGGCGGGCAAACGAACCAAACGCTCACTAAGGTTTGCACGCGTCGCATTGCACGTGCATAGTAAGATAAGAGGGTGTGTTCCTATCAAGCTGTAGCACAAGGATGATGGATGTAAGTATTACTCGGAATCGTGTTATTAATTCTGACGGACAAAATGATGCGTCGACATCAGCAGCAGCCTAGCACCGGCGAAATGCTAACGAAGAACAGCATTTTCTGGCTGAGTGTATCATTTAGGGAGATGACAGCGATTGAGAATAATTTGGCGAATCCAAATATCGCCGTCACCGTCTCTCTGCTCCTGCGTTTTTCAGATGGAAATGACGATCCCTTTTTCTGAGTTGCTGTACTAATAATCACTCTAAAACTTGAAGCAATTTACTGTCCCATTTTGTTGCAGAGGAAGGGAGCAGAGAAAGGCGTGCAGGCCCTGCTGCAAGAACTGAAGATAGCAGTAAATTCAGACTCGCTGTGCTACTAGTACCAGTATAAAATATACAATCCACAGCTGTGCCGCATCTGCCGACTTGAGTCGTATTCAGTGCGAGCAATGTGTTTTAAACTCCTCAATACATGTGAACAGAGGATTTAAATTCAGTTTTTCTACTCGTCTGTGTTTCACTCCTGTTCATGTGTGCGGTGCAGTGGGGTCTGTCTGTGTGCGAGCTGCGGCGAGAGCAGAGCAGGGCGGCAGAGCATTCGAGTCAGAGAGAGTGAGAGAGCAGAGACACAGAGGAGGAGCACAAGCACAGAGCAGGAGCAGGTCACCTGTTCCTGGTGAAGATCCTGAAGAGGCGGTCCCAGACGCGGTGGTGCCTGCAGATGGTGAGGCAGATGGTCCGGCTCACGTGCTCGTACCAGCACGCCATCGACGCCCCGAACGCGATCGGCGGCCACACCCGCCGCGGCGCCACCCGCCGCATCACGTACTGCGTCGCCGCGCCCGCCTCCTCCTCCGGCACCGGGAAATATGGCTGCCCACAATCCAATCCAATCCAATCGAACAAACCCGTCAGATTACCAGTGAAACTTTTTTACTCCCTGTGATTCGCACGCATGGTTTTCTTTGTGCACGCAGTGAAACGTGGTTAGATTTTTGTGTGTCCTGGCTGTTTCTTTTAGTCAAGTGGCAGTCAAGTACATGTGTCGACGATGCAGGGGCCCAACACAAACGACGATGGCACGTACCGGCGCGAGGAGGGTGAGCGACTTGACGGAGTCGGGGTACTTGACGGCGAGCGCGAGCGCGAGCACGCAGCCGAGCGAGTGCGCGACGACGTGGAAGGACCGCAGCCGGAAGCGCTGCAGCACGGAGCGCTCGATCATCTCCACGTGCTCCCGCAGCGTGTACAGCGAGTCCGCCGGCTTGGGGCTCCGCCCGAACCCCAGCAGGTCCACCGCGAACATCCGGTACCGCCCCCGCGCCGCCGCGCTGAACGCCGGGAACACCGTCTCCGTCCAGAACACCGACGACGAGATGAACCCGTGGATGAACACCACGTCCTCCACCGCCGCCTCGCCGCCACCTGTGTTCAATTAATACGTGCATGCGCAGTCTGTAAGTGGTAACTCTACGTGCATGCACACAAAAGCCGGCGACGAGATGAACCGCGTGTGAGAATTAAGACTGAAGCGTACTTGGCGGTGGCGCTTGCACGTGGACGTAGAGGTGGGAGGAGGAGCGGGGGGCGGCGCTCCAGGAGTGGCAGACCTTGCAGTCGCAGTCGGACCAGCACGGCGCCTGCCGCGGCTGGCGGGGAGGGCGGTCGATCTTGCCGCGGATCATCTCGGCGATGGCGGGGCTCACGGTGAGCGTGGGCGCGGCGGGGCCGGCCTTCTTGGTGGCGTCCGCCAGCAGCGACGGCCGCACGTACAGCGTGTCGGACACGTCCTCCAGCTGCATCTTGGCCGACGACGCCGACAGCCGCACCACCTTCGGCCCAGGCGTGGCCGCCGCCGGGGGCACGAAGATCCGCGGCCCTGCACCACCGCCGTCCCGCGCTGCCGCCGCGCAGTAGCACGCCTTCCACTCCGCCTCCACGGCGTAGTCCACGAGCTTGTACACCAGGCACAGCACCATGTCCAGCACGTCCAGGAACGAGAACACCACGAAGCTCACCGCGCAGTTGAGCGCGCCCCCCGCCGCGGCCAGGAGCGCCGCCATCGACACCCTTCTCCACTCGCCCCCACCCCTACCTCCTCCCATGGCTGCTGCCTTCTCTTGCCACACGCAGGTGGCAATGTGCATTGCTCCCCCCCTCTCAACCTCCGCTGCCGGCCGGTGGGCAGCAGCAAGCAACCAGCAACCGACGCCGGCCGCCGCCCGCTCAGGCTACCTCAGCTAGCTATGTACACAACTAATAGCTGAGACGCAGAGGAGGTGGGCTTTTTGTACGAGTAAACGAGGCGTTCGCGATGAGACAGCCGGAGGGTTTACCTCAGAAGAAGAAGAAGAGAGAGAGAGAGAGAGAAGGCGCGCATTTAAGCGCAGTTTGAGGCGGGTGGCTTGGTTTCTTGCGCGAGTTTTTTTTTTTTTTTTTTTTTTGGCGTGTGGGCAAAGGGTTTGGACGTTTGGTTGGGTAGCTTGAGTTGGAGGTGGCACCGCGTGCTGTGCTGGTGAAGCTATGCACCCAACGGCATTTAATTGCGTTTCATGAACAGGGTTAATGGTTGATCTCCATCATTGGGGTTAATCCATGGATTATTCAACCATGTAGTAATAATTCGACAAATAGAGTTAGTTTTAGCTATATAAAAAGGCGATGCACAACTCATATGCAGAGGCTGGGATGATATCATATTAGGTAAAAGGAAGTTTTTGTTATATACATGTAATCCATTCAGTCTGAAATAAGTATTGTTATGGATATCGATATAGTCCCTAAAATCCAACTTTGATTACTGTTTTTTTAATATATTAATAAAATATAGAAAAACAAATATTGTAAAATTATTTTTTGAGACAAATCTACCCGTGTTATTTTTAAGTATCCAAATTTAATACATAAAAATAATTTATAGCTAAAATTTAAAATAGTTAGCTGCACGTAAAAAAAAAATTTGTTTTGGAGCGAAGTGAGTAATAGATTTGCTAGTGTGGGTTAACATCCAATTTAAATTTAGTGTCGAATAGATGTGGATGGTGTCTCCTTGAAAAGTTTCCGCTGAGAGGTAAGTACCTCTGGTAAGAAGTAAAAAAATCTCAAAGAAATGAAAATATTTACTTTTGGTCTTTCAACTCTTCGCTCGGTAAAACTTTCACCTGGAACTTAAAAAAAGTCAAACAACTAAAGAAACTATGTTAGGGTGCCATAATGGACTTTTTTTTGGCAAGAAATTGCAGCAGGTGAGCTGAGAACGAAAGATTGTAGCCATGTGCCAATATTTGCTGGCAAACGGCAACGTGCATCTGGCTTGTGTTGGTAAACTTTCGCTTTGAATTAACCCACTGCTAGAATTATTAAAATAAGAAATGCTGTTAAGATGTTACTTCACACACTCTATAGCCTGTAAGGAAGAGAGAGGCGAGAAGAAGTTTGGGCATATGCCAGAAGAGAATGGTCAGTTACAAGAATACATGGTTAATTAGTCCTGTGAGATATATGTGTACACAGTTTAGTCATGTTTAGTATTTGCTGTTTCTATCCTCAAATATATTAGAGATATATATAGCACTATTATATATACATATCTAAAATATACTCGGTCATATCATAATTTATCTATGAATTTTATCAAACATGAAAGTGCTTTGTTATCCAGCAAAATAATGACAGATATTAGTCGTCACTGCATCGTCGGAGTGAGTGAGTGGTGGGTGGCGGTTGTCGGTTGAGCTGCCGCGCGCGAGGCGCAGAGAGACAGAGAGTGAGCTAGCTGCTCGACCTGCCCGTTCAGCTGCAGGCAGAAGAGGTTGATCGGGTCAGGTCCCCGCTCCCTTTCTTCAGGTTGACTTTGCCTGCTACAGTAGCATGAGCTCCCGAACCAACACCGCGTCGTCCGCCATCGATCGCCATGAGTGTCGTCGTCGCTCCAGCCCACGAGACGAATTGAATCGGCATGCGGTCTGGCACTGGCCAGCAGGTACCGGTAATACTGTAGAGGCGCCGAGTGCTTTCATGCATGCCTCGGCATCATCGATGGATCGCGGCTGCAGCGAACCTGCTTGCCCCAACTGGAGAGGACAGTCCGGCTTGGCTGCTGTGACGGCATGGTGAGTTTCCAGGACTGCAGCTGCAGGAAGTTCAGGGCTGCTACCTGACAAATTGAACGGTTCGTTGGTGACAGTTAAGATTGATGATGCTGTCGAACAGTCGAAGCCATGGACGAAGCATCGGGACGTTACCACCACGAAATGCGACGCCGAGGATCGATGCGTTCGTGAAGATGACCACGGCAGTAAGGAACGCATCTCTGATCTTCTTCCTGGAAAGTACCCTGCTGTTGCGGCAGCGTTTTGATCTCGGTGTCGCGAACCTTTCCAGCCAGGTGACGGAATATTTTAAACGATAATTTTCCGTGTGCTGCTTAATATTAACGAATTATACCGTAGCATTACCACATGCATATTTGATGGACGGGTTTTTAACCGTACGTACTGGAACCTTCTTAATTCGAAACAAACAAATGGTGCAATGGACGGAACATAAATTATGAAATGACTGCGCACCAAATTTTATGTGCACTTGCAGTTCCTTACCGAACTACTTGTATGGCACGTTTTGTCCTCTGGTCCTTTTTTAAAATTAAAAAAAGAATGAACTGGTCGAAGCAGGTATTTAACCACTCCAATTCGTTTTGATGCGGTGGTGCCATAGATTGTACATTTCTCTCTCCCTACCAATGAAAAAACATGCACAGGCACGTTCTAAAAAATATAAAAATAACAATAATCACACCGAAAGGTTGATCTACGTCGCGTCCGAGGAGGAGATGCTGAATCGATCGTCCGATTTGTACTCTCCTCCTGCCGGTCTAACGATTTGACTGCTCCAGTTCGTATGAATATTTCCTCTCGCGGCAGCTAAGCTAGCTGCTAACTCTAACTATTAGTATTATAAGGTTGGTTCTCTGCTTTTATGTCTGAAACAGCCATGATCTCCTTCTTGCTGATAAAAGTTACACGCATCAGGGATGCTACAGTAATTCGGTGTGCAGCGCTAGTACTGCAGCGCTAGTACTGTACTTCTGTACTAGAACACTGTATTACGAGTACTGCAGCACTTATCACTGTTCATCCGCTCGCGATCTGATGAATGGGACCTAACAAAGTAGTGTTACTGTAGCATCTCTAACTTTGCTGGAGCAAACCAGAGGATACGATTTCAGGCAAACAGCTCCGGAAAGTGACTGATAGAATGCGCTATATATATCTATTATATATTATGTCTGAATATTTCTGATATTGAGCTAGCTAGTTATATGACTTACAGACTATTTCAGACATTCACACTGTGGCGACACTAACCGATTTTGGTTTTTTAGAAACCGCTAACACTTTGGAGTACTGTTGCTCACTTTCATGAACGAAATAGAATGAACAGTTTCTGCACAAGGAACCCATCAAGATGGGAAGGAACATATTACGCTAACACCGGATAATTACCAACTCTCTCGTTGGAACACCGGATAAGATACCCTGAACGAATAAAAAAATCTTTTTAAAAAACTTCGATTTAAACAAATTTCTAGTTTTCTGAGAGAGAAAAAATGTCAAATTTAAACCGTTAAACAATAAAGTTGTACAGTAATTGACTGGCCGCCGATTAAACCGGGCGGTAAAACTAAAAGGTTGGGAAACGACCAACTTCGGTTCATTTTGTTGTTTCGTCTCCTTTGTAATCTCTTAATGCTTACTTGTTGGTGTGGTGCTCAGTGTAGGAGCGTTGTCTATGATTGAATACTTCTTTTATTTAATAAAAAATGCGTAGCTCTCTATATATTTAAGAAAAAAAATAATCTGAAATCTGGCACTTTAATACCGTCAGAGGGACAAGTTGTCCTGGCAGGAATCGGTACTGGCCAAAGTCAGGTGCACTGTATATTTAAATTCAGAACATTAAAAACTCTGACTGCAGTAAGGGCGCAACATAAAATCTTTGCTTTTTGTGAGCGAAAATGTTCCCTTCGCACATGCTATATTAGAATATCCTGATGTACAGATAACAGTTACTAAATCTTGAAGGACAATTTGGCTGCTGCAATGGATATATATACACATACATTATTCTACTTTCTATGCTAAAAATAGCTATTTAACATCTTAACATCTCAACCTGTCATCCTGTCCTGCACTCATAAAAAACATCCCGTAACCGTAAATTCCAATTTATCAAAACCATAAAATACGTATAATCATAAATATCATTCCACAACCTTAAATTCTAATTTATCGAGACCGTAAAATACGTATGACCGTAAAAACCATTCCGCAATCATTAAAAACTGGCTTCTGTAATTGCAAAAATGACTCTTGACAATAAAAATTATGTAGTTTTTATTGTCAAGAGTCGTTTTTACGGTCATATGTATTTTACGGTCTCGATAAATTAGAATTTACGATTATGGGATGTTTTTACGGGTGCAGGACTATATATATATATATACACACACACAGCGAGGCTATTCTGCGCATATGCGTAGTTGCTATTTGCACTGCGCATATCCCCCAGTTACAACCCGAAACACTGTGAGTTAAAACTTGTTAGGTAGACCAGCTACAACTTTACGTCCAGAAATACATAATTGCAACACGAGAAGCTAACACTGAGAGTTACAACTTGTTATTCGCACTGCGTATATCCCCCAGTTACAACTCGAAACACTGTGAGTTACAACTTGTTAGGTAGACCAGTTATAATTTTACGTCCATAAATACATAATTGCAACACGAGAAGCTAACAATGTGAGTTACAACTTGTTATTCGCACTGCGCACATCCTCCAGTTATAACTCGAAATACTGTGAGTTACAACTTGCAGGGTATACGTAGACATGAACTACAATGAGGATACATGTAGAATATATATATATAGTATATATAAAGTGTAAATTCAGGGGAAAAAAAGATGAAAAAGGAGTGAGAGAAATACTGCTAATAGGTACAGCATGAACAGCTAACCACTAAGGCAAATATCATTTTCAGCATGGGGCAGCCGAATAGACCTGATTGCAGAATCATTTCCGGACTCATATTTGTGGATGGAGAACTTGGTCGACCGAGACCGGATAATTAGGAATCTGCATCAATTTATCGATGAGCGAATTGACGCGCTATGAAATGCGGTTATCTGAAAGCTACAGTTTGCTGATCAGGACGACGGCACATCTGAACTTCTGAAGAATGGTAGAACGTCATTGACAGCATGGGCGTAGGAGGCTGCCATCCCTGTTGAAACTTGAAACCCATGAGCAGATTAATAACACAAGCATGGCTACAACACACTCTTGTCTTTTTCAAATTTATTCGGCTGAACCGGTGTTCCTCACCGTGAGCCTGATGGATGCATGAATTGAATCGAATTGAAAGATCATGTAGCATTTACAGATGGATTTAGCTACTGGTGATTAATCATATTGCTAGCTGTGTCCTGTTGCTCCCCACTTTGAGTAATTGCGTACTATTAGGGTACTGCTAACAAGTAACAGCGGATCAGACATTCTGATATCTATTACCTTAATAATTGAGAAGAAAAAGAAGCCTCCACGTTCGCTCTCAATGCCACGAAATTACCACATTAATTTGAAAAAAGAAAAAGATCTAGACCACTCAATGTTATGAACATTTAACGGTCTAGATTAAACTAAAAATCAATTTTAAATATTAAAAGATAAGGCAGGATATGGGAAAACGAAGCTGTAACATGTTCAGACACGTTCAGAATAGATGTGTTGTATCCTCTTCGGACACGTACAAAATACAAGCAATAAATATCTACTTTACAACTCAGGCACGTCAGCTCTATTTTAGATTAGTAGTTTTTGCCAAAACGTTTGCTACAGGTGGACGATACCTATCAGCTTCAATTTGCTTTTCGGCGAATCGTCTGTACTTTTTTAGCATCTTCAGTGCAGCCACAACAACCGTAAGATTTCTCTGCTATAACATATTTCAGCAATAAATACACGTTCAGTGTCCCAATCAATAAATATTTCTAACTCTACAACTATCAAAAGTTTTGCTGCAGGTGATCGTTTTTTGCTAAACATTGTCTGCCGGTGGTTCTTCTCTCTTTCAACATATCCACTGCAATAGGTGGTGAGATATTAAATTCTGATTTACAGTATATATGACACAATTTTCAGTAGCATAAAGGATGTGAACATTACAAAAATAACTGATTTACAGTAGCATACAAATTAAATATCTGACACAATTTTCTAATGAAATATAAAGAATGTGAACATTACCGGAAAAAAAGGATAGCTCCTGACATGCTATAACCAAGTTTTTAGGAAGTTAATTTTTTAGGATCGAACTTCAATTCAGGAATTTTCAGATCAGTCTGCATATATACTATGATGTTTGAATCATGGATTCACACATGCTATAATCAAGTTTGCATACATATTAGAATCTGGATATGAAGTTTTATTTAATCCAATACTACATTTTCATTGTAGCAAATGAGTATTTTTCAGACCAGTCTGCATACATACTATGATGTTTGAATCAAGAAATCCATCAGACATGCTATAACCAAGTTTGCATACATATTATAACCTGGATATGAAATTTTATTTAATCTTATACTATATTTCCATTGTAGTTTTCTTCCATGGTCCATATCATATATTTGACAAGAAAAAATTAGACACGTATTCACAATGCATAGGAAAGATTGAAACAATAGAAACAGCAATAGGTGGTGAGATATTAAATTCTGATTTACAGTATATATGACACAAGTTACAATGAAATATAAAGGATGTGAACATTACAAAAATAACTGATTTACAGTAGCATACAAATTAAATATCTGAAACAATTTTCTAATGAAATATAAAGGATGTGAACATTACAGAAAAAAAAGATAGCTCCTGACATTCTATAACCAAGTTTTTAGGAAGTTAATTTTTTAGGATCGAACTTCAATTCAGGAATTTTCAGATCAGTCTGCATACATACTATGATGTTTGAATCAAGAAATCCATCAGTCATGCTATAATCAAGTTTGCATTCATATTAGAATCTGGATATTAAGTTTTATTTAATCTGATACTATATTTCCATTGTAGCAAATGAGTATTTTTCAGACCAGTCTGCATACATACTATGATGTTTGAATCAAGAAATCCATCAGACATGCTATAACCAAGTTTGCATACATATTAGAACCTGGATATGAACTTTTATTTAATCTTATACTATATTTCCATTGTAGTTTTCTTCCATGATCCATATCATATATTTGACAAGAAAAAATTAGACACGTATTCACAATGCATAGGAAAGATTGAAACAATAGAAACAAATTTGAGTACCAAGTTAATATTCAATTAATCTTCTTTGATATAGACCAACTACATGTTAGTAACAATTAGTGCCATAAGCCCATAAATAGCATATTACCTTTTGTAACAGGAAAGTTGCCTATGTCTCATTAAGACACTTGAGAAAAATATAAGAGTAGTGTTTATGCAATTGGCATATTGGATAGGAAACATTCTATAAATTTAAATGAAATAAGAACTGAACCACATAACCTAGAGTAAGAAAATATGTACTACACACTCATTGTAGTAATTAGTCTTTGGACAGTCCAAAACAAAAGAACCAATACAATTGTCAACTAGGATGTAGGTGTTGGATTCTCTATATCACTATTATACCTTATATATCATGTATAAAATTTATTTACAGGTAGGCACACTATGGCATACAAATCTTTGAGTCAATTGACAACATTCGGACAAGCATGGAACATTAAAGTGAAAGTGATAAGAATGTGGGAGTCAATTAATTTTGCCACTGATGAACTTATGAGCTTAGATATGATTCTTATGGATGAACAGGTATTGCTCTACCCATTCATATTTAACGCACCAAACCATATAATTTTCTTTTAATTAATATTTGTTTGACAGGGTGAAACAATTCACGCTACTATCTGGAAGAACCTAATTGATATTTACAAACAAAAGGTCAATGAAGGTTCTATCTATGCAATTAAAAATTTCAAAGTCCAAGAAGATAGTAGATACCGTCCAGTGAAGAATACACTAAAAATAGTTTTCATTTACAATACAAATATCAAGGAAGTGCAAGAGCAGTTGAATAAATTTCAGAACTATTACTTTGAGTTTGCCTCTAGAGATACACTACTAGAACGGAGAAATAGTGATAAGCAATGCTCAGGTAAGTATTCCATTATGTCCTATATAATCTGTTTTTTTTATCTATTTATATTATATTATATAATTTTTAATGTAAATATTATTACCTAAATCTGCAGATGTTATTGGATTACTCACAAGGATTAAGAAAGTAGAAACTAGAATGGTAATGAAAAACACCGCCAACCCGCGGCAAAGGGACATTCGGGAGATTGAACTTTTAATAGCAAAGTAAGTATGTCAGTTTGAATTAAAAATTTGTTACTATAAATGTTTTTTCGCTTATGATGGAATAAAAATTGTATATTATGGCACAAATTATAGGGATCATAAAGTGAGGATAACACTATGGGGAAATTTAGCTCATTCTTTGAATGAAGATTTTATTGGCAAACAAACTGTTGTAATAGTTACATCAACAATGGTGGATGGAATGCAAGGTAACTGCAATTTTTTATCAAGCTATTGTCAAAATTCCAAGATTACAAACACTAACATTTTGATATTTTAAAAACTAGATATGATATTTTTGAAGTCCGAAAATGGCACAAGATTATATACAAATTTAGATATACCAGAAACATGGAAGCTTATTGACAGGTATACAAAATGTTGCCCTTTTATTTACCAAATTTCAATACACAACTCTAATTTTTTTGTATTATCACTATATCCTAATACATTATATTTTATAGTCTCCAATATGAAGAAAATGTTGCAAAACTGATGGAAGTAGATAAAAGTACACAAGGTACACTTGAGGAGCAAATGTTTTACAACAGAAGAACTTTGTTCGAAATTACTCAAATGAGACATGACAACCCGACAGATCAGGTAACATAGAATTCATATATCTGTTTTCTGAGATAATGATTAAACCTCCACCATATTTAGCAATTTTATGTGGTTACTAAAATAAAATATTTTTAAAGCTAACATCTGATTTTTCACATTGTAGGATTTTGTATTTACATCAAGAGCTACGATCGATCGATTAGATAACTTCTCTTGGTGGTACATGTCATGCAAAGTTTGCAACAAAATGTGTACTAAGATAGCCAACAAGTACCATTGCAATAAGTGCAATATGGAACCAGAATCAACAACTCCTAGGTAATCATACTATTAAAAAACTTTATTTTCTAAATTTTTTTAATTTGTTTGCCCTAACAACCATGCTATGGTAGGTATTGGATCCGATTCCAAATAAGTGATCACACAACAACTACGACCTAGCAGGTACTCCAAGGAACACATATATTGCAATCAGGTACTCCAAGGAACACATATATTGCAGTTTTATATTATAGGTGATGACAATACTTTTAACACTAGCAGTATTTTCAGACAAATTATGACGACAACGAAAATATTATCAATGAAGCCGACTTCGACAAAGAATGCAATAAGGAGATCAACAAACCAGTGCACATAGAAGAGGAACCAACTCGATATAAATCAACAAGGTCTAGGATAAGATCTGCAAGATACACATCTTTGGATTAGAAATGTATTAGCACATAAAACATCAATTTGCTTTCTCATTTGTACCATTATACAAAAAAAAAAAAATTAAAACTTATCATGTACCTCTCCCATGCTCAAAGCTTCTAATCGCATTTTTGTATTCATATATTGTCCAACCCATATGAAGATGCACAAATACCACGTACATCTCCACCTCGGAAGCGCCGAAGGTTTAAAAAGAGAGAATGCAAACAGATAAGGCACATACTAAATTATAAAAACTAACTAAGATAATGAATGGATGCAGTTTAAATTGAGAATTCATCTTACCCTTTAAAAATCTACAAGAGAATAAACGAGAATCACCTTCTACATCTCTCACAATCTTCTGTCTGTGGTTCTCAGACTTTACTCCAACTAACTTACTAACTGATCATATTGCATGCCTTCTTTTAGCAATCTGAATTTAAAGATTTGGCTGCATATAATATATTCGATGACCAAAATGGAAAGGATCAGTATTGTGATACTTAATTTTATGCAGAAAAACAACAAAGACTGAGACATACTCGGTAAAGTACAAACACACAGTTAGAAAGCAACATGTCAAAAAGCGAAGAGTTACTGCAATGACTATGTTTATACTTTTAGATCAACCTTTTGAATGCATTATATATATACAAAATTTTATTTTGAGCAGATACTAAATAACACAACATATATGTGATTAAATACATGATGATACCTTAAATTTATCTTCTGATCAAAGTTCATCATCAAGCATGGTAGATACATACGTATACATGAATATTTCTATGTGAAGTGCACATGAAAAAGGATAGCGGCACACTGATCAGAAGGTTTTGCCATTTCATGTAGTTACATCTTAAAATTTATGGCAATAATTCTTGTGGCAGCACATAACCTTCATGCTTCAGTACAGCTAAATTCCAACAAAGTGTGATATGCCATGACCATTGACTAACATTTAATAATCTCTATACAGCACATATATTTTTATACAAAGTGAAACTAATGACCAGTGTAATAAAAGATAAAACATCAATTTGCTTTCTCATTTATACCATTCTAATCACATTTCGTCCAACCCATATTAAGATGCACAAATAACAATGCAAAATAAATACAGTTGAAAGCAAAGAAGTAGATGTTGAGTACAATCTTGATTGAAATTTGCTACAAGTCTTCAAGCAATGAATCAACACCTGGTACGGTAATCTTGCTGGCGGAGACCATGGAAGCCAACACCGGGCACCCCACCTTCCTCCTCCCCTCCCCTCCGCGAATGGCTCGAAAACTTCCATCGGGATCTCTGCTCTCGCCGGGAGCCTGTACATCTCCACCTCGGAAGCGCCGAAGGTACATGAACCAGGCGGTCCAGATCCAAGCGCAAGTCCGACCGCCTGAGCTTGGATCTGAGTGGATAAGAGAATAAACTGTGGTAGCGAGTGGACGAGGGTGACGGATGGATAAGGGGTGAGGGGTAGGTCACCGGGCGGTAGAGATCCACGGAGAAGACCGACTGAAGCGGCTCGCGTAAAACTGGAAGTGGCTGGGCGGCGCCATGGCACTGGTAGGCGGCGGCAACGGGGGAGCTGGTAGGCGATGCTAGGTCGCCTGAGGTTGGATCTGAGAGGATAAGATCGTGAGCTGTGGTAGCGAGTGCACGAGGTTGACGGATATCGCCTGTTGGACTGAGAGGATAAGGTTGAGAGCTGCGGTAACGAGTGGATAAGGGTGACGGGTAGGATATACTGTATCGATGAGGAGTAGGATACACGTCCGAATCGAAAATAAACCGAACTGCGTAAGGAAATCATCGTATAAATACAGTATGGACAAACATGGGAGAGGCAGGTGTATCCGTTCGTGCCCCAGAAGCGGATTCCCGACGAGTAGGGGGCAGAAGACTGCTATCTCGAGGCCCATCACGACCAAGCTGACAATTTCCAGCCTCCCAGGTCCTTCTCAAATTGCATATACTATTTCTATTTTGTTTTACCACTCTTTCCATCCTGCCACAACGCATTTTGTTCATTTTTTCAAAGGTCCAGCACCAGCATATGTCCTACATATCCATAATAATGTTGTCATCATATACCATAGAACTAAATGACATTTTGTAAAGTTCTAATAAATTACAAGAAATCAAAATTAGAATTAACTAACTATGTAAAAGCTTGATTTTCGTTCTACATTAGTTTAATGTAGCACTACAATTATTACATGTCTCAAACAACTTTGAAATTGCAAGCTAACTTCCATATTATCATAACTACAGGTAGCAATAAGGTGACCTAATGACGAACGAACGAAACGAACATGCATCACTTTGTAGAAAAAGGAGGAGAGAACAAATAGACTTGAAAAGGAGCAAAAAAAGAGCTATGGCTATAGATGAAACAAGGAAGACAAAAGCAAGATTAGCAAGAATGAAGAGAAAAGAAATACTTCAACAAAAGAGGGAAGCAAAGCGTGCAAGAAAAGACAGCACGGAGATAAATCAAGAGGTCAACAACCAAGCATTTAGCAGTAGCATGACTTCAACAAAAGTTGATACTGACATATGGAATTTTGGAAAGCCAACATATAGATGCCAATACTGCAATGCTCTACTATGGTATGAGGAACGACTCAATTCCAAAAAAGCAACTAAAAAACCAGCTTTTGGAATCTGTTGCAAACAAGGAAAAATAAATCTTCCTCCACACAAGAAGCCTCCACCTTATCTCGAAAACCTGTTAACAGGTGAAGGACAAAAATCAAAAAGCTTCAGAGAAAACATCAGATCTTACAACTCAATGTTCTCATTCACATCTACAGGAGGAGTTGTGGATCAAAATATAAACAAAGGACATGGACCATATGTTTTCCGCTTGCATGGCCAGAATTATCACCACATTGGAACTCTTCTACCTGAAGAAGGAAACAAACCACGCTGGGCGCAGCTATATATCTATGACACAGATAATGAGGTGCAGAACAGGATAAATGCATCAAGATGTGGCGAGGGGAAAACACCAATTGATCCTAGCATTGTCGCCGGCCTACAGAACATGCTAGATGAGAATAACGTATTGGCTCAATCATTTCGAATGGCAAGGGATAGATTCAAAAACCTAGACTACCATGATTACACTCTGAAGCTAATAGCACAGCCAAACAGAAACGGCACGCATGGCTTGCCATCAGCATCTGAGGTTGCAGCGCTGGTCGTGAAAGATCCAACAAATGAAACTGAAGGACGTGATATCATTATTGAGTTCAAAGATATGGGACCTCAGAGAATACCAGAAACTCATCCAAAGCTCATGTCACTACAATACCCGCTGCTGTATCCATACGGAGAAGATGGGTTCAACCTTCAAATACCATACAAACAAAGGGAAGGAGTTACCTACAAAAGGAATTATGTAACTATGCATGATTACTATGCATATTATCTTCATCATCGTCGTGAACAATCGATTTCACTGCTGATGTCAGGACACCTATCTTTACAATTCTGGGTAGATGTTTTCACATGCATCGAACAGAACAGACTAAACTGGATAAGACATAATCAAGGAAAATTAAGAACGGAATTGTACAGCGGCTTGCAAGATGCAATTGAACGTGGGGACACTCGGACAGAGCAGGTAGGAAAGAGAATAGTACTACCTTCAAGTTTCACAGGAAGTATAAGAAACAAGTTGCAAAACTTCCAAGATGCAATGGCGATATGTCGTTGGGCAGGATACCCAAACCTTTTTATAACATTCACGTGCAACGCAAAGTGGCCAGAGATCCAATACATACTAGATGAAACAGGAAATAAGCAAAAACCAGCAGATCGGCCTGAAATTGTGGACCGAGTCTTTATGATAAAACTAAGGGAGCTACTAAAAGACATAGTGCAAGGAAAACACTTTGGAACTACTACATCAGGTAAGTGTCATCAAATATTTAATGTCAGACAATTACAAACTTAACTAACCACTCTGAAATTGACATTCAAATGCAGTCCTCTACACAATAGAGTTCCAGAAAAGAGGACTTCCGCATGCCCACATTTTGGTATTTCTTAAAGACAAGAGCAAATGTCATGATCCATCGCACATCGATGATATAATATGTGCTGAAATCCCAGACAAGAAAGAAGATCCAAAAGCATATGCAGTTGTTGAGAATTTCATGATGCATGGCCCATGTGGAGAGGCAAACCCAAAATCTCCATGCATGATAGACCATAGATGCAGCAAGCATTTTCCAAAAAAATTCATCTCTGAGACAACAATCGATGAAGACGGTTTTCCAGTATACAAGAGGCGAGACAATGGAAGAGAGATAAAAAAAAGGAAACACGACACTAGACAACAGATTTGTCGTCCCCTACAATAGGGATCTGTTGGTCAAGTTTCAAGCACACATCAATGTCGAGTGGTGCAACAGGTCAAGATCAATCAAATACCTATTCAAGTACATTCACAAAGGAGTTGATTATGTAGTAGGACTAATAAAGGAAAAGGATGCATCAAACAATGAAATTGATGAGATAAAAAAGTACCTACAGATGAGATACATATCAACAACAGAAGCATGCTGGCGACTATTCCAGTTTGACCTAAATTATCGAGATCCACCAGTTGAGAGGTTAAATTTTCATCTTGAGAATGAGCAGCAAGTTATTTTTCCAGACTCAATTGATATTGAAAAAATAATGACAAGGGAAGCAGTGAAGAAAACTAAATTTACAGAGTGGATGGACGCAAACAAGCAGTACGAAGAAGCAAGAAGATTGACATATGCAGATTTCCCCACTAAATGGGTGTGGATCACCAAAGAAAATAAATGGAAAATGAGGAAAAAAGGTTTTGCAATTGGAAGGATATACTACGCACATCCCGCAAGCGGAGAAAGATACTATTTAAGGATGCTACTAAACACCATGAAAGGATGCAAATCATATGCAGACATAAGGACAGTCGATGGAGTTGTACATCCAACATTTAAATCAGCTTGCCAAGCGATGGGATTCCTTGATGATGACAATGAATGGATCGAGTGCATCAATGAAGCAGCTAACTGGGCAACCGGCACACAACTACGTCAGCTATTCACCACCATATTGTCCCATTGTGAAGTTACAGAACCAAAAAGGCTATGGGAGTCGACTTGGGAAGCCCTATCAGAAGATATCCAGCACAACAAAAGAATAATCCTAAACTTCCCTACACTACAACTGACAGATTCCCAGAAGAAAGCCTATACTTTGATCGAAATAGAGAAACTAATGCGACAAGCAGGAAAATCACTAAAGGAGTACCCGGGAATTGATTTTCCAAACTCAAAAGATCTCGAAGAACTAGGGAACATATTGATAAACGAAGAGCTTAATTACGACAGGAATATATTGAAGGAAGAGCATCTGAACATACTCAAAAATCTAAATCGTGAACAGAAAAATGCATACGATGCAATAATGGAATCAATCGACAATAACATGGGAAAGCAAATATTTGTCGAAGGCTACGGTGGTACAGGTAAGACATACCTATGGAAAGCAATCACAACAAAACTACGATCTGAAGGAAAAATAGTACTTGCAGTAGCATCATGCGGCATAGCTGCTCTTCTGCTCCACGGTGGGAGAACAGCACACTCCAGATTCCACATTCCAATTAACATAACAGATGAATCCACGTGTGAAATCAAGCAAGGTTCCCATCTGGCAGAGCTCCTAAAGAAGACATCACTTATATTGTGGGATGAGGCTCCAATGGCAAACAGAAATTGCTTCGAAGCACTCGACAAAAGCCTCAGAGATATACTCAGATTTACCAACAATAACAGCGACAACAAACCGTTTGGTGGAATGACTATAGTGCTTGGGGGAGACTTCTGACAAATCCTTCCGGTGGTGACAAAGGGAAGGAGAGAACACATAGTAAACGCATCAATTAAGCGTTCATATTTGTGGCAGCACTTTGAAATATTCAAATTAACAAAGAACATGAGGCTCAGCTGTACAAGTAACAATACAACAGAACAACATAATGTCCAGCAATTCGCAGAATGGATACTAAATGTAGGTGATGGGAAAACAACAACAGATGAAGGAGAAGAGTGGATCAAAATACCAAGAGACCTACTACTACAAAAAGGAGACAACCCTAAAGAAGAAATCGTCAAAAGCACGTACCAAAACTTAAAGGCCAACTACCAAGATCCAAAATTTCTAGAAGAAAGGGCCATACTATGCCCAAGAAATGAAACAGTCGATGAGATAAATGAGTACATTATGAATAAAATAGAAGGTGAAGAAATAACATACCGTAGCTGCGACACTGTTTGCAAAGCAACAACAAATAGCAACGAAATGGATCATATGTACCCAACAGAATTTCTCAACAGCTTGAAGTTCCCTGGAATACCAAACCATGAGCTGAAGCTGAAAGTTGGCTTACCAGTGATGCTCCTTCGAAATATAAACCAGTCTGCAGGTTTATGCAATGGAACGAGAATGACAATCACTCAACTTGGAAATAAATACATCGAGGCAAAAATAATTACAGGAACACATGTGGGTGACAAAGTATACGTACCTCGAATCATCATGTCACCAAGCGATTCCAAGTGGCCTTTCAAGCTGAAAAGAAGACAATACCCTGTATCCGTCTGCTTTGCAATGACCATCAATAAGAGCCAGGGTCAGTCGCTTAACAAGGTAGGAATTTATTTGCCGAAACAGGTATTCTGCCATGGACAATTATATGTGGCTTTATCTAGAGTCACAAACAGAACAGGATTGAAGCTGCTAATAGACGACTCACAATGTCCAAGTGAAGACACAGCCAAAAACATAGTGTACAAAGAGATCTTCTAATTAGTTTTCATCAATAATGCACAAGAAGCATCATCAATGTAGCTTGATTTTTAAATCATCTAAATAAATAAACAGATGTATTTTCCTTTCCTTTTTCCATCTTATTACTAAATTTCAAAATACAATAATTATTATGAATAAAATATTATACTAGGTCTAGCCGCGCAATTTGCGCGGGTCTCCATCCTAGTTGTTCTAATACTATTAGCATATTATTTCGTTAATGTAAGTTCATTAGACTGTAGCACGAGAAATGAAGATTGCTAGTGTGAGATAACCCATAATGGAATGTCCTCATGTCCGGTTGTGGAGCTCCGACTAAAATTGAGCCGAGCAAGCGGTTGGATTGGCCTGACTCTTTGAGACCAAAGATACTCGGCTTCCTCTTCATCAAGTCACGAAATTCGACGAATCAAAAAGTTTTGTTCTGATCTGAGAACGGAATTCAAATACATCAATGAGATTTTCGTGAACTTGTTGATGAATGAAGAAAATATTCGACCATAATTCATATGCACTTTCCTTCTCTTTGTCCTTTTCTTCATTCATGGACTTGATTATGGAGGTGGGCTTTGTGTGCTTGTTCACCAACTTTGTTTTCTTCACCAACTATGCAGCACCTTGTAATAGGAGCTCAATTGATTTTCCGCGAGAAATAAATATATATTGTGACCTTGGGTCTATTTTTATGTGTTAATCTAGACCATTTATTGCTTGGGTTCTCACTTGTCGTGCCCGTTCTTAGTATACTGTTTTTGATGTTTGTACTTATTTATTTTTGGTGTGCGTAATTGCAATAGGAGATAAGCAGTTCGTGAATCTACAGGATCAGATTTTTGAAGAGTTTGAGCAGCCCACTGCTGAAGTCAAGTGTACTTGATCACAATGATCTTATTGTAGGAATGTGTGTCTTTTACTTTCTAATTGCATACTTTGTCAATATGAATCCCATATTTAGAGTTTATTAGTACTTTCCATGATTATCCTTATCGCGTGTATTGTAGTTGGGTTCAAGGGTAGAAATGATTAGTTGTGCTATCAAATAAGGTGGGATAAATATTAATTTGATTAATAGTCTATGCAATATGAACCGGTTTGAGTAATCTTTGGTAGCAACATAGAACATAGAGATTTAGGTAGGTTGGTTTGGTTGGTATGCCTGTTGTGTGCGCATTGGATGATGTGCGAGTACCTGTTTGAGATCCTAAGGACCGGTTTATGGACATGTAACCCGGTATAACAGCGCAACCCCTCTGGTTATGTGAGCACTATTGGACGGTTGAGTGGTACAAGAGGGTTTTTTTTGCAGTGATGGAATAGTTGTTAGCGGTGAAACCTCATTGGATGCTTGTAGTTCGGCGGTTGCTTTGTAACGGCCTTGTAGATCACAACTCATCGGTAAAGTGTGTAGACTCTACATGGTATAAAACTGATCAATCAGTTGTGCTCACAGTCAAGAGTGGGCTTGGACTTCTTCATGATTAGTGGGGATCTTGGATGGATGGTTTTGGGTAGTCAGGTGGTGGTACCCAATGAGTTGTTAGCAGGATATAGAATATCTGGTGAGTTTGGTAGTCGGATGAAATCCGATGAGTTGTTTCTTTAATGATGGTGTTGTCACACCTAGTAACTAGGATTACTAAGTCCTTTTTGAGCCCTAGATTAGGATAACATAGATGCAGTAAACCTGAGTTAAGTCTTTCTTGCATTAAGTCTTCATGTCATATTTTTCCACAATTGTTAAGTACTCTATATACTCACGCTTGCCTTCTCCCAACCTCTTGATGTTGCTCAGAAGGTGAGGACTTCAAGAACATCCCGGCCGATGGAGCCAAGTTTTAGGTGCAAGACCATATTCTAGGCTGGCGCTCCGCCGGACAACACCTGTGGATGGATGAAAGACCCGCTACCATTGCAAGTTATCTTAGTATTTTCTTTAAGACCTATGGATACTTTTGTAATTAATCTTATCGTTATTTAATGGCACAATTATGTTATCACTTATGAAGTCACTTATGTTATCACTTATGACATACATGTGGAATGCATCTGGTTTGTTCTTTTGAAATCGGGTGTAACACATGTGGTATCAGAGCCGTGTTGACCGTATGACTCAAGCCTAGCTAGAAATGGTCATTGTTGGTGACATGAGAACCAGGGGTCCTCGAGTCCTAAGGCCAGGACAACATAGTGCCACGTGGCGCCCTCCCTCTGGGATTATCTTCCCGAGGTCCGAGAAGACTAAGTTCCGGGAGAGGGCGCTCGGGGCCATGAACAGTGGTCCCCGAGTACCCAAGTTCCCAGAGGACCCGAGAAGTACAAGTTCCGGGAGAGGGTGCTCGGGGCCATGAACAGTTGTCCCTGAATATCCGAGTTCCCCGATGACCCAAGCAGACACAGTTCTGGGAGAGGGCGTTCAGGGCCATAAACAGTGATCCCCGAGTGCCCGAGTTCCCTGAGGACTAAGAAAAGACATATCCGGGAGAGAGTGCTCAGGGCTATAAACAGTAGTCCCCGAGCACTCACAGTTCCCTGAGGACCTGGGAAGCCCCTTGCCGGTGGACCCCACAAGGGCTCAGCGATGAGGTGTGAATTGGTGAGAGGCCCGATGCTGCATTTAAGAGGGAGCGTGGCCTGTCATTTCCAACCACTCCCCCCATGCCTGTTGTCAGTCCCTGCCATTGCCTGGCAGGGAGGCGTGGGGACATTTAATACGGTGGGTCCCATCGTGCGTCATCCGGCGCGCCTCGGGATATCGACGCAGGGCTCGAGGCACATCGCCTGCCGCTCTGCTGTGTCAGGCTCGCTCTAACCGGGCGGGCATGCGAGGCTGCTCGGTGGCTACCCGGTGGGCCCTCCCTGCTGCACCCGCTGAAAAGCGAGATGATGACGACAGGACCGGACGGGGGCGCGTTTTCAACCCCCCGTAACATCAAACTGCAGCCCATGATGGTTGCTTTCCATTTATGGCGCCTTGGAACTCGCGCCCTCCTTTTTGGGCACGCTAAGTCCCCCCCCCCCCCCCCCGACGATATAAAAAGAGGCGGTGCATTCCGAGAGAAGAAAGAGAGGTTCAGAAGACAACGGCTTCCTTAGGACCAAGTCTCACGAGTTGAAGAAAACCAAGACAAGCTAACGAAGAACAAGACAGACGAAGCGCTAGACTTAGACAGAAATCCTTGTAACACAAGAGATCCTCAGAGAGGTATTCCCTGAACATTTATAGCATACACACAGGAGTAAGGTATTACGCTCCGTGCGGCCCGAACCTATCTAAATCCTCTGAGCATTTATTTCCTCTAGCATCCGATCATCCATCCCACCTGTATCTCATTTACTCCCATTTATTTCACATACGAGGTAGATTCAGAATCATCCCCCTAGCTGAATCTCAAAGGGGGTCCCTCTGGATCCCCACTTGTGGAGTTCATCCTCCGACAGTCATTATTAAAGACATATCTCTATCAAAAACTAATTTATGAAAATGTTTTACTCTACCCGTTTTATTTATGTTCTTCTTTCTATTGTTGTTGTTTATAAATTTTTGGAAAATTGTTACTGATTCATCTCTCTCATTCAAAAATTTTAGATGGCTCACACAAAGCAGATGCCCCACAAGCAGATTGGTGGTTTTGTTCCAGCTAGAGCTCCCGCAGAGGCCACCTGTGCATTCCATCCACCGCGGAGTTTCACTCTTTTGGACTTCAGGCAGGGGAGTTCCCTCGCAAGCTTTGGACGATCCTCGAGGGTCTGGGCTATCAGGAGTCCCTGGTCTACAAGGGAATTAGGACCTCGCTCAGCAGCCATGGTTACGCTTGGATGGTGGAGGTGATCATCTTTGAGAAGAACCCGGACGACGATGGCCACAGGGTGCGCATGATCCACTTAGCCCTCGCACCAAGAGAGACCATTGTAGTTGGGATCTGTGATGCAACTCACCAGGTACTTTCAGTCATCTGCGCAGAGTACCACGTCACTATTCAGACTAAATAGAAAAGCTTCTACCCGCAGCATAGGAGTGGCAGCTTGGAGGTCACCTTTGCTGGCACCAACAGGGAGGGTGACGCCAGACTAGTGGAGCAAGTTCACCTTACTGACACCTTGACTCAGGAGCTGGACAGAGCCCTTGACGAGCTAGACGACGTGCACCTGAGGCTCGTTGAGGCAGAGGAGAGGATTCACATCCTTCAGGCTATGGTGACTGATGACTCGAAGGAGGAACCAGAGGAGATGCCCGAGCCAGAGTTGGCCCGCTCTCCCTCGCGCAAGAAGGTCTGCCTTGACACCGCTCTGCGTGTTGCACCGCATGACCTTTTTGAGGGTGGCGATAGTTCCTGAGATAGCAGTTTTCCGATAGTAGCAGTTTAGCGTCGTTTAGAGTCATTTGTTTTATGATGTAATGAACGTGTTTGCTTTCGATGCTATGAACTTGTGTGTTAGGTTTGCTTTGTGTTTGTCAGTGTGATGTGAAAGTTTTTGTCTTTCGTAGTTGTATCCGTCTTCGATCTATAGATATCAGCTTATGGGTTTTTCGTCATGCTTCATCTATCCTTGCCCTGTTCTCATTTCCCAATATCATGTTCTTGCAACCGTCAGATGGTGAACATGAGGGATGCGAACAATACTGAGGATAATAGGAACAACACAGAAGGCAGCAACCCAAATGCTCACCCCCAGGACGACAACCATGATGTGTTTCCCTCATGGAATAAGAGGACCAACGGGAACCTAGTGGGACCAATGCAGATGATGGCCGTGCAGACCCAGATTCTACAGGGACTGGCGCAGACCATGGTAAGACTTCAACAGGCACCCCCAGCTTATCAGGCACTGCCACTGCCACCGCAAATGCAGTCGCAGAATAAGCTAAAGGACTTCCTGAGCACCAAGGCACCTACGGTTGCACAGGCAGTCGAGCCAATGGACGCCAACAATTGGCTCAAGACGATTGAGAGTAAACTGCAGATTTCTCAATGCATAGGTAGGGAAAGAGTCCTATTCGCTTCTCACCAGCTTGGAAGACCAGCTTCAGATTGGTGTGTAGCTTACACTATAGCCCATGATGACCCCCAAGAGATCACCTAGAAAGAATTCAAGAACAGTTTCCGCAAGCACCACGTGCCAGCAGGGGAAGTGAAACTAAAATAGAAGGAGTTTCTTGGATTAAAGCAAGGTCCCATATTAGTGTGTGAATACCTTACCAAATTCACGTAGTTATCCCGCTATGCCCCTGGAGATGTGGACACCGATGAGAAAAAACAAGACTGTTTATTAGAAGGTTTGAACTCGGGACTTCAGTATTCTCTCTCAGCCAATGAGTACCTGAGCTTTCAGAAACTTGTTAATAGAGCCCTTATTCTGGAGAAGAAGAAGCAGAATTTAGGAGAAGAACACAAGCGGATGATGCAAGGTCAGTCTTCAGGCAGCACCACCCATCCCCGCTTCAACCCACCACCCACAGGATAGGTGTACCATTAGGCAGGTCAGAACCAGCAACAGAGGGCACCAAACTAGGCTTTGGGATCTTTCAGTCAGCCAAGGCAGCAAAGCCCTAGTAGCAATAGCGCTCCAACTACCAGGCCCCATGCCCAGTGAACCAAAACCAGCAACAACAGGGTCACACTGGCCAGGGATCTAGTACCATTGACCCATACTTTAGCTGTGGGAACTTTAGGCACCTTGCCAATAAATGTCCCAAGAAATAGGAGGGTCTGACCAACAACCAGCAGCAGAACCGCCTCGGAGGTCGGCCACAGCAACAGCCACGTCATAACTAAATGAGTGGGCGAGTCAACCACTTTGTAGCAGTGAATGCCTAGGACGCCCCGGTTGTGGTACTTGGTATGTTCCCCGCCAACTCTCCCCCATTATAGTTTTATTCAATTCTGGATCAACACATTCCTTTATTTCAACTAAGTTCGTAGAAAAGCATAGTGTGCCGATAGTCATAATAAAAAGTTGGTTGATAGTCAGTTCTCTAGGCGGAGAAATGGAATCGAGGCATGTATGCCCTAAGATAATCTTTGGCATTAAAGGGGTGGAATTCCCCGCAAACCTTATTGTCTTGGAGTCTAAAGGGATATATATTATTCTAGGAATAGATTTGTTGGCTAAGTTCAATGGAGCGATATGATGCATCACCAAAACAGTTCAGTTGACACACACATATGGCATCAAGGTGGATTTCAAAGCCACAGTAGCATCAGGAGAGAATATCAAGCTCAACCAGGTCAAGGCAGTGGGGGAAGTCAGAGTAGTCAGCGAGTTCTCGGATGTCTTCCCCGAAGAGTTGTCAGGCATGCCACCAGACCGAGACATTGAGTTCATTATTGAATTAGTACTTACCACTGCTCCCATATATAATAGACCGTACAGAATATATGCCAATTAGTTGGCTGAGCTCAAGGAGCAAATCCAAGAGCTATTAGACAAGGGGTTTATTCGCCCCAGCACATCGCCCTGGGGAGCCCCAGTTATCTTTGTGCCAAAAAAGGATAGGACTCAGAGAATATGCATTGATTATCGTACACTTAATGAGGTGGCCATTAAGAACAAGTACCCCTTGCCTCGCATCGAATATTTGGTTGATCAACTAAAAGGAGCATGCGTCTTTTCCAAGATTGATCTTTGTTCAGGTTATAATCAGCTGAATATCCAAGCGTCATACATTCCCAAGACCGCTTTCGTCACCCGTTATGGTCTGTATGAATTTACAGTGATGTCTTTTGGATTAACCAATACCCCAACATAGTTCATGTACCTCATGAACAAGGTCTTCATGGATTATCTGGATAAGTTCATGGTTGTGTTCATCGATGATATTCTGGTCTTCTCAAAGGATGAGGAAGAGCACGAAGAGCATTTGAGGATGGTTCTGCAGAAGCTCAAGGAGAATCAGTTGTGTAACAAGATGAGCAAGTGTGAGTTTTAGTTGAAAGAAGTCTCTTTTCTAGGTCATATCATCTCAGCAGGGGGAGTATCCATTGACCCCAGCAAAGTGAAGGAAGTTCTAAATTGGAAGCTACAACAAACCGTTTCAGAGATCTGGAGTTTTCTAGGTTTAGCTGGATATTACCGTCGCTTTATAGAAGGCTTCTCCAAGATCACCAAGCCAATGACGGAGCTACTGGAGAAAGGGAAGGAATTTAAGTGGACTCCCTCTCGTGAGACCAACTTTAACGAATTAAAGAAGAGATTAATCACCGCTCCAGTGCTAATCATGCGCGACACACAGAAGTTGTTCTCAGTATACTGTGATGCCTCACGCCAAGGTTTGGGATAATGCAAAAAGGCCATGTAATAGCATATGCTTCAAGGCAATTAAGGAAGCATGAGGAGAATTACCCTACCCATGACTTGGAATTAGTTGTAGTGATTCATGTACTCAAAATTTGAAGACATTACCTGATAGGGCAAAGATACGGGATCTTCTTTGACCATAAAAATCTGAAGTATATCTTCACCCAACCCGGTCTCAATCTTAGCCAGCATAGATGGCTAGAACTCATCAAAGATTATAATCTTGGAATCAACTACCATCCAGGAAAAGCAAATGTAGTGACAGATGTTCTGAGCAGAAAGACCTATGTCAGTATAATGACTATACAAGAAAGATAACCTGGATTATGTAGAGAGTTTGAGGAGCTTAATTTGGGAATTGTATTCAGCACAGAAGTAATTGTAATGGAAGTGGATTCTATGTTGGAGCAGGATATACGCAAGGGTCAACAAGAAGATGAGAAGATTCTAGAAATCAAACAACTCATTAAGGAGGACAAGGCTCCAGGATTCACGAAAGATGAGAAATGAGTGGTGTGGTATAAGAAAAGAATATGTATTCCTAATGCTAAGTCTATTCGGGAGTCAATCCTAAGTGAAGCCCATGACTCAGCTTACTCTATTCACCCGGGAAGTAACAAGATGTACCAGGATCTTAAGGATCGTTACTGGTGGTACAGAATGAAATGTGAGGTAGCAGAATATGTAGCCATGTGTGATACCTGCCAACGAGTTAAGGCTGAACAACAAAGACCAGCAGGGTTGCTTCAACCACTAAAGGTATTCAAGTGGAAATGAGAAGAAATCGATATGGATTTTATAATGGGATTACCTCAAACACTGTTTGGGTATGATTCGATTTGGATCATAGTAGATCGGTTAACAAAGGTAGCTCACTTCATACCAGTCAATGAGACATATCGAGGACCGAAGCTCGTAGAGTTGTACATGTCCAAGATTGTGTGTCTTCATGGTGTACCCAAGAGGATAGTATCTGACCGAGGTAACCAGTTCACATCATATTTTTGGCAGCATTTCCATGAGTCTATTGGCACCAGGTTGAACTTTATCTCAAAGAGGACCAATAAAATTCTAGAAAATATGTTGAGAGCATGTGCTTCAAAGAACGACAATGGATAAGAATCTTCCCTGTGTGGAATTCTCATATAATAATAGCTATCAGGCAAGTTTAAATATGGCCCCTTTTGAAGCACTATATAGAAGGAAGTGCATAACCCTGCTATTTTGGAATCAGACCAAAAGAGAGCCAAGTATTTGGCACGAAAGTACTAAGGGAAGTAGAAAGGCAAGTACAGGAAATTTGAAACAACCTGCGAACGACGCAGTCAAGGCAGAAGAGTTGTGCGGACATTCAACAATGGGAGTTGACCTTCGAAGTCGGAGACTTCATGTATCTCAAGGTATCCCAGATCAGAGGCCTTCGCAGATTCAAGGTTAACGGAAAACTGGCACCTCGATACATTGGGTCGTTCAAAATACTAGAAAGGAGAAGTGAAGTAGCCTATCAGCTCGAACTGCCACCCCAGCTCTCCAACGTCCACAATGTGTTTCACATCTCGCAATTGAAGAAATGTCTGAGAGTTCTTGAAGAGCAGCTACCGATGGAGGAATTAAATGTGCAAGAGGATCTCTCTTATTCAGAATACCCTGTCAGGATTCTCGAGACATCAGAACACGTTACCCGGAATAAAAGGATTCGTATGTGCAAGGTGGAGTGGAAGCAACACTCAGAAGCGGAAGCCACCTGGGAGAGAGAAGATGATCTAAAAGCATTATTTCCTATTCTCTTCTATGATCTTTCCAAATCTCGAGGATGAGATTCATACTAAGGGTTAGGTTTGTGGCGCCCGTTCTTCGCGCCCGCGCTGCACGATCCGCCTCCATGCCCTCTCGGCCAAAACCGCTACCACGATCCCCCCCCCCCTCAACTCCGCAACTACTCCCACGCCACGATGCAATAGCTGACCGAAACTGCCAGCGCACGTCCACGACCTTGATCTCCCTTGACTCCGCAACTGCCCCTACCGCGGCTATAAACTCGGATCCAACCCTCGAGCGAGCTTCCTCTCGCTCCACCGCGCCTAAGCCCCCAACTTTCATCGGTTTTCCCCTACCCGAGAGCTCTCATGACGCCATCATAGTTCCGCTGCACCCCTTCACCGTCGTCATGCCATTCTGCGCCTCCCCGACGCTGTTTGAGCTCACGACACCATTCACCGACCGCAGCTAGACGTCCACGACCTCTCGCCATCGGAGCTGAGCTCTAGCCACCACCGAGCCTCCGCCGTCGCCCTTCACAGTCACCGAGCCACTCCATCGCATGCAGACGTCGACGCATGCCTCAAACGGAATCTCCGACGCTCGGTGAAACTTTTCCACCCGTTGGAGACCCTTGTCACCGGCGGCAAAGTTCCGGCACCACCCGAGCTAGCGCCACCGCACCGAAGGCCTGTGCTGCCGTTCGTGTCGCCCGAAGGAAGAAGGAAGCCGGTAAGACGCCCGACTCTTGATCAACGGTCGAGATTAGAACATCAACATACCTCTTCGCTAGCCAATAGGATCATGCCACGTGTCCACTTTGATGACTGGGTTTATATGATCCACGTCAGGGTGCCATATGGATGTTTTTGTCCTACTTGGCAAGCCATGTCACCCACCCGAGCATAGTTAGCCTGCTGACACATTAATTAAGTTTTTCAATTCAAAAATAAATCCTTTAATATATGAAATTAGGTGATCCTACATTTAGGTCCTTATACCTTACTGTTTTCACAATTATGCTCTTGTAAGTACTGTTATTTTACTTTTAGCCCTTTTAATTTTTACTTATTTACAAATAGGTCCCTAAAGTTTACAGATAAATCCCTAGAACTTTCTATTTTTACAAATTAGCCCTTGTTCTTTTTCAGAAAAGACCATGTAGCTTAAAACCCTCATAACTTTTTTATACGAGCTTAGTTTTAGACGATTCTTGCGCTCACACGATCATAACATCGAGTATTATCCGTTAGTAGGCTTTTCATTACGCTTTGCTTCTGTTTAGTGTACTGTTCTTAGATGTTTGTACTTGTTTATTTCCGATGTGCATGATTGCAATAGGAGACAAGCAGTTCGTGAATCTGCAAGACCGGACTTTTGAAGAGTTTGAGCAGCCCGCTGCTGAAGGCAAATGTCCTTGATCACAGTGATCCTATTGTAGGAAAGTGTGTCTTTTACTTTCTAATTGCATGCTTTGTCAATATGAATCCCATGTTTAGGATTTATTAGTACTTTCCATAATTATCCTTGTCGCATGTGTTGTAGTTGGGTGTCAAGAGTAGAAATGCTTAGCTGTGCTGTCAAGTCGGGTGGGATAAATATTAATTTAATTAATGGTCTATGCAACATGAACTGATTTGTGCGAGTACCTGCTTGAGATCCTAAGGACTGGTTCATGGACATGTAACTTGGCATAACAACGCATCCACAAGGACTATATGGGTATGGCCTAACCAATTAATTAGCCACCTCTCCTGTTCTATGAGCACTATTGGACAGATGAGTGGCACAAGAGAGGGCTTCTACAATAATAGAATTGCTGTTAACGGTGAAACCTCAGTGGGTGCTTGCAGTCCAGCGGGAGCTTTGTAACGGCCTTGTAGTAATCTCTCAGTGCACACCTTGGAAGTATGTAAGGTACCGACGGGTACAAAAAAAGAGTTGATCACAACTCGTGGGTAAAGTATGCAAACTCTGCAGAGTATAAAACTGATCGATCAGCCGTTCTCACGGTCAACAGCGGGCTTAGACTTCTTCATGATTAGTGGGGATCTTAGATGGTTGGTTTTGGATAGTCGGATGGTGTTACCCCAATGAGTTGGTAGCCGGATATGGAATGTCTAGTGAGTCTGGTAGTCGGATGTAATGCGATGAGCTGTTCCTTTAATGATGGTGTCGCCACACCAAGTAACTAGGATTGCTAAGTCCTTTTTAGTCTTAGATTATGATGGTATAAATGCAGTAAATCTGAATTAAGTCTTTCTTACCTTAAGTCTTCATGTCATATTTTTCCACACTTGCTGAGTACTCCATGTACTCACGCTTAGTTTCTCCCAACCTCTTGATGCTGCTAAGAAGGTGAGGACTTTGAGGACATCCCGGCCGATGGGGCCGAGTTTTAGGCGAATGGATGGGTGAAAGACCATATTCTAGGCTGGTGCTCCCCCGGACAACGGCCGTGGATGGATGAAAGACCCACTACCGATGAAAGTTATCTTAGTATTTTTTAAGACATACAAGTACTTTTGTAATGAATCTTATTATTATGTAATGACATATTTATATTATCACTTATGAAGTCATCGTATGTATAAAATTTGATTTTGGTATACCTATATAATATATCTGGTTTGTTCTTTTGAAACCGAGTGTGACATCACTATGCTTCATTTCAATTGTGCACAAAAGAATTAGTAATATAAGATCTAACTCCTCCCTGAGAATTACCCAGATCAGCTAGATCATTCGTTCAGTCAGATTAATGTGAAAATATTCTCGAAAAAGCGAAGGGGGCTGAAGAACTGGAAACCAATCAGCCATGTAGCAGTACGTTTGTCTTAACCGGTTCTTGTTTGTTGGTGGCGACATTTAATTTGGGTCACTGGGTGTTGCCGATATGATTATATCTTTTCGTCAAAGCATCCATGTATCGATTAAATTCAAGCAATTCATCAGGTCACTGAGCTATCCGTTTTTGCAATAAACTGAATCAAATTCAACCGAAAAGTTTTATGTGCATCAGGCCTCTGAACTGACCTGCATGTGCGACCATTACTTGGATGCATGAAGAACCAAACAGGTCGAGGTTTGCAGAAGTATTGGCAGGCCTTTGCTTAGCTCTGTCCAATCCAAAGAGCAGAGCAAGAGCAACATAAAGTCTTCCGATCTCAATAGCACCGGCAGGAAATTCATATATACCCTAAAAAAACAGCAAATTCATGCACGATCATGTATGCTCTAAAAAATCCGGCAAATCCATGCAGGGTTCGGTCCCTAGAAATAAGCAAGAACTTGACCGAACATCTAATGCCGGCACATTAAACGCCAACAAACTTCTTCTCCGATCCCGTGCATTGTTCGTCAGCGGTACGGTTGAGCTGGCGCCCAACCAGCCCCACTGTCGGCGACACCCCTACAATTTTTTTCCTCAAAAAGAAATGCACGCTTCTTGTAAAGATTTGATTTTATTTCAATTGAAGCAGCAACTAGTCTTGGTTGCCCAGAGCAAGAGTAATAAGAGAGGCTAGTTATTTTGTTCAAGTAGCCGGTACACTGTAGCTGTTGCGTGTGCAGATTACAGAATGCATGGTGCCGTGGCAATGGCGATGGTAGGGCACACAGGGTAGAGGCTTAGAGACAGGCAGGCAGGCATCAGCACCGAAATCCATGATGTGCTACGTAACCACCCTTGTGTCAATGACGACAATTGACTTGAACCCTCCTTTCCTCTTCTCATTGCCCGTACTTAACACCTTCCCATTTAAGAGACCGAAATTGCAGATGCATCTAGTGTGACTGACTGAGAGAGAGCGAGACGGAGAGAGCTATTGCATGAGAATTTTATAACGTACATACACACATTAGAAATCGAGGGTACACGACAAGTCGGATGCACAGCTGCAATGGCCAGGCTCCTGTGACTTTTCTCTGCACCGGCTGGTCGGCCACCGGTGGTTTGGCTGGTGCACGGCACACGGCAAGTGGCATGCACAGCTGCACGTACACGTTACACATTGTAAAAGGCACACCAGCAGCTCATACATTTCTCCGATGGCGTACATTAGACGCACAGGTGCAGGTGGGGCATCGCGAAAATCAGGTGCCGTGGCCCGATGGCCGGCCGGCCGGCCGGCCGGCCGGCGAATTGAAGCGCCATTAGTGCCGTGGTGCGAGTGAGTGAGTGCTGCATCTGTAGGTGCTAGTACAATTATTGAAGCTGGGCAGCTGAGCACAGTGGCGCTTACGCTAATTTCAACATCATCAATTGAAATAATGAATGGCGCACCGAATTAGCCAGCCATGAGCCTACTATCTGATCGACCGGAATTTGTGGGGGAGTGTTAGGTTTAGGAGATGACTTGCACTTTTGCATCATCCTATATACTCCATCTAGTTACAAATATAAGTCATTTTAGTTTTCTCAACTATTCTCTAAATATAAGTCATTCTCGAACTTCTATGTATTTTTTTCTCTTTTATTCTCGTTTTAACTTTGTTTAATAAATGCTACTACTCTCACAAATGAATGAGCTATTTTTTTCAATACGGAATAAATAAAAGGCAACAAGATCATTTAATCTACTTTCTTAATCCTAATGTATAAGTCTAAAACAAATTATATTTGTAATCGGAGGGAGTATGTTTTTCTTTTTGCATCATCCTATGTCGGTAGCTCGAATCGCCTTGTTTCATTAGTAGTCAAAGCATCAGCATACAGATTGTATGTTTTTTATATATAAAGAAAGCATCAGCATACAGATTGCATGTTTTTTTTTATATAAAGAAAGCTTTGTTGATTCAAGAAGATACAACAGATACAGATTGTATGTGTATCTAGTGTAAGTTGTTTAATTAGTAGCGAAAGTGAGTACTGCCTTGGCACTGGGGACTCTTGTTACCTAGATAAGAGGCGGCAAGAGATATCAAATAAATCTGATAACAAGATGTTCCAACCGAGTCGATACGACAATGTATCGGCGAATGCAAGAAATCTCAGAGAGTTTTTACGAGATGCGTAGATCGAGTCAGACACATCGAATGAATGAACCAGGTCGCCGGCGAGCCTTTCTCCCAAGCGACGCGACCTCATTCTCGTTGGAGCAACATCTTGCGAGCGCGATGATTGAGTTGCACGGGCCGGCCATTAATGGCACCCGAAGAGGTTGGAGTCTGCTCTGACTGGAGCTTCTTCGCTGGGAAGTACACCAAACAAACACCTTTGCTGCTACTCCATGTCTGCAGGGTGCAGATGCAGTGCATGTCTGCCTGCCCTGGCTAGCACGACGTGCCAGCACATGTCGTGAACTGTGGGGTTGACAGGTGGATCCCCTACATGTAGAAGGGGTATGCACTACTCATGGCCCTTAAACGAAAATGGTACTATAAGATCTGATTTTAATTTTAGTGATTAATAATAATATAGTTATTGGAACTAATATGTTTATCAATAATATATGTTAGTAGGTTTATGATATAATACATTAAGAAGTCATCAAAACCGAGACAAATTTTAATTGAATTACAGAAGTACTAAGAAGATTTGCCTTACCAGATGGTTTGATGACTTCACCAGATAATCCGCTGCTCTGTGTGTTGAACTTATCGGAGTATTTCTGACGAATGAGAGAAGATTGAAGATATCACCGGATAGTCTAGTGATCTGCACTGGGTAACACTAAAGTATTTTCTGCAAAGAATAATGTAGAAGACTGAAGATCAACTGACCGTATGGTCTGGTACTTTGTGTGTTGAACTCACTGAAGTATTTCTGACAAAGGGGGAGAAGGCTGAGTGTCACGTCCTAAATTCCATAATCGCATGATTAAGTTTAATCATGCATCATTAGCGTCATAATTATTTTTGAGGTAAATTATTTTGACGTACTAGAGCATTTTGTTTGAAATTAATTGGATGAGAGAAAGAAATTCGAGAGAGAAAAGAATTGAATTCGTATTTTAAACAGACCTCTTTCTCTAGCATATGGGACCCACCAGCTGGCCGGCCCCACACCTCACTCTCTCTCCCTCACTCGGCTGCCAACCCCACAGCAGCCCCACCTCACTCCCGTGCCTCTCCCGTGCAAGCCAAGGAAGCCCTCCTCTCTCACTCACTCTCTCAAGTCCCTCTCCCTTTATCCCTCAAATCCGCGCTCTAGGAGCCGAATCAAGATATGCATGTGGTACCATTGCGATCACAAGCTCACAAGCATTCCATTCCTCCAATTTGTTTGCTCATTCCCGAAGGATTTGAGCCGATTTGGATGTCTTTTAGTGTTAGGGTTGAAAAGTGAAGAACGCCGGAATTCTTTGATTTCCCACCGTTTTCTTCATCACCCGGCGGCCACTAACCTTCACAAGTATCGTGGGTAAGTCTCTTATGCTCCCCATGGCAGAAATTCGTGATTTGATTGGTCGATTTCGCAAAAGAGTGAAATTCATGAGTTTTTGTGAGTTTAACCCTAAATTGAGGAATTGGATGAATTTGAGTTAGGAATGGAGTTTCTAGGTTGTTAAAAGAGTTCTAGAACCCTTGAACTAGCTCAAACATGTTCCCTTTTGGTTTGGAGAATATCGTAATTCGTTCCGGACATTTTTTTCCCTCAAAACAGTCCAGTTCTGGAGCTTCCCTGAAGTATCCGGCCTTCCCCAGAGTCTCCGGGTGAGCCCCAGCCGAAAATAACAGAGAAGGTGCTGCCGGAGAGTCTCCCGGAGTCTCCAGTACCCCGGAGTATCCGGATGCACTGTTCATCAACATCTGCTGATAACTTGTAAAATTCATAATTAATTCATACGAACTCCAAAAATCATGAAACCAATTTTGTTGGTTTCATAATAAACTACTCTATCTATTAAAAATATCCCCAGCCATTAAATGTCGAATCAAATTTTTTAGGCTAATTAATTAGCCTTAAGCTTCATTAATTCACCATTAATTCTTTACAAGTCCAAAATGGATGAAACCAATTTTGTTAGTCATCTTATGACTTGTTCTAGCTAGGAAAAATGTTTTCCTACATTTTAAAGTATATTTTTATGGTATTTTATCATTTGCACCTTGTGACTTACATTGTTGCATTTCATTTATGCTTATCATTGCACGCGTTATTTTTCTTAGAGCACGCCAATCCATCGATCCCGGAGACCGAGGTTGATCCCGAGGCACCACACCTTTGTGAACCAGTGCATCAAGGCAAGCATCTATCATATTGAACCCTATCAATTGAATGAAATAAAGTCTAAATATTGATAAGTTATGCTTATGTATAGGTTTGCATGTATAGGAAGTCGATGTCGGACTTTTATGGGTAGAACCTATGTTGATCGCATTGTCTCTACCTTGAATTATTGTTGATCTATATCCTTGTAGCCTGAGTTTATTCATGATAAGGTCTAACTTAAAAGTGATGTGAGATGCTTAGCAATGCATAAGTCCTCAGTAGAAGTCGAGCGGTGGAACGTCCCATCGTTCGTGAGCTATAAGTTAAATTACTTTCACAATGGTTACCGTGTTGGGTTGTTAGTGTTAGTTGTATGAGTGGTGAGTATGGGACGAGATATGGGCGGTGCTAGAATAGTGTTTTATCCTGCTCGGATGTGGAGTTTCCCCTAGGTAGGCCGATAGAGGAAGACCGGACACCGTAGACCGCTTTCATCGTTTAAGGCCGATCGTCGGGGTAGTTGGTTTTAGCACTTACCTTACTTACCACATGCTGATCTAATGGTAAGGCAAGCCGAATACCTTTGCAGCTGTGGCTTTGTGGGGCCTGAACAACGACGGTGTGAGCGGGCGGGCTTATAAGCGGTACTAGTTTGCTCCGGGAGTAGTTCTGGTACTGCCACGCCGAGTGTTGCATGTCGCACACGGTTGAGGCTGGTTGAGAAAGGTTGACACGGGTACCACTTTGTGTGCACTTTAGTGGGTGACACAAGCCGTATGGTCCCCGAGTCATGTGGGTCCAGGAGTATCCCCTGCATGGTGTATAAACAGTTTGAACTGCCGCGCTCTTGGTCATGAGCATGCTATTGTTTCATTTGCACCCGATCGTAGAGTTCTCGTGGTTGGTTCTGTTGTATGGTTCGGATATGTGGTTTGTGGTTCGAATATGTGGGAGGTGGTCGAGATGGTACTTGTTATACATTGATACTAATGTGGTTTCAGTTTCATATGATCAGTTGGTAGGTGCAGGGTAATTTCATATATGTTGGTTAAGTTAGTTGCTCACACATATATCTAGGTTGCTTATCACATATGTTTTACTTAACCTTGTGGACTACTCTTACTAACAGCTCAATGCATAATCCTTAGAGTCGGGATATTATATACTCATATTGTGTAAGACTTGCGAGTACCTTCGTACTCAGGGTGCTGCCCTTAAGTTGATGCAGGTTCACAGGTCGACAAGGAGAGGACGGTGTTTGGCTACTTTGTGCCTGCCGATCAAGGTGGCGGGCAGGAGTAGCACATTCTACTCCGAACTCGGTGTTCTGGTATGGAGCCTAAGGGCATGTGGCTCCATATCCTTTTGTTGTATAGCTTTTAGTCTTCCGCTGCTTAGTTCTTTTGCTGGTTAGGAGTTGAGCAGGTTTTAGTCTCCTCCTAACTCTCTTTTGCTGTAAATTGTGATAACTTGTTGCATGCTTAAGAACTTTTAATATAATATTAATTACTCGCTCTTTCTTAAGATTTGTTGTGATATACATGTTGGAAAGACGTGTGTTTTGATCTTGGGCACAAAACACGTACCGGGACTACTGGGATGATATTTTGGTTAATCATCGAGGTTGTGATTATGAATAATGATCCTCCTGGTGATTAATTAGAATATTATTTGGACAGTTCCTCACAAGGATCTCACCGGATAGTCCGGTGATCTACACTAGGTAACACCAGAATATTTCCTGCAGAGAAGAATGTAAGTGCAGAAAACTGAAGATCAACCCACCAGATGGTCCGGTGTTTGGTTTGTACACACCCAGAGCATTTCTTGCAGAGACGACTGGAAGTGTTAAAGAATAAAAAACAACCCATCAGAAGGTCCGGTGCTCTGAAGATGAATGCACCGGAGCATTGTACACAGAGAGGCTACAAAGGCTCGGATAGCTCAAGATAACTGACTGAAAAGTCCAGTTTTAGATTTGAAGGTATACCAGAGTGTCCGATGTTCACAGAGACATTAAGTGAAGTTCTAACACCTAATTTTTAAGGTTGTACTCATCAGATGATCCAGTGTTAATACTACTATTCTCACCGGATCATCCGGTGTTAACAACTTTTCTAAGCTATTGGAAAAATGGTTAGTTGACAGGTTTGAGGCTATAAATACTCCTCCACTCAATTATTTGAATGTGTCGCATGCTACTGGAGCCCAGAGAAACTCATATATAATTGAGAAGACATCAAATCCACCAAAGTGCTTAAAGCGATCATTCAAAGCAATTAAGCATAAGATTAATGAGTGATTAGTACTTATAGTCCTAGAGAGAGTGTTGCTATGTGGTTGTTGCCTAGAGAGTGAATTAAGGAACGATACTAGTTTGTACCAAGTGATACGCCGGCGCCTTAGAGTCTGGATGACTCGCTGACAACTTGAGCCGGAGTTGCTCAAGCTTGTTGACCCTCCGACTTGGTGTGGAGCGGTGACAAGACACGTGTATGGTGATGTGGAGACCCTTGTCTTGGTGGCTCAAGCTCCGAAGTAATCACGATGGCAAGTGACTGTAATAGAGACTAGTGGTGAGACATTGTCTTAGTGGCTTGATGGCTCATCTAACTTGAGACCTTGCCTTGGTGACTTAGTGGCTTAAGAGTCATGACCAGATACCGACCAGGAGTATATCCTTGGAGGAGCTCCAACGTAGACTAAAGGTGACATTTATATCATCAATAACACGGGATAAAAATCATTTATGCCGAGTTTATCTCTCTACCTTATTTACATTTCCGTATTTACTTTCTTGCAATTTATCTTGCTCGAGTATGTTGCAATCCTCTTGAGCGATAGAGTAGACACACTAGATAAACTTAGAACACAATTAGATAGAAATTGAGATAGATTTATCTTGTGAAGTTTTTGGAGCAATTAGATTCTAAGTGTTCTAATTCACCTCCCTCTTAGGACGTCATCGTTCCTCACAATTAGTATCAGAGCCTCGTGCTCTTGATAGGCTTAACATCCTAGAGTTGTGACGTTCGAGGTTAGGATTGATACATATAGCGTTCCATATTTCGACGACACTAATTTTTTCTAATGAAAAATTCTTATGACTTGTTATTTGCGAGCTAAAGGTTTAGATGTTTAGAGAGTCACCGAGAAAGAGATGAAATATCGCATCACCAATAAGGAGTGGTAATTAGATGCATTGGCGAATAATATCCTTTTATCATCTTTAAATTTTAATACATTTAATTGTCTTTATTCTCTCACCAATGCACATGATATTTAGACAAGTCTCATTGAAATACATGAAGACACAAAGGATATACACAATGAGAAATCATATACTTGTTACTAAGCTCAATAGCATCAAACAATTTGCCCATGAAAATGCTAATAACATATACTCATAGTTGAATACTTGTCGATAAGATCAATGTGTTAGGTTTGATGTAAATTAATGATGATCAAGTGATGAAAAAAAAACTTCAAACTCTTCTTTCGAAGTACAAGCTGATAGTCTTCATCATCTACGGCAATAACGACATCAAGAAAATATCTCAAATCAAGTGCTCGGCAAAATCACCGCTCATGAGATTACCATGAACATAAGGGTGAAAACCTCTTCATCATCCAACACTAAGAATCTTGCTTTCACAAACAAGCAAACATCATGCACACACATGAAAACGAAGATAAAGACACAAGAACAAAAGTCAAGCTCAGCAAAGAAGATGGAAATGAAGATAAAGAGAACAATAAAGATGATAAGCAAAGCACATCAAGTGATGAAGAAATGAATCCCAAAGTTACCAAACTCATCTCTTAAGTGAAGAAGAACATCAAGAAAATCAATACCAAGATTGATCATCAAATCTCCATAAAAGACTTAGTTAAAACTATTGATCATATCAAGAATAAGAAGAAAACCAAGAGCAAATGAGACAAAGAGAAGAGTCAAAGCATTTGCAAGCATAGGAATATGAGTGAGTGAAGATGAAGATTCAAGCTAAGTGATGAGAGATTCGTCAACCACTCCTTCAAGAGAAACTCTTCCTCAAGGTCATCATCACATAAGTCATCATCGTGCAAATCATCACACAAGTGTTTTATAACCAAAAGTATAGATAGTGATGTAAGTGATGATGAATCCGATGAGAATTCACCCTCCTATGATGAACTCTTTCATTTGATCAATCAATAACAAAAGACCCTTAAGAAACAATCTAAGGAACTTAAAAAATTCAATACCCTCAATGACATTCATTCTACCTTTGTTTCTAATTATGAGCAATTATTGCGCAAATTGAATTTACTAGTTTTTTTAGCTGTTGGAAAAATAGCTAGTTGACGGGTTTGAGGCTATAAATACCCTTTCACTCAGTCATTTGAAGGTGTGTCATGATGTTAGAGTCCAGAAAAACCCATATACACTTGAGAAGACATCTAAGCCATAAAAATGCTTAAAGTGATCATCTAAGATAACTAAGCACAAAATTAGTGAGTGATTAGTGCTTATAGGCCTAGATAGAGTAATGGTAGTTAATTGCTACCTAGAAAGTGGATTAAGGAGTGATGATAATTTGTACCAAATGGTACGCCAACGCTTTAGAATCTTAATGACTCGCTGGTAACTTGAGCCAAAATTGTTCAAGCTTGTTGATCATATGACTTTGTGTGGAGTGACAAAAAAACACGTGTATGGGAACATGAAGATCTTTGTCTTAATGGCTCAAATTCCGAAGTGATCACAACGGCAAGTGACAAAAAAGAGGCTGGTGATAAGACATTGCCTTGCCTTGGTGGCTTAGTTGTTCAAGAGTCATGACCGAATACCGACCAGAAGCATATCTTTAATGGAGCTCCAATATCGACTATAAGTGATATTCATGCCATCCATATCATAAGATAAAAATCCTTTATACTGAGTTTATCTCTCTATCTTATTTACGTCTTCACATTTATTACTTATAATTTACCTTGCTAAAGTAGATTATAATCCTCTTAAGCAGTAGAGTATACACTAGATAAACCTATAGCACATTTTAATAAATAAGATAGATTTACCTCATAAATTTTTTAAAACAATTAGATTCCAAATATCCAAATTCACTCCTCTAATAACGTCACAATTCTCACAGCCCAAGGGTGCCTCCTGCTTTGAGTACGTTGTGCCTACGTACATAGTACTGGAGGTAGATTCAGACCAGTTGGGAATCTACTTGGAGTTACGCAGGCCGTTAATCCGGTCTGGACATTGTAGATCTCATGTGGGGGCCACTTGGGATCTTTCACTAAATCATGCTTCATGCTTTAAAAAAAAACTAAATCATAAACGGATTTTGAGGTGGGGATCATGTGAAATCTCTCTGGATTACATGTTAACTCCATCTTGACTGGGATGGGGTCGTGGGTTGTTAATGTGGCCGTACCCATACCCATACCCATACCCATACATAGCTCAATAGTAGGAGCTATACATGACAAGTTTAAACAACGAACTGTGCTTGTCTTCAGCAGTTGAGCAACGAGCATGGTACTAGTATTCCGTTTAGTCATGCGTGTCCATGGGGACCTAATTGTGGTCACTGATAAATATTAATTGGTGAAAGGGACTGTACCAAGAACACCAGAACAGAAGTGGTACGGCGCCTAGCATTATTCATGCTTACGATATAGACACTGCAACAATATAGTTCTACTTACCCACACGAAAGCGCTCATGGTCAAAACAAAATATATATACCTTGCCAATGCATCTCTTTGGGCTTTTTTATGCACTTTGATTCAAAGACGAGTTACAGTGCAGCACGGGAAGAAAAATATATGGAAAGTTCGCATTTGTTTCTGAAATTGAACTACGAGTTTACTATGCTCAAGGTTGCAGCTTTAAATCAGCACGACGTTCACAGGGCATGTCTCATTATTTGGATTTAAGCACCCGAGAGTGACCCATCATCATGTTCACCCGACAGAATCTGGGCCTTCCTAATATGGCCTCAAGGATAGATATCTTGTAACATCATAAGCCAATTTCGCAGTCACAGGAATGGACAAAGACCATTAGGTACATCAAACTTATTATCGAACAGAATATCTATCTCATTGGAGCCCTTTCAGTTATCTCTTGAGTCACTCAAATGGAACATCCATTTCACAAGTAAGCACAAAAACGTACCCTCTGGTACTTCAATAATCTTATAGCTAATCATCTCTAAGCTCGGTTACTAGCAACCTTTCAGCTAAGTACAGTGATCAAGTGTGAGTTGTCACTAGGTAGGAAGAGTATATGCAAAGGAGAAGAGGTTTCTTTACCTTGCATGCATAGAGAGTGGCAAACTGAAAGCAAAGGAGATTGCATTGGTGCATTGATGCTGTCCACGAGCAGTTTCACTCTGAGAAGGTAGAGCAGAGCTAGGGTTTTCGTACTTCTGACATCTATTAATTTGGTTTGTTGGAGCGACCACTTCTCCTTTGTTGCCAAGTTAAGGTCTTGACAAGATAGATATTTCCTTTAACAAGCTACAGGAAGAAAGATTCCAACAGAATGTAGCAAACAATGCTGCCGACTTTTCTTTTGCCTTTTCAGCCAAAAGAAATCTTAGTTGCCATCCATTTTTTTCCTCATGGTTAACAAATATCTAGTCCACACGTTTTGCATACTTAAGTGCCTGTTGTGCTAAGCAGTTGTTGTGATGTGCAACTTTGTAAGAATAACAACTTAAGCAACCACATACTATGAGAGCTGCAAAATGAATACAGGCAACAATAGCAAAGGGAACAAGAACAGTTGATAGGCAATTCTCGGATGGGAATGGCTAACAGTTGATCAATGGGCCGCAAAATAGCGACCTGGCTTTCATAGTACAGAGATAGATTAATTGGGGGCCCGTTGATGGCAATCAGGGGTTATGACAAGACCTACACAAGCAGAACTAGCTTCCACTGTGAACTATGGATTTACTGTGGGAAAATATGTCATGCAGTAACAGAACCATCTACTTTCAGGGGTGGATGACCAGTGGTTCAGGCCCATATGGATCCATCCATTGGTCTTATTGATCCATTAACTTAGGGGCCAAATCCATTTCAGGCACAAGATGTTTCAAAAATACATCGTTCTTAATATTGCTTGCTGCAGATTTTGTTGTCTTTTGGCAAAAGTTTCAGAATCAAATGGTACTTTCGTGAATCTAGAGTAAAAGCTTATGGTTCACCTGATAAGAAACAACAAGATGCCTGTCTGATAGTAGGCTACTAGCAAAGGCACATGACTTGAGGCAGTTTCAAAAACTAAGGCCTTACTTCAGTTTTACAAATATTAACTGCTCAAACCAGGTTTTTCTTAGAAACAAAAGCTGAAACTAGTAATTAAGGCAAATATAAACTAGGCCTAATGGATGATAGAAACCGATAAACCACTCTATATAACAAATGTTAGGCATCATTTATAGTGTTATCATCTTCTTCTGGCTTCACAAAGAATTCTATATGAGCGATTCGGCTCGTCTGTTCAGCTCCGCCAGCAATATTACGGAAGTATTGCATACCTGGCCTGGCAACTGAAACCAGGTGCTGGATTTTGAGCATCCCTTCCCTCCCAATCGTGACCTTACTCCCACGATTCTCCTTCATGACACTACTTGGGAGATTAGAGGTAGTTGCTCGAAGAAACTTGTATTTATACCTTGAAGAAATCAGTATGGTCAGAAAATTAGCACAAAGCAGCATACCATCTGAGCTTGTAGGCATAAGAAAATTTACCTGTATGACACTTCACGGTCACATCGGAATACGATTAGAAGATCGGTATTTGCATAATAGGGGAATTCGATCTGCCAAATGGTGTAACTAACAGTGAGTTATAAGCACGACTGGAGGCTAAGTGAATAATACAAACTAACTTGTAACATACCTGCAAGTCGCCATGACCTTCGCCTTTGAATATGACTGTTGGAGGATCTGGTTGCATTTGAATCTGAATGTTGGAACCTGGCCATTCAAGGTCATCGATTGATTCTTTCAGGACGGCAGACTGTGACATTTCAGAGAGTGAATCATATATTCCTGGTGCACCAAGACAAACTGCTGACGCACACTACCAACAAATAAATACGGATGCACTGGGAGTACCTTAACAGTGAAAGTGACTGGAGTATTCCCAGCATGCTCAAAATGGTAATCCCAGGGGATTGTATCTGGAATTCTGGTTCTGATTTCTGCATACATGCATGCATCTGGGGAGCCCACTGATCTGCATTAACATTAGCCAGAGTCCCTCATGCGAGCAATATCCCACAAAAGTTACATTTATCACCACAGCTAATTCAGCATCTTAAGCTCCACAGAGGAGGTTAAATTTGTGTCAATGTCAAGAGGGTCATAAGATGAAACTATAAAGTGTAAGTTATTAATCTTATCACATAGCGAGTCATCCGCCCATGAGCTTCAGCAGTTCATCTGAACATACAAGCCCATCTAGTCTTATATTCTGTAACAAGCATGGAGAACCAGCTATTGTCGGCCAAATTTATCCAAATTTCAAATGTCTAATTCTGTGGGCATTATGGGTGGACAATAATTACGTCAGCAAAAACTGTCCGGGCTGGGCTCGTTCAGCCCTAAATGGCTCCAGGTCGGGTCAGTGCACAATAATTTTGCTCATGTTTCGTCACAATTCTGGCTCCAATTCCCGTACGAACAAACATCAGCACCACGGGGCATACATACTTGAGGAGAAGCTGCATGTCGGGGCCAGGGTAGCGGATCTCGACGGCGGACGCGTTCCCCGGCGCGGAGAAGATGTTGAGGCAGTCGACGAGGAGCCCCAGGCTGAGCCCGAACCGTGGCCGCCCCTCCCCTGTGTAGTCGTACTCCACAAACAGCTGCGAGACCACCACGATTCCCGAATAAATCAAGTAGCCAGCGCCCAGGCATAAACACAAACACCTGACGGGCAGGCGGGCAGCGCGGCTCACCTCGCGTTTGAGGAAGACCTTGGCCTGGAGGCACAGGCTCTCCTCGACGGCGAGCACGATCCCGTGTGCCGACAGCTCCATAACCGCGTCCTGCGCCGTGCGGGAAGCGGAGAGTTAGGTAGGGCTTGGGGTGAGGTGGGGGGGGGGGCAGCCGGGCAGGGGAGGCGGAGGCGAGACGACCGACCGACCGACCTGGTGGCGCTTCCAGCGCACGGAGGAGAGGGCGTCGACCATGCCGTGGACGCAGTCGATCTGGCAGACGAGGTCCGGCGCGTCGTCGTCGCGGCCGGACGTCGACGAGCTCATCTCCGCCCACACGCCTCCCGCCGCCTGGGGTTTCCCGCGCTCTCTTGCCTGCCTCCGCGGGTTCTCCCGCGCGAACGAAGTGCCCGCCCGGGTTTTTAGGCCGCATCGCTGTCAAAGGCGGCCCAATAAATTTATCGAAGCTCGGTTTTGGTCCCGGCCCAACAAGTGTTAGTGGCCGACGTTGAATTTTTTTATTTTTAAATAAAAAATTTGTAAATATTTGTGTCCGTGAGTCCCTTTTCACAATAAAATGGGATCCTATATCAATATGTTTTCTTCTTTTTGATTTTTTAAATAACATTTTGAGTATACCGTTTCAATATCTCTAATATATTGTTTCAATATTTTGACAAAATATTGAACTAGTGTTAGAAAATTCTTGAACCAGGTTTCATAAAAAGTTGAATATATTTTTAAAAAAATGTTGACGTCGTCTCGAGCCGAGCTCAATTCGAGTCAAACATCTATCGGAGTCTACAATCAGACTTGAGGTTAGTTTGTTAGGGTCTCAAGCCAAGTTTGAATCGAACAACAAGTCGAGTTCGAGTAGCTCAAGAGTTTTGAATTTGTTATAGTCTTATATGAATCATATATGTATGTAGTCATGTTACTAAAGTGAATGAATATTAGTTTTGTCTCAACGGACAGTAATTGAAGTTAGCCGAGCTTTTAACAAACTATTCAAGCTCCAGCTCAAGCTTAGATGGCTCATGAGTACAGGTTCATGAGTGTATGACTAGACTTAAGCTCAACCTATTAAGATCTCAAATCAAATTCAAACACAGCCCTACACGATCTTGAGCTTATTTGAAAGCCCTACACGGAACAGGTGAAGCCTTGCTCACCGCGCCTTCACAGCCACGAACAAACACATCGGTGTCAGCGTCGCTGCCACCTGCCGACCTGCGTGGCCAGCCAAGGCGGCATGGCATGGCTGTGGTGATGCCTGATGCCTGATGCCTGATGCTGATAGCTCTGCTGCTGCTCCTGTTCTAACTGCATCTCCTCTCAATCGGAGAGCTCTACACGTACTCTCATCTTGGTAATAATAATTGGCCCCATTTCCGGCCCTGCGTCGTTCTAACTCTGAGGTACGTATTAGAAACCAATCCGGTGGCTGAGCTAGCTGAACAGGTTGCAGGCTTGTAGTGAAAACGTGAGCTCGGGCAGCTGCAGCATGTGCCCAACCCAGCAACAGCAATCCATGCCATGATGCAGCTCCAGCACCACACATGGACTGCCTGCCCTTGGCTTCAGAAGGATTCCGGCGACATCACTAGCTTTAGAGGACACAGAAATATGCGCGATCCTTGGATCCGGTTCTTTAGGGCCATAAAGAATCGCAAGGTAGGCCTAGGTTTGGTTGCTCCATGTTTTGTTTAGGTAGACGAGCATCTTCCCCGGTCAGTTAGGCGGCCTTTGCAAAGTTTTCTGAGGCAACAGGCGGACACACCAAAACTGAATTCGGTATATCCATCGGAGAAGAGAGGAGATGGAATTCAGTATCGAAGATTATCGAGTAGGTCACAGGACGGTCACGGAACTCTCTTTTAGCATTCTATAATACGAAAAGATGGCACAACACTGACACTGGAGATCTTGAATGATGACACTGATTCAGTCCTTGAACTACTTGCTCCACTACCTAGCAGAGTACAGGGACTTGTTAGATATCTGCTAGAGTAGTGATGGAAAGGAAAGGAGAATAAGAGAGAAGAAAGTTTATCAGAGATAATAATTCAATTCGAAAGAAGTTCATAGAAAAAGATTATTTTTTTAAAAAAATGAATCGGCGGAATTCCTACCTATTATATTAATAAGGAGAAAGTCCAATAGACCCAAATATATTTGCTCCTTATGTATTTTATTTATAAGGAGAAAGGCTAACAGACTGAAGTATATTTGCTCATTATGTGTTTCATTAAGATGAGATTTTTTTTCAGTGATATGTGATATATTCGTCAAGAGTGGAATGTATGTGATGACTTTATTAATTTTTAAATTTTATATCTTCAATCTCTAATAAATATTAGGTGACTATATATATATATATATGATGGTGTAAATATATACTTTCTCCAAGTTGTATGGATCTTCTTAAAGAAAACTGTTGAAAGGACAAGGACGCGGTGTGGGGCGTTTGTGGTCTTATCTATGCGGCGATGCGTGGTGCCATCCCATCCCATGCACCATTCATCCGCTGCCGGGTGTGATGAAACGAATCTAACTGTGCTTGCATGTACTCTGTTCTCTGCGCACGTCAGGCCATCGGAGGGTCAGAAGAGATTCAGAGCCCATTACAGCAGCATAGCTAGCGATAGATCCCTGTAACTGTGGACTGGAGTGGGTATAAAAACATGGCAACGGCCGTGTAGCCCTGCGCCATCCATTCCTACGCCGCCGGCGAGGTGTGCCCGGCCAGTGACCAGTGGCCGTAGCCGACGCAACTCTGCTCTCTGCATGGGACGAGCGCCTTGATCCTCGCACGAGAATCTAGACGGACCGGTAGCTAGGCTGGCGGATGCGGCGGCACATGGCAGCAATGCAGTGCAGGGCTCGAGGAGAGGGAGCAGCAACTCCAGCAGGCGGGCCGCGGCCATGTCTTGTTAACCTTCGATCTGTTCGTGGCGTGGGCATGTGAATCACGCCCTCACGTGAAGTACTTTGATGGCGCGGACAGACACGATTTAATGGAATAAGACAGGGCAACCGATGTCGTGTTTTCTTCAGCTTCGTGTATCGCGGTGTGCGTACCATGTGGGCACTGGTTTAGGTAGTGTTTGGTGAATAATTCAATTAGATCAAATGATTCTAAATAGGATGATACATGTAAGTATGTCTGGTTGTTTATATAAGATAATGTATGTTTTTGTTTGATTGGTTATATATGATATCATATAAAATTATGTTTGGTTGAATGAATATGTGCGGTTGTGGTTACTCCTCTTAAGATAGGTGGATTCACCTCTTACCAAAGGTCTACCAAAATTGCCAGCCAAATCAAGCGAAGGGTCTGTCAATTTATTAAGGTTAATGGTTGCATGGGCCTAATACATACTAGTATGACTGGTGAAGCTCTCTTACAATTTAACCGTATTGAATGAAAAATTGAACGGTATAAAATCTCGTATTTTCTTACTACACATGGTTAATAACAAAATATTTAATTGACTTTAACAATTATTGACAACATGCAACACAAGATGTCGCATTTTTTTATTTTACCGATGGGAGTTTGAAGATCATGAAACGGTATATGCAAGAGTGTTTGCTTCTGCAGAAATTTTTTTTCAGATAATTCAAAAATCTCATACAAGATATTTTTTTAACTATCTGTAAAAAAGAGTATATATAAACATGCTTTGTACATAAGTAGCTAGAAGATCTTTCACCAAGCAGGTTCTTTCCAACATTATTGGAAAGAGCCACCGGTAGATGCCTTTGCCAAAAACTCTCCATCGAGAGGATATGAGCATCAAACTCGGCACACCTGAACAGCTCGATCGTCGCATTGTCTCGATATTTTCACGCACTCACACTTGTGGAACAGGACGAGCTGTGACAGAGATAACAGGAATCGTTGCACTTCGCCGGCCCTTCTTCGTGCGGTTCGTTGCACTGCACGATCTTACACAGATCTACCGCACAGAACCGAGCTAGAGCTGTGTGAGCAGCCAGCTAGCGGAGAAAAGAAGCTCATACTATCAGGGTGAAAACAACTATCCTCGCTCGACTTTATGGGAAATTTGACAGGTTAAAAATACACTGTATTCTATTGCTTATAAAATTCAAAACAATATCAAAATAGTCATAAATTTTTTAAATAAAAGTATGTTGTAAAGAATACTGCAATCTAGCTCTTAAAAAGTGTATAACAAAATTTCTCTTTTTTTCTTATTGTAAAAGTATTTATTTGAGTTGATTTTTTTTAAAGAGATAGATCATAATATCTTCCGTAATATTTTTTAGATTTTTTATTATTTTAATAATATTTTGAAGTTTAAGAGCAATGAAACCTAATGTTTTCTAATTTTTTAATATGTCGTATGTTGGAAGGGTTACACCTGCTATCACATTTCTAACGGACTATGGTTGCTTATTTTTATAATTTTTTAAATGGACATATAGTTTTATAATTTTTTATTTTCGAAATATTAAAAAAAAAACTCCTTTTGCTTTGCGCTGATCGCGTGATCCGCCGGGCTGTGGACTGTGGTGCGCGCTTGCCCGGGCCGCATCTTTCTGCCCCGGGTTGCGCCCTCCCCCGGCCCCGCCGCCGATCGAGCCTACTCCTCCAACACATGGCAAGAGCAGCGCGCCTACCGCGGGCGCGACCCGCGATTCCGACCGCAGGACTCCATGTCCACCTGTCCCAGATAGCAGGCTTCCTTTACGTCGTCTTGTTCGACCGAGATGCAGCTTTCGATAGGTCTCTAGCATGACGCGTCTACAAAGAGTGGGGACACCAAGTGTGGTGGGGCTCAAACCTACTCTATATTGTACTAAGTTTAGGCCAGTGTACCGTAGGTGTGTGCAGGCCTAGCTACCTTCCACCTTAAAATGGCAGAGTAACATTCGAGTATGGCGTGCGCCATTATTTGCCACGCTCGACCTCAGAGACGAGCTAACTTTACTCGTCCAATAACATCCACGGTCGCTGTTAGCGAATCAGGCGAAAACGATAACCTGAACACGCTTCGCAAAAAATGTTGGGCACTCGCACGTAAAGCGGGAGAAAATGTTGCGCACGCACGCCAGGCCCGGGCAGATTGCAGCCGACTGCAGAGCGCCGTCGATTCCACGCTCGCACCCATCTGAACCGTCCATGTCCGGCCGAGCCGAGCGAGCGAGTCCATGTCCGTCGCGGAATCAAATCTCGATATTTCCGGACCCATCCCCTTTTTATCAAAAGCGGAACAATTCTGGCGCGCGTGAGGTCAGCAAGGGGTAAGCATAATGGCCTGTTTGTTTTTTAATACAATTATGGATTTTAGTTTTTAAAAACTAGGATAAAAAATAAATAGGTGAATTTCACTATTCATAATTCATAATATGAGATTAGAGGCTTGACTATATTCTAAATATCAATCCAACAGTTAGGCGTATTATAGATATTAGTACACATTAAAAATAATCATCTAAGACATACATAATCGAGAATGTAAAACCGTACTTAGTTTTATAATTTAATTTTTTATAATTCAGTTTTTCATAATCTAATATCCATAATTTACTTTTCAAAATCACAATAAAAAATAAAACAGGCCCTAGGCCAGAGGAGGGAGGCGATTCGATTTGAGAGGTGGACGCCAAGCGCGGGAAGCATTTCCTCTAACGTAACGTTAGAGGCAGTGATCACTACGTGCGGGCCCAGGCGTATGGGCCCTACGCGTCAGTGACCACTGCACAACGTCAGAGAATCTCGATTCCAAGCGCGAGGGCCCGGTCCCGCCTGCAGCCACGCGGCATCCCAACGCGGTCCTACCGATCTTGAAAGTGGTGACCTGTTTTGCGCGCAGCCCCTCGTCAGCCCGTCGAATTCGAATCACGTCCAGCTTTCCTTCACTTCCCTACCTGGATGAGTGGATGATGTGCTTTTGTGCTCTCATGCGAAAATCGCCTTTGCACATGAAATCGCCGAGGACCAAAGACTAATTTCACGCGGATTGCATATTCTCCAGCCATAAATTCTTGTGGTGCGTGTCGATGTTTATTTTAGCAAGGTACTCCTTAGGGACACAAACTTTTTTTTAAGCATCTCTAATCATATTCTCTTTATTTCATTCTCTTCCCGATTCTTTTTTCCGTTTCTTCCTTTTATTTTCTCTTATCTTCAATAGCTTCCCTTCGAGAAAAATCTGAAAGAAAAAAAAGAGAATCTCGTTCTAAAATAAATGATCTTAGAAATCCTTTCACAACAAAAATTGTGAAGGGAAATCTTTGGAGCGCTGAAGGGAATGAAAATCCCTTCACGACAGGAAACTGGATCGTGAAGGGAAACCCTTGGCTATAGTCTTAGAGCATGCCCAACGTTTCCCTTCGGGGACGAAAATCCCGTCGTGAAAGAATTTACGTTCCCTTCAGCGCTTCAACGGTTTCCCTTCAGACTTCCCGTCACAAAGAGATTCCCAAACTCATTCCCTTCAGGACAGGATTATCTCTCCTTTTTCTTCGCGATTCTCCTCGAAAGAAAGCTGTTGAAGATGAGAGAAAATAAAGAAAATAAGAACGGGAAAATGAATCGGAAAGGGAACAAAATATGGTTAGATATGGTCCTAGAAGTAGAGGTGGTCACAAAATCAGCAAAAAAAAAAGAGAGAATCAATTTCATCATTCAGGCTCTAAAATACTTCTTGCTCAGGGTGAGGCGAGGTTTTGAGTTCAACAATGCCTAAAGGGGCATCTCCAGCGGAATCGATAAATTGACCGTAACACTGTGCCAACTGGATTTTCTGTCCTTTTACATGTTCCAATAGCATCGGTATCCAGCAACACAGGGATACGGGCAGGAGCGGACGGCGGTAAATTTGCCGACCGAAAATGGAATCTGCATCACTGTAACTGAGGATGATTATGGGTCTAAGAAGAGATAGAAAGTAATGGAAGGTAGAAATAGGGTAGCTACTGGAGATGAAAAAATAAAGAATATTGTAATAGTGTTAGAAGATAATGTAATAGTGTTATAGAGGATGAATTTTTAAAGTATCTGCTGAAGATAATCTAATCTTAGAAAGATGGAGGGGTGGTGGAGGTATGGTGACAGGCCACGATATTGTTAATCGTGGGATGGAGGAGAACGACACAACAATGAGGAACGGAGGTGGTATGGAGAATCTAGCGGTGGCAGTGCCGGGCTAATAAACTAGGTGTTAGACATATTTTTGTTGCCAAAGACAATAATGATTGATACAAAGGAATAAATAATCGGAAATGCTACTCTTCACATGCTCAATGTATCGGACGGACGGCCTGCTCGGCTTACAATATCATTGGATCGGCCTAAAAATATTTTCGTATTTCCAATATTTCAGACATTCAAGCGTTATGAAAATTCGTTGCTGTAGTTATTTCCGTATGTTGCATCCCGAGAATCTCTTGTGTGTAGATTCAGATTAAAAAATTATCTATTCAAGTTAATTCCTATATTTTTGTTGCAAAAAATTCGTTATGAAAATTCGTTGCAGAAGTTTTTCGAGAATGTTACATCTCGAAATCTTTTATGTACAGATCCGGAGCCAAAAAATTATCCATTCAAGTTAATTCCTATATATCCGCATCTCTAATGTTTCAGACGTTCAAACTGAATGTTTCAGACGTTATGGAATTTCGTTGAAGAAGTTATTTTCGTATATTGCATCTTGAAATATAGGAATTAACTCAATGAATAATTTTTTGGGGGTACGGATCTGTGTGTCTTTTTGGTGTATTTTTTGATGTTACAAATGTTGATTTTAAATATTGCAGACGTTAGTCTTCGATATTACGACGGACAGTTGCAACATCCGATATATCAAGCGTCCGAGCGCTACTTTTGCCGATAAATAATTGGCAGGTAAGTGGCCTCGATAAGCACCAACAGCTTTGTAGGACGACGGTTTGTGACAAGAGGGGAGATATATGTATTAATGTTAGGTTTTGTTGGAATTAATTGGCTGGGATGCAATTGTCTCTGCATGCAATTGAAGGAGAAACGTCATGCATTTGAACATCTGTTACGAGGAGTTGGATTAGTTCCCACTGGCTATATAAAGACAGGAGTTGTGCACAGTGAAAAAATATAGCCTCCATCCTCTCTCTCATCCCACTGTTTTGCTGCTATACACACTGCCCCATCCCTACTTCGGCGTGCACTGGAGTTAGGGAGAGCAGGCCTCCGGAACCCCGCCTTTGAGTTCCTGCAACGGGAGAAGGCGAATAAGGTTTTTGGGGAGCGCTTCTTTGCACGACTGCACGACTGCTCACGTTCGTCTCCGCTTGTTCGCGCGCAGCTTTGTACGTCTACTTCTTCTACACCGACCACTTAGTGTACGGCTACATCTTCTACATCAAGTGAACAACTACGTCATGGCAGACGTCAACAACGGTACCACTAAAGTCAACAATAGTACCTTTGCGACCTTTCTTGCAAACATCACGTATATCTTGGGAATCCTTCTATTCGTGCTTTGTTTTGACTTTGTCTTGTAAACTAGCACGTCTAGACTGTTGGAGGATATTTTGATAACAATTCACAATCTGTTTAGAGATATTCTGATATTTAAGTATACTAGTTTGTCTAGCATTTGTAGGAATATCTGTTTGATCAAACTTGCTAGAAAAATATTCATGTCGTATCTAATGTTTTTCTGGATTAGTTTAATTTGGAAATTGCTTAATAATTCATCAGGTTTCACATGTATAGTATGCAGAATTGGGTTGGTATTATCGTACATGTATCCATACATTTATATTTCTTATCGCACTCAGGAAAATGTGTTGAATGAATTGCCATAAAATGAGCATACATCTTATTCCACATACATAATTACAAGAACAAAGATTCGAGCTATCTATACACATGAATAAGCAAATGAGAAAATAAATAATAACAGTAGCAAACATGTCTAACATGTGTATCTTCAATAGCCGAATTCCAGAATAAAGCATATAAGTAAGAGCTCAAAAATAATGACAGCATAAATATGACAAAAGATTTATTGCTCTCAGATTTGTGTAACAATTGGCCCCAAGACTTAGTTGTCTTGCCCCCTAATTGTTCTTTTGATTTTATCAAAGATTGGGCTATTAGTGAGATCTCAACTAGCAAATAGAACTTAGACAAAAATTAAATGTATGTTCTGGACAGTGGACTGAAATGAAATCCTTTAACTGAATTCATCTAGCCATAACAGAACTAACCAAGTCATACAAAATATGAGATATACTGAAGTACGTTATGGCCAAAACATCTCAGTACAGAGCTGATCAGAGCACCTTCAAAATAACTGACGGTGCTACGGCCAATAATCAGCAACACATGCGCAGTAGGATACAACCAACATTGAACAACATGTGCACACAAGCCTGCAGCTACTATTCTGTGCAAAAGCAATAGCAGAATTATGTCCAAAATGCAGTGCCGAACCTAAAACAGGAATAACAGCTCTCTGTCCACATCACAAGTCCATAGCTATTGTACTCATCTAATAGCCCAACCTAAAATCACAAAATCATCACAGAGCATGTGCCGTCCAGAGGGAGAGGGAGAATACTCACAGCGAAAAATCGACCGAAATCGAAATGAAGAGTGGCTAGGCACGGCTGGCAAGCTGCCGACCCAGAAAACCTATCACCCTCCGTTGCCGGCGGTGAGAGGAGATCGGAGATACAAAACCCTCTATCGTACTGCCACCGCAATACGGGCGAGCCTCGACATTGCAGCTCCGGCCACCAACAGCCCTTCCTCTAGAGTAGAACACCATAGATAGCACGAGAAAACCTCAGACTCTAGTTCCCGATGCACCTCAGTGAGAAATCATAGGGGAGAGGAAAACAGTCAAAGCTCATGCTTTTCACACAGAGAGGGAGAGGGGAAGAAATATGAGCCTTATCCCCATCGCAGAGAACCGGCGCTAGCTTCCCAGCGAGATTCCCGCGGCCATCCAGCGATCCGACGGCTCCCAATGCTGCTGCAGCCGACCATGCTGCCCAGAGGAGCAACCGCCCGAGGCAGCACCCGAGAGGATCGGCCTGAAGCCGTTGTCGCCGCTAACACCCAGGAAAGCATCGAACGTCACAGCCAGGGAAAAATCTTTCCTTTCCCAACCCTAGAAGCCAACTATATGGTGCCCATCTTGGACCTGGACCGAAAACAGAGCAGAGGTCCGGTTCTGGCAGCCCAAAGATCAGTCCAATTGGCGAAACATTTTATTCAAACAAATGTAGAACCAGAATGGATGGTTTTGTAAAGCATAAAACATTGAATTTTTCATAATTTACAACAAAATGAACCTACGAAACTCGCATCCACCAACCAAAGTGGTATTTTCCCGGGCCCAGAAGATAGAGCGAGAAAAAAAAAACCAAAGAAATTCCTCTCGCAACTCAAAGTTCCTTATCCCCTGCCTCCTCAGCAAGATAATGCCAAGCTATACATGTGTGCGGCGCACACCTACGGGGGAAAGAAAACCAAGGAAAAGTGTGCGGCGTCGACAAGGAACGGGGGTCAAACGAGTATTAGCGGCAGCAAGCAAAATCCTGAGACCCGCTTGGCTCACACGCTGCACGTGACAAAGCCCCTGGTCCGCCCGCGACGTGCGCGCCGCGTCCCCGCCCGCCGCCGGATGCCCGATCGCACGGCTGGGGCGCGGGGCCAGCTTCGGGCGCAGCGGAACAGCGAAGGGATCAAAGAGCGTGACCCCGAGGAGGGTGGGAGAAGTAGCCTCCAACAACCACCCGCACCGAGTCAGTCATGCGCCGCCGCTGGTTCGCAATTCACGGGACCTGCCCACGACCCAACCACCCTGCCACGAGGCTTCCCGGAACCCGGCCGTTGTCACTGACAAACGGGCCCGTCTTGTCAGGGTCAAACCTGACCTCGCCAGCGCTCGCACCTACCTGTCGTGCACGCAAATTTTATAGACTATATTTCATAAAAAAAATATTTTTTATGATGATAAATGTCTATTTTATCTATCTATCTTTCAATTTAACTACTAGATTACATAATAGAGGTTGTAAATAAAATTTTATAAAAATCTTTTTAAACATACACACCAACAAAAGCCAGGGTGAGGAGTGAAAAAAACAGGCGCGGCGGACGGGGCCCACCGGTGGTGCGGCCACCTATAAAAGCCCAGCCGGAACCCTCGCTTCGTTCACGACGCGCAGTCGCCCATTTCGCATCTCATCATCTCGTCTCGCTCTCCCCCCGATTGGCCAACAACAAACCAACCCGACCGACCACACAACAACAGGGAGGCGAACCCTCGCCGCCGTCTCCGTCTCCGTCCCCGTCCCCGAGGTCTCCTGCTGAACGCCGGCGTGGGGTGCCCGGGCTCCACCACCGGCGACGACTCCCTCTCCGCCGCGCGCGTTCCCACCGCCTGCTCCGTTTGCGGGGGTAGCCGGGGCTCCGGCCTCGGCGGCTTTCAAAGCCCCCTTCCTCACAACAGGATTAAAAATCCCGTCCTAGACTTCTTCTACCTTCCGTTCCAGAATTTCCTCTTTTGGCATCCGAAATAATCGATCTCGATTTCGATTTCGATTCTTTTCTCGGTTTTCTTTGATTTCTTGGTAGCTAATATATCCATCGACCGCCTCACCTCAATTTCATTCTTTTTTCATCTTCTCATCTGTCGCCGCTAACACCACCCAAACAGCAAACTTACAGCACAGAAAACAAATCAAAAAAAGGCTAACTTTTTTCTGTGGACTCTAGCGTTCTCCGGTTGTGACGAGATGCCTGCACTCGCCGTTGATGCTGCAGCACCTGTGGCGCACGCCTTCGCGTCGTGCGACGCCGCGCACTTCGCGGCCCCGCTGCTGGGCCCCGCCGTGGCCGACATGCCGGAGGCGGTCGCGTGGTCGCCCGACCTCTCCGCAGCGCTGTACAACGTAGACGGCTGGGGCGCGCCATACTTCTTCGTCAATGATGACGGCGACGTCGCCGTGCGCCCGCACGGCGCGGCCACGCTGCCCGGGCAGGAGATCAACCTGGCCAAGGTCGTGGCCAAGGCGGCGGGGCCGCGCGCTGGCGGCGGGCTCGACCTGCCGCTGCCGCTGCTCGTACGCTTCCCCGACGTGCTGCGCCACCGCTTGGAGACCCTCAACGCGGCGTTCGACTACGCCGTGCGCTCCACCGGCTACGGCGGAAGGTACCAGGGCGTGTACCCGGTCAAGTGCAACCAGGACAGGTACGTCGTGGAAGACATAGTGGAGTTCGGCGATGCTTTCCGCTTCGGCCTGGAGGCCGGCTCTAAGCCGGAGCTGCTGCTGGCCATGAGCTGCCTCGCCGCGCGCGGCAACCCGGACGCCCTTCTCGTCTGCAACGGCTACAAGGACGACGAGTATGTCTCGCTCGCGCTCATGGCGCGCACCATGGGGCTCAACACGGTGATCGTGCTCGAGCAGGAGGAGGAGCTCGACATTGTCGTCGAGGCAAGCCGCCGCCTTGGCGTGCGCCCGGTGGTCGGCATGCGGGCCAAGCTGCGCACCAAGCACGCAGGCCACTTCGGCTCCACGTCGGGGGAGAAGGGCAAGTTCGGCCTCAACGCCGCGCAGATATTGTCCGTGGTGACCAAACTCAAGGCCATTGGTATGCTCGACTGCCTCCAGCTCCTTCACTTCCACATTGGCTCCCAGATCCCGACCACTGCTCTGCTCTCCGATGGCGTGGGCGAGGCCGCGCAGATCTACTGCGAGCTCGCCCGCCTCGGCGCGGCCATGCGCGTCATTGATGTTGGCGGTGGCCTCGGCATTGACTATGATGGCAGTCACTCGGCGCAGACCGATATGTCAGTGGCATACAGCTTGGAGGAGTACGCGGCGGCCGTGGTTGCCGCGGTTGGCCGCGTCTGTGACCGCAAGGGGGTGCATCACCCCATCATCTGCAGCGAGAGTGGCCGCGCGCTGGTGTCGCACCACTCGGTCCTGGTGTTCGAGGCCTTCTCGGCTTCGGCGCCTGGCCGCATTGACACAGCAACGGCCTACCTGCTCGAGGAGCTCACCGACGACTGCCGTGCTGACTACCGCAACCTCATGGCTGCCGCGGTGCGCGGTGACTACGACACCTGTGCTCTGTACGCCGACCAACTAAAGCGGCGCTGCGCCGAGCAGTTCAAGGAGGGGGTTCTTGGCCTGGAGCACCTCGCTGCGGTTGACGGGCTCTGCGAGATCGTCGCCCGTGGCATGGGTGCGGCCGAGGCGCCGCGCACATACCACATCAACTTGTCTGTGTTCACCTCCCTGCCGGACATGTGGGCCATCGGGCAGCAGTTCCCGATCATTCCAATACAGCGCCTTCACGAGCGCCCGGCCGTCGACGGTGTCCTGTCAGACCTCACCTGCGACAGCGACGGCAAGGTCGACCAGTTTATCGGCGGGAGGCACAGCCTGCCGCTGCACGAGCTCCCCACCCACGGCACCCGCGGGTACTACCTGGGCATGTTCCTCGGGGGCGCCTACCAGGAGGCCCTCGGCGGGCTGCACAACCTGTTCGGTGGGCCGAGCTTGGTGCGCGTGTCGCAGAGCGACGGTCCTCACTGCTTCGCAGTGACGCGCGCGGCGGCCGGGCCCTCCTGCGCCGACGTGCTCCGCGCGATGCAGCATGAGCCCGAGGTCATGTTCGAGGTCCTGAAGCAGAGGACCGACGGAGCCACGGCTGCCGCCCTGGCCCGAGCGTTCGGCGCAATGCCTTACCTGATGTTCGACCCCGAGGCGGCGGTGATGTCCAGCGGAGAGAGTAGCGGCATGAGCAGCGACTCGGAGGGGTCGGCCGCCGGCGCCGCCGAGGATGATGATGATGAGTGGGAGTTCATGCGCGGGCTCACCGTGTGATGATGGAGCACACAAACTCCCCTGTACCCGTGTCCCTGGTGAATGATGTTGCCAGCAGTTGTCACTCGCCGGCGTTGGTAACCCTCCGCCCGGTGTTGTATCGTGTCATGGTCGTAGTCGTCGGGTGTCTCTCGCCGGAGTTCTTGGCGCCGCTTTTTTATTTCGAATGCGTCAATGTCCACTGTTTACCTTTTTTCTGGGAATAAGAAGGATCCAATAAGTTTCTCTGAAGTTGTCATGTAGTTTTAATTTTTCCAAGAATTTTAGCTGTGTATGCTATGAGATGAGACTAGATCGGGATTCATGGAGCAATGGTCCTCGATCCCCTTGCCCTCTTGTCAATTGCAGCTTTCTCTCTTCTTCAATCAGAAAGGATAATAAGACAAAAAAAAAAGCTGAAAAAGCTGTTCTTGCTTTGTGTCTTGTTGCTGTGATTCTTCTCTCTTCTGCTTTGAAAATGTTAGTATCAACAATCTACTGGAAACCTCGAGCGGTGCTTCCATGAGCAAGACAAGCACGAGGGCGGGAAAGGAACGGCTAGTCGGCGACCTCTCCGTCTCTGCCTCTGGCTCTGCAGATTTGCTGGGCTGCTCTCTTGCATCCTGCTGAACATTGTCCTCTGCGTTTCGTTGCTCTTCCCAGTCCACACTTGGGGCAGATGTCACGCCTGGAATCGCTGGGTGGATAAGCCCAAGATATTCGGACGTCACGCAGTGGATTGCTGCGGATTCATCGCAACTCTTCGCTACCTGTCGCTGTGCCGTTGCTCGCGTGCATGTCAGCCTCAGCCCTCAGCATGGTAGGTGAGACGAGCAGAGCTTGCTGTGCCTGGCTGCCTGCGTCTGCGTGTGTACATTCCAAGGGGCCTGCACTGCACATGTGTTTCAAGAACAAAGTCGTCCAAAAACTCTTCAACAGCAGCTTTGGGTTTCGATCAGATAGATCGGCGAGGGTTCGGCAGGATGGCGTCCGGGATACGTGGACCGGGGTAGGTGAGCGGGGCCCCGGCTAGCGGCGGCCAGGTGTGGTTAAACTACGACTGCTGTGTCGCCGCCGCGCCGCGTTCAGGTGTGGTTAAACTACGACTGTTGCTCCGGACACCTCTTGCATCTGCTACAAAACTGGGAATGAACTTGCACTTCAAGTTTGTCCTCGTTGTTGCCACTGAAGATTGATCATATCGTTGTTGTCACAGTTTATAATGGGTCTGTTTGGTAGGGTTATGGATTTTTGTAAAAAAAACGTTTCGGTTTCAGTTCCTGAACCACTAAAATTGGTGCATTCTAATCGGGTCCAGTTGGCAATTGCTCCGCGCATTCGTACATATAGCCAAGGCCACGGTTACCCTATGTCTGTCCATGCTTCCACATGGCCCTTGACCAGGTTCAACTACTAGTATTTTATCCATCACTTACAGAAGAAATGCTGCATGGCTGGTACATGAACACATGATCCTTGTGTCACTTCAACTGAATAATTGGCCACAAACGATTCTTCAAGCCACTGCCCGCGCTCGATGCCGGCCGTCCGTTCCCGATCAGGTGGGCTACAACTCTCAAGGAGCATGTGTCGTGTTTCCAATCAGGATGGATGGATCAGATCTGAATCCAATACGGTTGGCAGGGTAGAGGATAGGAGCCAGGTGACCCCCTTCACCTTTCGGCATCCTCGTTATCCATTGGCCATTTTTGCGCTGTGAGATGAGATTCCAGATCCAACACCCTGCCAACCCTGTCCAAGCAAAGCACGGCGCATGTCAAGTTCCTGGCCAGAAACCGAAAGCTCTCAGCCCCAGCTGCTGTGTGAGCTAGTGGCTCAGTGCCGAACCGCACTGCACAGATGTTGTGCTCAATATTCGACGTGCCTCAGTATCTATCTGGTGTAAAGCCTGAAGACTTCAGGGATGGCTGACTGATTGACTGACTAACACGCCGATCTGAAGAATCTTCCTTGCTCTTCTCGACAATTATACTGGTGTCCATCGGCTGTTAGATCGCCGGCTCATCGTGTCGCTGTAATGCTTGCGCTGTTGGGATTATTCGATTCCGTTTATCGACGATTATTTGCCCAACATTATCACTTTGGTGTATGGAAGGATTAGCTGCACCGTTGACACTGAGCGAATAAGTTCACACTTCCTGCACAGATCAGAAATTCAGAAGTGCGACCATGAATTTTGTCTCGTTTACTTCACCCAGCGGTGATGCGCCTAAAGATGAAGAGAGGAGATTGTAAATTCTATAGAGCGCATATAATCTCCTTCCATTTTCCTTTTTTATTTTCATTTGAGTCAAACTAGCGCAACATGTAGTTTTTCTCTTCTGAATTAACTATCACGAGATTTCATTTGAATTATTGTGGTAGTTTATCTTGACATGAGTTGCAATCATCATGAGGTGTTTGCAATGACATTTCCTTCATTTTAATGTGAAGGATTGAGTTTGCACATATATTTCTATCTCCAGTATAAGAAAGGATCACAAAAGGCACCGATGGGATTTAGCTAAAGTACATACCGGAGGATTAGAGGGAAACAGTGGCTGAGTTCAAAAGTGAAGGACCGGAACGGCGACCAAAGTAGGTGAGTGGGAGCTCTTAAAATTCTACAATAAGAACAAAGAATATGTCTAATTCGCACCTAACGCACCTCAAGAACCAATCACAACAAAGCGCAACACAAAGTACAACAAAAACACCACAAAACTACACTCACAATGAACACCGAAAGTTCCGTTGTGTAGAAGGAATTCAATGCTGATCAAGCTTAGCTTTCTCAAGCTCATCTAACAAAGAAGTATGCCTAGTTTGTAGATCAAACATTTGAATTATGTAAACACCACAAGCATCACACTCTATCTCATCTACAACTGTGGGAGCAGATTTTAGCAATTCAAGTTCTATGATAGCATTTTCAAATTTCATTTTGTATTCTCTAAGCTCACGCATAGCTAACTTGAGATTGCAATCTTGAGCTACTAAAGTATCTTCTAGTTCATCTACTTTCAGAGAGAGCTAATCGGCAGAAAGTTGTACCTTCGAGTAAAGCTCGGCGCCGCTATTTGTCGTCGGCTATGAAGCAAAGCTCTCCCTTGGACTTGATGGTGTCGGTGACGAAGCACAAGCCATTGAGGTTGTCGGTGATCTTCTTCTTCTTCTTGTCCTCATCCTCACTTCAGCTTGAAGAGTCATCATTGCTGGAGTCGAAGTCGAAGTCGCTGAGGGAGGTGAGGAAGGCGCGTTCTTTAGCCTTGAGCTTGTTGCGGAAATCCTTCTTCACCGCCTCACAATCAAAGTACTTCTTCTTCTTCTTCTTCTTATGCTTGGGCTTGTTAGCATCGACTTTGTTCTTCTTGGGGCAATCAACGATGAAGTGGTTCGGATCGCTGCACTCAAAGCATCCCTTGGTGTTACCTCTCCTCCGGTTCCTTCTGTTATCATAGAAGTGGTTGAACTTTTTCGTGATCAGCGCTAGCTCCTCATTTCCAAAGTGTCCACCTGTTCTTCTGTGATAGAAACTAGAAATGACAAAGCAAAACCAAGCTGTGAGATGTTAGCAAAACTGGAACCATCACTCGACTGGCCACCTCTCGAAACCAAGGCCATACTCCGTTGGTTTGAAGGATTCTCATATTTGGCTCTGGTCTCATTGTCAATCTTGGTAGATCTAACCTTGCTATACAACTCATCCACAATGAGAGTCTCATAGTTGAGGGACTCAATAATAGCAGCGACTTTGACCTCCTAAACCTTGCGACCTAGACTATAAAGCAATTTTATGTCTCTCTCATGATCATCATAGGGAAGTCTACCATTCACTCTCATCTTGTTCACCATCCCCTAAAACATGCTGAATATGGACTCTACGCTCTCACCAGGCAGCTGTCAAAAGTTCTCATACTGTCAAGGGTTAGTCTCTGACAATAATTTCATGGTATGCTAAACAGCGGGTGCATGAATGGTATTTCAGGAATCGATGTGTGCACGTACGATGGACTTAGGGACATATAGAGTTATACAGGTTCATACCTCTCGAAGGATAATAGTCCTACGTCTTGTATGTTATGTTATGGAGGATCTCAATTGATTACAGAAGTAGTTCTAGCTGACTGCTAGACTTGATCTGCCCTTCTCTACAAACGAGGTCCTCATCCCTTTATATAGTAGGGGGGGGGAGAACTTACATATGAATCCAAAAAAAAGACCCTGCTTATCCTAATATCTAACTCAAGCCATCATTATGGAGGACTGTCCCCGATCACTTGCTTGATCGGCATACTAACAATATCCCGTCCATCGTGTAGCGCCGCGTTGACCTTCAAAAGTCGCACTCCGTAGTATTTAATACTACAAGACGGGACAATGCCCCTTCGCGTCGTCCATGATTTTGTCCACTAGAATTGGCACATAAGGAAGGAAAACACTTGAGTAGATGTCAATAAATGTGATTAGGCAGATTGTGTCAGATCCGATCCTGCGACCAGTGAGATAGGTCACGGGTTTATGTGATGGCACAGAGAGATTGAAATTGTAGCCAAAAGCGAATAATGAAAAATCCACCAAAACTTCAAGAACAAGAGATTAGGATGGAGATAAAAAGCACCACGAATTTGCTAAACAACTGAGGAATTGAATTAAGATCAAGGAAGATTCATGGATACATGACTTGGAAGCAGCCTATCATTCTCCTACTCTTGATGAGATCAAGTCTAGAGCAATTAACCCTAATCTCTCTCTCTCTCTCTTGAAGCCCTAACCAAGCCTAGCAATTAGCAAAATAGAAAATGGTCTTGGAGAGGTGGTTTTCAACTAGCCATTTCCCTTATTTATAGGCGAGTGGATATTTCCCAAACTACCCCTTAAGTCTAATACAGGATATACACCTCTGTGGGGTAAAATGGTCCAAGTTTTTTGTTATCCATCGGATGGACCCAGCGCCTTCATGACTTTGTTATATCTTCACGCAAGCTTCATGATGGTACCACACGTCCTCAGACTCCGCTCCCGGTTTTGACAAGAAACTGGAAAACCACCTTACACGCTTCTTAAAGCATTACTCCTCTCCGCTCGTGTAGCCTCTACGCAAGCTCCTCGATGTCGACACGTGTTCGACCTCCGTCATGGTCTTTGACGCCTTCAAGCCTTTGTGCTCCCGCCATAAGGTCGCCTCTTGACTTGTCATCGTCTTGCTGTTTTGACTTGATCAACGCTGTCTTCATCACATTCTCTTTACACTATGTCTTCTTGTGCCCTCTATGTGAGCAATGCAGATCGCCCATGGATTCACTCGGCCCCGCACAATCCGTCGGTGCTAAGCCTCCACTTGCCCTTCGCCGCCTTGTTGTTGATCGTTATATCGCATCCGTACCCCTACACATCATGAGCCAAAGAGACATGTTTCTCCGCCATCCTCAATTCTCACTCCATCACCACCTCTGGTTAACCATAAACATAATCAAGCACAATTAAAATACGCTACCAAAAGGTCCAAATCAATATTCCCATTAATCACTCATCATCATCAACATAAGAGCATTTCTCACCTTGTGTTCTCAAAAATAACTCAGACAGAAATACGTAATCTAGGCTCTATTCCTTTCTTTTTCAGCAATCAGCAGCAAAGCATCATATACTGGAAGCTATACCTTGCATACCTAGTTGAGCAACCTTCTGCTTCTTTCTTTGCCAAGACGAACTTTTCATGTAGTTGTTGCTTCAGACATGTGAATTCTTGGAACATTTTTGTGATAGGCGAGCCCGTAAAAGGAACAGGTCGCGCTTGCCATTTGCAGTATTAAGCATTGTTGTTAACTACACTATTGATGTTGCATGGTCAGAAGCAGTCCTACATGCATGCAGTGCAGGCCATCCACATGATTTTAGAAGGTATGTCCCATGTTTGAGCAGATTGGAAAGGTCTCTCCTTAGTGATATGATGCGCATAGCTCCTGCGAGTTCTCGGGGAAAAAAGCATATAGAAAAAAATATACTTACACCAAGAACGGAACAGCTCCCTGGTCTAAGCTTAGAACTCAGGGACAAAATCAAAGGGAAAGATGGATGTGCATACCTAAAGTGTTAACATCAAGCATGCCATGGACGGAGACTGGTCAAGCTCCATTTTTTAAATGCAATGCTGCGACATGTTGAGGCCGGAAGTTGTAACAGTTTTCTGCATTGCAGATACAAGTAACCATTGGCAGATGCACCTCATCACGATTAATATACGAAATGATCAGGCAGGGATTGTAGCTGCATGCCTGTCACTCTGGAGTCTGTATTCAGAACTTAGACTGCAAAGCTGAACCGGTGTGTTTCAGCTCCTTGCCATAGAAATCAATTTTTTTGTTTCTTTGTTTCAATCCGAAGTTTCAAACTGCATTATCTGGTTGTCGAAAAAGTTCAACATCTGGTCCGATACAACGGGTACAAGTGACTCAATCTGGGAGACCGGTGTTAGTAAATTAATCTTAACTAATGACCAGAAACTTATCTAATCACATGAACACATGCTAAATTATGCGAAATTCCTGAATTAGATCAAGTCATCCCCTTCTTGTCGCTGTAGAGGCTTGATCACGGTCCTGGGAAGCCCTCGAGTGACGTGGTCGGCCTTCAAATCAGAAACGCCTCCAGAATGGTTTTGGAGAGAGAGAGGGACCGTTATTTTTTTAGCTTACCACTTAATGATGAGATTAAAGTGATAGCAGGACAATCCCGCTATATATAGCGCTAATATGATATGGGACCTAACCAATTTTGTGTTTAGCCCCAATCAAAGATGCAACTATTAATTAACCCTTAATGACAGCCTTAATCATATTAAGTCTAACAGCTGGGACTTGGATCCTGAAAGATCAGGATGTATCCTGGGAAAGAAATTCTACGAAATACTTCACTGAAAGGCTATTACGAGACCTTATTCATGTCATTCTTCTCTAATTTAACGACTGATATGTGCAACTGAGAGAAAAAAGAGACACATAACATACACAAGAAAGAGTATTTGTATAAGACTGGATGCAATAAAATCTCTCTGGATGTATCCGAAGATGGAAATATGGTAGGTGAGCAATCTTTGCTGATGCGGCTTTAGAAATATTTGGGCCCGAACGCTACCAGTCCCCACTCCCGAGACGATAGTTGTTGAGACGCCGTAGACTGGAGACTTCTGAGCAGGATTCGTCCAAAAGAGCAAATAATGTGGAGCAGAATTTCGACTCTGATGCGTTCAATGATCATGTGGTGGTTTGCGTTTGACCGACAATTTTTATTGTTCAGGATATAGAACTCCATGCATGGAAAAAATAAGGAATTGCATTGCATTCTTTAGCTCTTTTTAAAGGACGCTCTGCAGAGGTATGGAACTTTGTGCATGGAAACACAGGCACATTCATGGTTTATGGTCGATTAATAGAGAATATAGATACCATAAAATAGTCATGGTTGAGATTTAGTAAGTTTATATTTCTCGCTTCTAGAGCTTTTATAATTTGAAGAGAGAGAGAGAGAGCTTTTATATATTTCTGCCATATGACTTCCTGTCGGTGCCAAAAATTCTGGGCCTCTATTTTTGATGTTCCAGAGCATGACCTTGCGTGTGACTTTCATCCGAAGAAATGTCTTCGGACTGCGATGGCTACGTTTGTGTTCGTATTTTCCGTCTCTGAACTGTTGCTTTGTGTAACTAACTATAAACTGTTAAAGCTACCAAAAACATGTTGAAGCATTCCATACCTACTACTCCGTACTACTCCTGCGATCTTCCCGGTTTTTGTGCATGTGCAGTGCCGACATCGACATATTGAAATGAAAACCAAGTCCAAGTGGACAAAAAAAAATAGTTTGACCCGTGAAACAGTTTCATAGGGAGTTTTTGCAACAAAAAAAAATGATGACTCGCTCAAAAGGCATGTTGCGATAGTGATTTGTCGTTTGGAAGGAGAAGAAGGCTTTGCCAAGTAGGTTAATGGAGGATTGGAGGAGGATGCGAGGGAAGAATGCACCAAACTAGCGAGTGGCTTGCATATTTGGGCGGCTAGCTTTATTATACTACTATGCTTTTTATACCAACTTCGATTGCAAATTAACATTTATATGATCAATCATTGTTATATAGATATGTCGATCATACATAGACACAGATAATTCTCTTCACCCGTTTATCACCGTGATCACAAATGGCGTGACCCAAGCTCAACACTTGCCAGTTGCATCCTGACTTGTCAATCATAGACTTCATATGTGTTTTTTTTGTTGTCGTTGTATGTCATGACTACACCATCTGTGGCCTATAGTTGTGTCTTGCACCGTCCTTTATGTTACACCACTATCTTGTGGTGTGCAACAATAAATTTATTGTTATATTTTTAATTTCACCAATGAATTAAATTAAATGTAGCTTCACGCCATATTGTGGCTGCAACCACAAGGTACGTGGTTCAAACCTGGCTCTAGTGTCCTTAGTGTCCCGTGTCACCATCGTAGGTCGCCACTCAGACCATGTGCACACCATGTAGGTTGTGGCTTGGCTTGTTTCCTTTCTGACACCATGATCTTGTGGTACGCGGTAATAAATTTGCTATGTGGTTTTTAAATTCATTAACGAATTCAGTTAGATATAACTCCTCGTCCACCTACCATCGTGACCACGAGATACATGGCCAGCTTATGTGCCATGCCCTTATCGATGTCCCTTAACTATTGTTGAAGATCGTGGTTACACCATCTACAGGTTGCGGGTTGCGCGTTACCCCATTACATGCCTAGCATCACGACCTTGAATTACGCTGTCCAAGCCTAATATAACAACACCCATACTTTCCCTATCAATCGGATCCTACGTCCCGCCCTATCAATTTCTAGATTTGTTGATGTCCCTTTGTTGCTACTAAAGGTAATAGCTTTTATCATATATAGTATATGTGTTGTGTCTTGTCCCGCTGTCTGCTTGACGTAATGACCTTGAGCTGCATGGTGCTTCTGAATTTGTATAGAAATCACGTTACTAACTTTATTTATTTTAATTTTTTCTATGCCTTCATTTGATATTCACCTTTGTTTTTTTTTTCTATTTTTAATCCTAATTTCAATTATTACGAATTGTATTTTTATATGTACCCTTTATTTAGATATTTGTTTCCCAATCCATATGGAAATCGAACTACTAAATTTTATTATTATTTATCTCGAATTTTAGCTATTGATTAATTATATTTTACATGAACTCTTTATTTAGGTATTTTGCTTCCTAATTTGTGTTGAATCAAACTAATAATTTATCATAATTTTTAATTTCGAATTTAATCAAGATGGTTAGATGATGGTAACAATCAATGACATATATTATTTTCTTTTTTCGATTAATATGATAATTTATCCTCTTAAGAGCGAACATGAGGTTCTTTTGTTGTCCATCTACTAATATAGTAGATACGCAACAACACGTGGAATTGATTCCAAGATGTAAGTATCGTAAATCAGGGAACAATTCTCGAGGAAAAACTACATTGGAGTTATCCAAGGTAAGTAGCGGCCCATGTGGAGAACCTGCGAAGTCCTGGCTGACAGCCCAGGCGAGGAGTGAACAGGAAGCCCAGGCAAGGAGAGAACAGGAAGTCGACGGTCAATGCCCTAAATTCTGATACGCATGAAACCCTATGTGCCAAGGATCATGCCTGTCAATCTGGAATGTGGATCCAGAACTTGGACTGCAAACGCTGGAACAAATGCATTTCAGCTCCTTGCCGTAGGAATAAAAAATCTCTTTCTTTTCTTTCCATCCGAAGTTTCAAGATGCATTATCAAGTTGGCGAAAAAGTTCAGCATCTGGTCCAATTTGGAGGGCTGAGAAGCCTCAATCTATCTGGGACTTGAAACTTGAAAGATCAGGACGTTTCCGGACATGGAGAGACGGTAGGTGAGCCGTGATTTCCAGTCTCTGAGACGCTCGTATGCGGCATCTGGAGCAATTCCAGGTCTTTGACCTGATTATCTGCATTACTACTCTTGGACCTGATCTGATTGGTCGTCTTCCTACTCAGTGAAGCTTCGCCGGTCGCAGCTTAGTTACATCGATCTCATATACTAGTTTAGTAGAAGGATGGCTGCTATGTTGAATTCAGGACGGTCAAATGATTAGCTGAAGAGGGCTGGGTGAGTCTCTGACTCTAACCTATGTATGTAGCCAACGACAGTTGAATCATTCATGCAAAACAAACATTTAAATAGTAATAATATATATACATAAGAGTGACATGTCACATGTGTACAAGAAGATTAAAACATGTTTGCAGCCTGTTTGGCTATGTGACATGTGAATGTTCTCCTGGAATAAAAGAATCTGCAGGCAGAGACTAAACTCATTTGTTTTAAGTATCGTCTATATGCTTTGCAGGTAAGATGATTTGGTAAGACAGGCTGACAGAGACATCAACTTCAGCAAATACGTGGTTGGACTTTATCTTCGCTGTAGACTTGTACCAATTGCCCATGCGAGCAAATGAAAAGTAGGTAGGTTTCGTCTGAATTTGTCCGTGCGATGTTCAGAGTTCAAAGATGATAAGAAAAATAAAGTGAAGTGATTTAAGTGTGAACTCACATGCACATCGAATGACCATAATAGTGTGATGACTCAGTTCACTATTATTTGAATTCACACTGTGTAAGGCAAAAATGAATTCGACTCTGACGTGTTCAATGAACAGGGAGTGGCTTGCATTTGACCAAAATATTACGTAGGGCTCCAAACACGCGGCCACTCGAAAATTATGTGCCTCTATTTTTGATGTTTCAGAGCATGACCTTGCGTGTTCTTTCGTCCGACAAAATCTTATGAAACTAAGTTGAAATATGATTTAGTTTATATGTGATGAGAGATTGATAAAGTTTTTGATTTGGTTTGTCGAGTTTTGGATTGCTTGGGTTGTATAGAGAGTCCGTAAAATTCTTCGGATAGTCTGTAGTTTTGAAATAAACTGGGATATGTGGAGAGTCCGCATATTTTCTCAAAAAGTCCGTATTTTTTTGAGAGTCCGCATATTTTCTCAAAAAGTCCGTATTTTTTTGAGAGTCCATAAAATTCTTCGAATAGTCCGCACATTTTTTTAGAAAGTCCATATTTTTATGGAGTGTCTGTTTTTTCTTTGGAGAGTCCGTAGTTGAGCAGAATTTGAATTTTGATTGGAATGTACTCTGAGTTGATTTGAGTTTTCAGTTGAACATTTTGATTATAGAATAACTGTAGATAAAGTTAGAGATATATGTTTTCTTGTCTCATAGGGTTTAATACTGCAACTGACATATCTCCTTTGCCCAGCTCTTATCTCATGGCTCTTAAGGACCTTAACTGGCATCAAGCTATGGTTAAGGAGTTTAATGCTCTAATCTCCAACAACATTTGGACATTGGTATCCCCTCCTGCAGGTGCTAATGTTGTCACCGAAAAATGGATCCTTCACCATAAATTTAACCCTGATGGATCCCTCTCTTGCTATAAGGCTCGCTGGGTCATGCATGGGTTCTCACAACAAGCATGCATCGACTATAATGAGACTTTTAGTCCTTTCATTAAGCCGGCTACAATCTGCATTGTGCTTAGTCTCTTCACCTCTATGTCATGGCCAATCCATCAACTTGATGTGAAGAACACTTTCTTGCATGGTAAGCTTACTGAGATCATTTTTTGCCAGCAACCTTCGGGTTTTGTCAATCCTTCTTGTCCTAAGCATGTTTGCCAATTGAATAGGTCTTTATATCGTCTTAAGCAAGCACCAAGAACTTGGTTCCTTCAGTTCAAAAGCTTTCTTTCTTCTATCGGTTTTCAATGTTCAAAGTTTGATCCTTCACTTTTTACTTACCACTCATCATCTCATCTGGTGTACCTTCCTCTATATGTCGATGTCATCATTTTGACAGCAAACATTTCTTCGTTTCTTCACCACTTGATTTCTTGGTTACATGGTGAATTTGCTATGACCGATATAGGGCTATTGCATCACTTTCTTGGGATCTTTGTACACAGGAACTCGCAAGGACTCTTTCTCTCTCAGAAACAATACACACTGGACCTTCTCACTCGAGTAAACATGTCGAATTGTAATCCTTACACCACTCCAATTGACAACAAGCCAAAATTTCAGGTCGCATCGTAGCTCCTGCCTCTAACCCCACTACATACCGTAGCCTTGCTAGGGCTTTGCAATACTTGATTCTTACACGACCCGACATTAGTTATGCAGTACAAAAAAATTTCCTTTTTATGCATGATCCTAGAGAGCCATATTTTCTTCTACTCAAATGAATTCTTCGCTATATTCGTGGCACACTTGACTTTGGTCTGCAGATCTACTAATCTTCATCTCGTGATATCATGGCTTATTCAGATTCTGATTGAGCTGGATGCCCGGACACCAGGAGGTCTACATTAGGTTGATGCGTGTTCTTCGATTCTAACCTGGTTGCTTGGTTCTCAAAACGGCAAGTCACAATCTCAAGATCAAGTGTTGAAAAAGAATATCGAGACGTCGTCAATGCTGTAGCTAAATGTTGTTGGTTACAGTAGCTTCTCGGTGAACTTCGTCAGCTACCCACATGCTCTTCGGTTGTGTTTTGTGATAATGTGAGTTCTACATATCTTTCATCCAACCCGGTACATCATCAGTGGACAAAGCATATAGAAATAGATCTGCACTTTGTACGTGAGAAGGTTTCTTTGGGCGCTATCAAAGCTCTACATGTGCCTTCTGGGTCGCATTTTGCAGACATTTTTACAAAATATTTACCAGCAATTCTCTTCAGTGATTTTCGGCGCAGTCTGCACATCTTATCGAGTTCAGACTGAGGGGGTTGTCAGCGGAATGTTTCCTATCCACGCAACCTCTGACGCTCTATTCTTCCAGTGCACTTGACTACGCTCATCTCAGATGCTCTCCCGGCGGTTGTCGTCCTCATCTGTTCAACAGCATGCGCTTTTGGTGGATCATGAGCGATTTTGGTGGATCGGCAGCGACTGCATGAGTAGTTAGATCAAGCGCCTATGGCGCTTATGTACTTAGCCTATAAATATGTACTTATATCTCAACAATACATTCATTCGAGTCATCAATTCGTAGAGATATAGTAAGTACTATAAGCGTATAGTTATATAAAATAAATATTATGACTTTTACCTCATACAATGTCTCTGTGCGGGAAACCAAACAACATCTCTTTTTAGTCAGGTTGAACACAAGCAAATAAACAAAGTGTTATTGTATGTATGCAGTCTAGCTACAGTGAGATTAGATCACATAAATGGAAAGCTAGAGCACACAGGCAACCAAAAAGACCCCACAGGACGTTGTGCCAGAAAAGCTCACTAGTGAATGAGAAAAAGGGAAGACAAGTTTGTTATAAAAGCTCACCAGTAGACATGACCTCGGGCCGTGTCTACTGGGCCAGCCCGAGGCCTGCCACTGTAGGCACGACCCAGGCACGGTACGGCTCGAAGTTAGTCAGACCGGGTCGGTATGACACAAGGTGTCGGGTCGTGTCTAGCCTGAGGCCGTGACATGTCGTGCCGGCACAGGCCAGCCCAGCTAAGCCCCACCCTGGCTGTCCTGCCCTGCTCCGCCACGCCCACGCCGCCTTCACACCCCACGCCACCCTAGCCAACCAGCCCTGCCTCCGCCTCCTTGGTAGCCACGCCTTTGCCTCGCCACCCCGCCCTGCCTCCGCACCTCACCCCGACCGTCGCGCCGCCTCCCCGAACTCAACGCCCCTGCTTACACGCCGCCGCCTCGCCGTGGTTGTGAGTCGAGCCTCTAGCACGTGGGCCAGAACAACACAGACCGGTTAGTTAGCCAGACATGCCGTGTCGTGCCTAGCTGAGCCCGTGCCATGCCGAACTGGGCGGCTACTTGGCTAGCTTTGCACCCACCCAACCCTCACCTGGGCATCCCTATCTCCATCCCCACATCGATGTCGCCGTCGCCAAGCTGCGAACCCCACCCAGTTGGTCGCCACCACCAAGCCATGCCTCACCTGCACCCCTCCCCCAGCCACCCGCTTGTGCCCGTTGTCGCCACCCATAGGTGCCCCTCCCCTAGCTGAATGACCGTTGCCAGCTCGCATCCCGCCCCCACCTGGTAGGCTGCTCGCCCATGCCTCGCTGCCGCTGCCCAGCCGCGCCTCTCCCCCAACCGCTCACCCCATTGTTGCCATCGTGGCCAGCCCACAACCCTCCCCTAGTCGACCGACCACCGCCAGTTCATGTCCCGCCCTCGCCTGGCAAGCTGCCAGCCCGCGCCTCGCTGTCGCCGCCCAGCCGTGCCTCTCCCCTAACTGCTCACCCCGTTGTCGTCGTTGTTGCCCGCCCATGACCCTCCCCAGCCAGCAGACTACCGCCAGCTTGCATCCCACCCCCATCTAGCAGGCCGCTCGTTGGCACCTCTCCCTTAGTCGGCCGTCACTGCTCACCCACGCCGTACTGTCGCCGTCACTTCCCACCCGCACCCATCCCCCAACCACCCGCTACCACCGGACCGTGCCTCGCCACTGCTGCCCGCTCGAGTCCCACCCCCAGCCGGCCATTGCCGCCGCAGAGCGCAGAGCACATTGGTACCCACGGGTGAATCGGCGAGTTTTGAGTATCTGACAGGCATGGGTATGAAAATTTGCACATCACCCTTCACGGGTATGGATTGGATTAGACGATTCAGCTGGTGGGTTGGATACAAATTTGCTCCGCCTGTACCCGACATGTTGCCATGACGCTCTATGGTCACCTTTGAGTAGAATGTAGTGTTTCGTTTATCATCGATGTGTAGTCTGAAGAAGCTTATGATAAAAGGCATCAATACATTACTTTGTTAACGTTTTTTAAATACTCTAATCCGTGTACTCAAGAGTCAAAACCTCAGTAGCTTCCACGTTTCAAAAATTCTCACGAGTTTAAGTTTCCGGCCGTGTTTGTTTTATTGCTGTTCCAAGCTAAATTGTGATCGTGCCCGGAGAATTGCCGTGCCATGGCCAAATTTTTTCCGTAACAAACTTGTGCAATAAAGTTTGGCTTGGCCTCGAGGATGCATCAGACATAACGTTCGAAACAACGGTAACAGCCTCACAGAGTTTGCATGTCTTCAGTTGTTTCTCTTCCTTCGCTTGGCTGTTTGCATCGGATCATAACTTACTCTCAATCGTTTGCGATAACTTCAAATTTTCACTGCATTGCTGTCCGGCAATTTAGCAAAAAAACACCAAACATGGCAATATACCTTCGTGAAAATACAAGCAAGACTTATCATCCACTAAGAGTATGTTCGGTTACAGAGGTATTCCTAGATAGAAGATTGACGTCCAATCTTTTTAAAATTAGACAAAAACATCCTTGGATGAAATTTATCCCTACTAATATAGCATATTCTAGTTAATTAGAGTAAATACACCTTTTTGCTAGCATAATTTAAATTATATTATCTCCTAAACAGTTTATCTGATTTGCAGTCCAATTGTACTATTATATTCATTACAATTAAATCAATAAAACAAGATCTCGCATAATTATATTTTAATAAAAACTAAAATATGACAAGTCTTACAAAATTTTAACTAATCTCATCCAAATTCTGTCTGTCAACCTCATCCAAATTCTGTCTGTCCAACCAAACAAGAAATTAGATCATCATATCTAAACTACCAAACAAGAAATGATCGCCTCATCCAACAAAACATGATGGTCATATCTCATCTAAGATCCAATATTATCCTCCAACCAAACACACACTAATCTAGGTTTCAGCACTGCAGACCTAACCAAACTAACAGGAGAACTCATCCGTCGTTGTGATGCCTGCTTTGCTTGGAATTTTAGGGGGATAGAGCTCCCATAATGCAACCGTAGTATCCGCCGAGCAGGAAGCCATCAGTTTGCAGTCAGACGAGAAAGTCACGCCATTACACTGCAAGCAAAAAAAAAACAGCATCAGAATTCTGCAGAAATTGGAATGCTAAGTGATAACTGAATCGAATATCAATCTGGCACTAACGAACAAAGTGCAAACATATTTCAATTCTGATAAAGCAGGGAATGAGAATGATACTTTTGAATTTTGGGACTAGCTGAGGGAGGTAAGTCCATATCAATTGGTTGAGTTACACAAGACTACCAAATATGAAAAGAAAATTAGGAATGCAATCAGATGAACTAAGTTGCATACCGAATCACTGTGATATTTCAACACAGCTAGAGCATTTCCTTTGTTGTAGTTATACACCCGAATCCTGCAAGTTTGTAAAACCACCAAAAGATCACACAAATGCAAACAATTGCAAACTTAAAGCCAACAACTAGAAGAGATGACAATAAGAAGTCCCCCATATTCTCAGTAGCATCCATGATCACTGCAACCACGTTAAGATTAATTTTAATTGCCATTTAGATTGTGTCCGCCACCAAATAGTAATATCATCAAATCAGATGCAGTCACTGACCTGAGCAAGTTGATAAATGAAAGCCACTAAAAATAGGTTATATTGCCATCCCTAGTCAACAGTAAAAGCCAAGAATAGGGAAACACCTGTGATCCCAACCAGCGGTTGCTGCAATCTTGTTGTCTAGCCGAATCGCTGTGTCAGCTATACCCGGTCGCTCAAGTTCTATTTCTTTCCTAAGAGCAAATTTACCCTGTAACCAAAAGGAAATAACATGTTACATATATGAAGGAATTCAAATGATGTGGTTCACTGTGCAATTACAAGCACTCCTATGGAACAAAAACACTACATCTTCAAGTCAAGATGATTTTTGTGATGAACTACAGAATATTTTATTGACACTCTTTAATAATTATCACCAGAATAGCAACACTGCAACAGAAACTGCAAAGCATTCCAATTAATAAAATGGTTGGTCTATATGCTACTCATGAACCTTGTATAAAGACTAACACATTGCACGATATTGCATGTCCATTCGATATAAAAGAGTTAACAAATAAAAATTAGCTAGCCCCAAAACATGTTTCTCCTATATAATAATAAATTCTTATCTTATAAGCACTTCCTGTATGTATTATTGCTGTTGCATATACTTGGTTGAAAATTACTAATGCTGCATTGACAAAGATATAACTACTTAACTAGGAAACCTGCAAGGAATACAAGGTATATTCAGGCATGTAGTAAATAAGTACATAAGGAAGATCATTACTCACAGCACACACCTCCATGATAAGCATAAAAATCCACATATAGCTAGGAAAGAAAAGAAACAGTCAAGGGTGCACCTTTGGATGATCGAGAGTGAACATGATTATTTTATTATCAGCGCCTCCTGAGATCCCACCATTGCATAACCCATCAATAGTAATGGATAAAGCTGCACAGTGCACACAAGAATCTTATTAGATCATACGCCGTTCCATTCTACCAAAAGAAGATAAATTTAAATATTATTGAAAATTGAAAAATATAAGTTAAACAACTAAAAAACGAGAAAAATGAGAGGGGACAGCACGAGACCTGATTCTGAGTGATATTTCACTGAAGACAAAGGTAACCCAGGCTTTCGTACATCCCACCAAAGAGTGCTTCCATCTTCATAACTGGTGTCCATAAAACCAGAGCACTGTTAATAACCCGTTACATAAACTGGAAATGTTAAAATACTTCAGTGGGAACAATCCAACTGACGTTCAGCAAAGATATAAAGTTAAACACAATGACTGGAGAAGAAGGATTCTCTTGTGAATAAAATATAAAGGTTCCGGTAATTAGCCCCAGAAGCATGATTATTTCTTAGATCAAGTACTTAGCTAGTGGCTTAAGAATGAATAATTCAAGTGGTTAGAATAGAGATCAAGGTACCATATTTAGTCCTCAACTTTTGAAGATCAGAAAGGAGGCCAGAGAATGAAAGAGGCATATTTGACCTTGACAAAATATTTACGTAGCCGGCAGATTCACAGGGGATGAAAGCTTGCACAGCCATACATAGTCCTACAATCAACAGAATAAGCTTTCAAGGTTCACTTAATGAATAAACAGTAAGGGTGAACAAATACCATTGAACAATTTAAAGGGAGTTTTATGACTGTTCTGCAGATGCAGAGCACTATACCACACTCCAATCTCATATTATGGAAAAGGGATCCATCGTAACCCATATATATACTGATATACAAGCTTGCTCCAGAGTCCAGTGATGCCAGAGAAGTTGGTTAATTGCAAATTACAGGTTTCTTGGATAATTGCAGGAGTTGACAACTATCTGCTAGATGTGTCTAAAAATCCAATGTGTGGCTATGAGCTTGAATATACTCCATATTACAGAAGCAAGTAAAATTATGTCGTAATCCAGATTTTTTTTGTTGAAATCAAATAAATAAAAATGGAGAAATAAGGAAATATTTATCTTCCAAGTCAACAGTATAATAATGCAGCTTTTAGTACTATCACCAAGGGGCTACCCAGGATCTGATAGTATAATGTTTGAAGGCTCTACAAAGAAAAACTACAAGGCATAACCTGATCCACATACTATAATTAACCGGCACTAGTATTTTGTCATGCGACATAACTACAGTGGAACAGTGAAAACGAACCTCTTTGCTTAGTAGGGTGATCTGTCGTATTAGCACTACATGTTTGGGGCAAGCACAATATCCTTCTTGCACTTGTGATGTCCCAAAGCTCAACCTGCAGAATTTTTCTTTGAGTTACAGCATGAAAATAAAGGTAAGAAAATAAAGTTCAGACAGTTTTACTCTATTGTAACAGCTCATCCAACCATTCTCTAATACTAATCAGTCATTTCATACAATAAATCAACTTTGTCCAATAGTAAGCATAATAATGGACTGACCTGGGACGATTCTTGACCAGCAATTGCCATCATATTTTGTCCATTAGAGGTAATGCCTAGCCAATCCATTAGTCAATAATGAGGAAAGAATCAACTAAGAGTTACCTGACACCATTTCCTTTACAAGAGGGATAAAGTGGATGCACCATACCTTGCTCGTGTTCTTCGGGTCCTTCCATAGAATTTACACCATGAGATTCTGTATTTTCTTCAATCATTACTCTTCGTGGCTCTCCATCATTAGTTGAGCAGCTTGAGCCAGATTGTGGGGCATGTATTAGAGAAGGAGACTTCACCAGTGACATCTTGCAGAAATGGTATGTACTTGTTTTGACTGTAAATAGGGGCCTCCTAGAAGAAGGCAAGAAAATTGGATTATATTCCATCAAGATTCATACAAGCAAATGCAAACCACACATGAATCATAAAGCTTGCTAGAAATACACATCCCTCATTCCCTCCAGATTCCCTCATGAACCTTACACAAATTGACTTATCTTCCTTAGGTGCTTCTCAACAAAAAGTCACAACAACAACAACAACAAAGCCTTTGTCCCAAGCAAGTTGGGGTAGGCTAGAGATAAAACCCACAAGATCCAACTAAAAAGATGATGAAAAAATAATAATGATAATAAAGGTACTAGAGGCACATATCTAGACTGATCGGCGCAAAACTATATAGAAAAGACAGAATTCATGATTATTTAATTTCTGGCTAATTTTTAGAAGTTTTTAATAAATTTATCACTGCAGTTTATATATGGACGGCATTACTGTGAATTAAAGAGTATCGCGTTGCTACAGCATGTGCACTCTACTTTGATCTAGGGCCATAAGTTGTCCAATATGAATTTGGTATGTGGCTTCCCTACATGCCATAATAAGGAAGAAATAGAAGGCGCTAGTCGGGCGGCAAACCAGTGCCTAGCACCTAATCGGCAATTAAGCGGGGCTAGGCAACTGTCTAGGCAGGCCTAGGCAAGCCAGGTGGGATGGTATTGACTAGCTCCTAGGCAGGCTATGGGGGCGCCTTGGGCAACAGTTATAGAACACCACAAAACATGAATAGCAAAATGCTGATGAATTGGTAGTCAGAAGAATACTCATATTTTGCTCTTTAACTAATTGATATCATGGAGGCTTCCACTGAGTTTTACCACAAGATAAATAGCAACAATGGTAATCTGACAAGCACAGTAGTTAGAAGAGAAAATTTAATCATATTGGAGCACAAGAACCCAAATATGGTGATGCTTCTGAATGTACTATTACAATTCTGCTCTGATTTATAGGTTTACCGCATATGATTAGCATATGATAATTGACACCTACGGGATGATAGCTGATGGCTTGAAACGTGATGACAGGCAGATAGCTGTTTTGCGTTGAGGGATAAAATTAGAAGTTGTCTTGTAAAGACTTCTCCCTGATGAGCTGTATGGTTTCTAATATTCCAAACATCCTCTGTCTCTGTGTATCTATGTGTATTCTCTTTATATTTACATTCGTGAGTTTATTCCCACTAATCATGTTCCAGCTTATATTTTAAGGTAAAATGGTCTCTATTGTCCTTTTAGAAAAGGAAACGTGTGAACCTGCATATAGTACCCCAAACATTATTCTTTTCCAACTTCTAGTACAGTGCATGAGCAAGGAGTCATACCGTGACAGCCCTGCTTCTTCAATCACCCAGCATTTGCAAGTCCCATCCCTGCCCTGGCTGCGTCAAGATCAGAAACATAGATATTGATCAAAATCATCAGAATGATAAAACAATTTTCTTAAAATATGTGCTGAAATCTCTTCCATCTCTCTATATTCTACGCTGTGTTGAAGTGTCTAGAATGCAGAACCAGATTGATGGTTCAGTCATAAGAAATTGAATCCGGACTTTGTTAAGATTCCAATTCTACACAACTATGCTCTGCAATGGTATCTCAAACATGAGATTTCGAGCAGGTTCAACAAAATCGTCCTCCATATAGCTACATTAAATCTTTCTAGCAATAGTAACAATGCAAACATCTCAACTAGTCTGGTACAAGAGAATAATAGAACCAGCTAACTTCTGGACATCCTCGAATCAACAGCAACTGATAAAATTCACCTCTATCCACTCACCTGATGATCTTGTTCCCAAGTCCGGCACTAGCAGACACCGAATACACCCCAGCCGACCCGCCATGAGCCCTGCAAAACCGCACGCCGTCACATCGAATCGCCCGAAACTAAACTCAACTCGTAGTTGCAGGCGTGGAATTCACCAGACCGAGGAGGCGGTGCGGTGGCTCGTGGTATCCCACGCCCTGAGCTCCCCGTCGGCCGCACTGGATGACAGCAAAAAAGCTTAGGCGTTAAAAACTACACTTCTGTGGAGGATCGGGGAGGGGTTTAGGTCTTGGGGAGTGGGAGAGAGTACCCGGAGAAGAGGAGCGGAAGGGACGGATGGAAGCAGGCGTCGTTGACGGCGGCGCGGTGGCCGCGGAGCACGGCAACGGGGTCCGGCGGAGGGCGGCGGCGCGGCCTCTCGGTGTTGGCCATGGCCGATTGGCCGGCCTGAGATTCGGAGCACGGGCGAACAGAGGCGACGGGGTGGCGATCGACGAACCCCGAGCCGATTTTCGGCGGTCTGACGACGGCGACCGGCGGTGAGGTGTGCACCGGGAAGGGCGCTGCGTGGTGGTGAAGGTCTGAAGGAGCAGCGAGCGGCAGATTCGCGCGGAGGCAAAAGGGCCGAGCGCTGCGCGTGACGAGTCGCCGACGCACCGAACCGAAGATGGTGGCCGGCGTGACGAGCGTATAAGGCGGAGTGGTGAATTTGGACTTTTTTTACCTCAACATATATATATATATATAACTCGATCTCGTATCATTTATTCTTCCGATCAGCTTTGAGTATCTATAAACTATTATATAGTGCTTTCTATTCTCCTTGTATGTGTGCCGTTTTCGGTATTTTCAGCTTTGCGTTTCGCTTCGCTCCCTCGCGTGGGTCCACGTCTCACGCTCGTGCTCCGTGTGCTGCCTCGTGCTATTGCGTGGCACGCCTGCCATGCACGTTCTCACGCCCGCTCTCGTATGGACCCGCCTGTCGTACGCTTCCGCCCGTAACGTGACCGCAACGACAAGTACATCTCTTTTTTGTTACTAATTATGTGCACATGCTTAAACGCGGCCGCACGGCTGCGCGTGGGAAATAGGCCCACGTGGAAGCGAGCGTGGCAGCACGTGGGAGTACGGGCCTATTTTCCGCCTACGAGCGTGTTACGTGCGAAATATATGTATGTAACCGGTAATAAGAAGAGATGTATTTATTATTGTAACTGTGTTACGCGCTAAGCATGTAAAAAAAAAAATACTTATCGTTTACGAAGCACAAGCTTCATGAATCTATCTATCGAAGCTGATCGAAAAAATAAATGATACGAGATCGAGAATCCAACTCCCGACAGGTTGTTTGCTCCCAGCGAGCAGACCATACAGCACGTTCGTGATGAATTTGGACTTGGAAAAGGTAGCCAAGTTCGGAGCCGAATGCTTCACTGGGGTCTGGAGCAGGGATGCCCATCCCCACCTTGATGAAAATTCTCCATCTCGGTTGACCCTTTTCCCATCTCCGTTTATGCGGTTTTCCGTTACAAGCAAAATATTAGCATTAACATAAAATACAAGATTGAATTTTGACATTTAATACGATTAGCGATAAACACAAGATACAAGATAGATGTATATTACTAATGGAGTATTTATAAAAGTACATAGCAACACAAGCTAGATGTCTAAAACCATAAATATAACACAATATAGATGTTTAAAACAATGGGAAAATATTTGATGTAAACAATCAAATGGGTGCAAATGTCAGATCTCAATCCAAAAGTTACGGTTGATCTATAGGTTATTTTGCGATGTTTCATGGCCACATATATGATTTTCTGCAAATCAACTTCTCCACGGATAAGATGGTGGGATCAACTGTAACCCTCGTATGACAATTGGATGGATGATATTCGTTATTTGTTTACTTTCACCAATTTACTTGTTTGCAATAAGGATTTCTCCTAAAAACGTCACATATGAGGATTTTCAAAACCCCACAGGGATACGAGAACAGAGATAGAGGAAGTACACATTCTACTTCACCTGCTAGGGGAAAGAACTTCCCCAATAACATTCCCATAGCGGAGAAAGAGTCATACCCCCGTTGTCTATAGGAGAATTACTGGTCAGGAAACGGGGAACAGGCCATTGACATCCCTAGTATGGAGCAACTGATTACACACCTACATTCTTGGTGCCAGATTGGGGTTAAGAGGGCATCCACTCAACATTTATTTACGCCTGATGGAGATGCTTTTTGCTTTCGTTAGAATAGTTTATATTGCTTTCAATTACCATGTCTCTAATTGTATTTATTGTGATATGTTGACAGTTAGTGAAATTGATTATACACATATTTATTTAATGCAGAGATATATAATTATTAATTGTGCGTATCAAAAAATATGACACAAGATTTATACAGATTCATGCCTCCCTTAAGATAATATGTTGTTTTGATTAATCTCGGAGAAGATAATTGTAACGGGGTGTATCTAGATCTACTACTATGAATCTTAATAAGTTCTCTAGTGTTCTAAATTTTGAATCTCTTGTCGGATGAATTTAATTGTGGCTTAAAGCTACTATGGATTTTAATGGATTATTTGTTCTTCTATTTAAACTCATATTGTTTCTGTTTAGCTCTCTTTCTAGCTTGTTTGATGGCTCCACTCCGATTTTCCTTCAAGGTAGCCCTCCCTTCTGTATATAGTTATGTCATAGAGTGTACCATATTCGGAGTTATAAGCGTAACATTCTTGAATTATGTTATCCAGATGATTATTTTTCTAATTCATGTAGAACACGATAAATTTTTTAAAATATCTGCATATGACTTATTTACCACATAACGGTTATTAAACATAGTATACATGGTGATAGATATGTGTACAATGCTGCTCCATCCTAAAGATGTATCGTATGTTAGTAATTCTTTAATTGTTAATTATCAAAACCTCATCATGACCCTTGTTGCTACCCGTTAATGATCGGGTCATTACGGGCTTGTGGAAGCTTTGGTAACTGTAATGAAAGAGAAGGACGAGGTGCACATTGAGTTTAGTCGTGAATACCTATTTCAGAGCTTCGAATAATCGAGCTTGTGATACAACATTGCACATCTAAGACATTTGGTTCAAACTTGTTTGAATTTTTTTCAAAACATGTTTGGAACCTAAACATGAAGAGTTGCAGATCCTCTTGCGGCTGGTCCTGATTGGTTTGCGAGATTTTATCCGCGCGAATGCAAGGAGTGTACAAGTGGAACCACAACTGCTCACTTCATATGAAAACAACACAAAGTGTGTAAAAAAAATACAGTTAGTGTGAGAACCACGTGTAGCTTAATTGGTTAGGAAGAAAAACTACCTATGATATTAGTAACAATACCATCATAAGAGCAACTCTAGTGCATCATTTTCGTATTGAAATCATAAGAGTAACAATACCAGCTTACATATTAGAATTTTCAATATCCAGCTCTGTTCGAAATCGGATGCAAATGCGCGTACACTCCTTGAATCAAATAAGTACTCAAACCACATACAAACGGAGATGATCTACTTTTCATAGCATATGTTTGTACTATGAAATAGTATCACATATGCTTGAATGACACGTGCATCATTTTCGTATGATGCGGAAGTAGTATGACAGGACCACTTTTCATAGCATATGTTTGTACAGGCATGACTGTACTATCTTACCTATTGGAATTTTCAATATTTATATTGTACAGTGTGCACAATAATGATAGATTTCTAACTATATGTTTGTTTCAATTTTGGATTGTGACTTTCAGCTTTTATAATTCGAAGCTGAAATAAATAGATAGTTTTTGGTTATACCTTTTTAAAATCTATAAGTTGGATTGTGGGAATCTGAAAAGCTGTTTTTTCTCAGCTTTTGATAGATTATGAAAGTTAATCTTACTAAATTATTCATCAAATTTTTTTAAAATCCACAATCTAAAATCTTTTCACAATACAGCTTTTCACAATCCAAATTCTATAAGCTACTTTTCAAAATCTCCAACTGAAACAAACAAACCGTAATACTTACATTGCACGATGCACATAGTCTGCTTGAATGGCACATGCATGATAAAAAAGCAAATAAGTACTCAAACTACGTACAGACGGAGACATCATCTATCATCATATATTCTAGATTTCCAACATCTCACAGCCTGCTTGAACGACACATGTACGATAAAAAAGCAAATAAGTGCTCAAATTATATAGAAATGGAGACATCATTCATAACATACTCTGGATTTAGAACACGTTTGTTTCATGCATAATGGTGCCATGACCAACCTTAACAAAATATGGTTTGCAAAAATAAGTGCGGTCAATAAAATTTTTGCCACATGTACGATAAATTTAGTCAAAAACAAAATTGAGTGTATAATATATAGAACAATAGACTAACAAAGTATAATTTATCATAAATATAGCTTAGACCTTGCAAGATTAAACTAAAACTAAACATTTCCTTATTTTTTTCACATATTCTTGACGAAGACTTCGAATGCTACACGCCTTATGCACATATAGAGTAATGATCCATATTTCTCGTTCTTTTGAAATTTCAAACTTGAAAAGAAATAAACAAACTAGCTAATGGCTACACCTTTTTGAAATAAGTACTGTCTCCATACATCTTTGATCTATAGGTTTAAAAAAAACAGCATGTCTTAGCTATACGCGGTACATACGTATACTAGCCGCATACGGAGCGCGTCTCCGAACCGACTACGCGTGCACTCCACCGACTCGAAGCCCAGCCCACGTAGAGACCGTTAGTCACTGCCAACCCTGGCCCAAACGCTCCGCCACGTCATCGATCCGCAGCTCCCCACCCCACCGCCAACCAGCGACGAGCACACGGATCGTGTGCTTTCTCCCAGCCAGCACGAGCCGTCGGATCGCATCGCGCACCCCAAAATCCACTTTCCAAACGGTCACAAGAAACCGCCTCGGTCCACGCCCACGCCCCCACGCTCCCTTCCCCGTCTATATAAAGCGCCCCACCTCTCCCCCACTCTTCGCCTTCGCGCAGCCGCCTCTTTTGCCGCAACGAATTCGATCTTCCCCACCAACAGATCCGCCGAGTCGAGGAGATGGCCCGTACGAAGCAGACCGCTCGCAAGTCTACCGGCGGCAAGGCCCCGCGCAAGCAGCTCGCCACTAAGGTTCGTTCTCGTCTAGTCCCATCTCTGTCGTGTTCTTCCGATCTGTTCTGTTTCTCTCTGAGATTCGTTTGTAGTTTGCGGCTAGTTTTGTTGAGACGTTGTGGTGGTTGTGCAGGCGGCGAGGAAGTCCGCGCCGACAACCGGTGGCGTGAAGAAGCCCCATCGCTACCGGCCCGGGACGGTGGCGCTCCGCGAGATCCGCAAGTACCAGAAGAGCACGGAGCTTCTGATCCGGAAGCTGCCCTTCCAACGCCTGGTCCGCGAGATCGCCCAGGACTTCAAGACGGACCTCCGGTTCCAGAGTCACGCCGTGCTGGCGCTCCAGGAGGCGGCCGAGGCCTACCTCGTGGGTCTCTTCGAGGACACCAACCTGTGTGCCATCCACGCCAAGCGCGTCACCATCATGCCCAAGGACATCCAGCTCGCGCGCCGCATCCGAGGCGAGCGCGCTTGAGCCCGCGTCGATCAGCGCAGCAAAATAGGACGGAAGGGGGATCAAGATGGCGGCGAACTTGTTGATTTCCTTCCGCGTTTAGAGCTGAGATAGCTGTATTAGGGTTGGTCTCTTTCCTGTAGAACCAGGTCAGCCTTACGTGACCTATTTTGTGCTATTATTTTGCTTTCCTTAGCGATGAAGCATACTTATGAACCACTATTGGTGCTGTTGCTAGGGAGTAAAATTACATTGATCTTATTTTACCAGGAGCAAAATTACGTTCCTCTTCGTCTATTGGTGCTGTTACTAGTAAATTTGCATTGTTGTTTTATCAGGGCTAAAATTTCATTGTTTCTAGGAAGATTATCGTGTTGAATTGAAGGAAATGCGTAGACCAATCAGAATCACTCGGAGCGGTTCCGTCTCTTCGATTTGGTTTCTCAATGGTGCCGAGTAGATTCGGCCCCCAGTTTCGCGCGTCATGGATTGTATCTTTTAGAACATCGAGAGGTCCACGTGACCTTGTGCTTTGGTATCCACAACAGCGATTTTTATTTTTAAATCCAATTTTTGCAAATTTACGTTCGTTTTGAAATTTATAATTTTACGTCCCGTCGTCCGTTACGTGTTTAGGCCATCTTCAACCGAATAGGGATTTTTGTTTTCAATGCTTGAATTTTGTTAAACTCAACCCTCCAATCCTTCGAAGAAAAGCGGTTGGCGATAAAGTGGAAATACCCATTCACGTTCTCGCCGAAATGGCTCGATTCAATGTCCAAGCAGAGAAACTGTACACGATATGACGTGCCAAGTTTGTCTACTCATTTGATGACTTCATTCAGCTTCTGGTAGAAAGTTGGTTAAGTACAAAGTCTTATCAACTCATGTTCTTTAAAAAAAATTGCCAACTCTTTAGATCGACATCAATGTATATGGTCTACCTCATGGCCTTGCTACCCTCCTTATTCCCCATCGTGGCTGCCCTAACAGTTTTGTCCGCCGCGGCTATGCTCAGCTTCTATTTTTTCTTTTCTTTTTGCGAGTAAAGAGACCACTAATCGCTCAGCTTCCTTTTAACCTAGTGGTAACTAGACACACAAATGGAACATCTTACATCAAATACCGTGGCCGATATAAAAGTTCTAATCCAGTTCTCAACCTTAACCAATCAACAAATTGTACGAGAAACCTGAACCCTAACGCTCAGTCCCGTCCGCAAACACACACACACACACCAGGTCACGAGCCGTCCAAAATTCTCCCTCAGGCCTCAAATCAAAACCGTGCACCATAATTCAAAATCCCCAGTTCCCATCTAGCCCCCAATTTGAATCCAAACCAAAATTACAAAATTTGTACCCCAAATTCGCCCCCGAAACGATCCCCCAAAAAACAGCCGAAAACACACACCTAAAGACCAATACCTGGCGCGTGAAAAGTCCAGAAGGAACCAGAACCCACGCGATCGCATCTGCCGCCACGTGTACGCCTGGGATTCATAGTCCGAGGACCCTGATCCGCGTGCGCCGGCTCCACGCCAATAGGAGCGCCCCACGAGCGAATATAAATTGCGCGCCTTCATGCCACGCCGCTGGGAATCCCGCCACTTTGACAAGATAAGCACAGCGAGAGAGAGAGAGGGTGATCTGCCTCATGGCGGCCGTGACTGAGGAAGCTGCACCGGCCGTCGTCGGCGAGGCGCCAGCGCCGGAGCCGGAGAAGGTGGCTGAAGTGAAGGAGGGAGAGACAAAGGTGGAGGAGGTTCAGAAGCCGCAGGAGGGCGAGCAGGGGACGAAGGCGGATGAGGGCGAGCTGGGGAAGAAGGCGAGGAAGCCGCGCAGCAGGAAGCCCAAGTCCGCCGGGCCGCACCACCCGCCCTACTTTGAGGTGAGCGAAAAAAATTCACTTTTGTCACGGTTGATCAATGAATTGTTCTTGATCGTGCTGCCATGTGATGCATACTGTGATTTGGATCAGATGATCAAGGAGGCGATCCTGGCGCTGGAAGGCAACGGAAAGTCGGGGTCGAGCCCGTACGCGATGGCCAAGTACATAGGGGAGAAGCACCGCGACGAGCTCCCGGCCAACTACCGCAAGGTGCTGGCCGTGCAGCTGCGGAGCTTCGCCGCCAAGGGCAGGCTCGTCAAGGTCAAGGCCTCCTTCAAGCTCGCCGCGGCCGAGGAGGAGAAGGCCGCCCCCGCGGCCGTGGAGAAGGCGACGGCCAGGCGCAAGAGGACGCCGGCGCCCACCAAGAAGCCGGCTGTCGCCGCTTCGGCGCCGAAGGAGGCCAGGAAGGTGCGCGCGAAGCGGGCGAGGAAGGCGGCGCCGGCGCCGACGCAGCCGAAGCCGAAGCAGCCCAAGTCGATCCGCACCGCCGTCTCCAAGAAGGCCAACAAGGCCAGGGCCTAACCACCGCCGCCGCCGCCGCCGCCGTGTCGGTTTGGTCTGTGTTGTGTATAGCTAGTAGAAGTAGCACTCCAGTGGCAGTAGCGGTCGTCTCTGCCGGCTCGTTGGAGCGCTCTGCTCCGCCGGGTGATGTAGTGGCAATAAGCGCGCGCACTTATAGTGACGTACTAGTGTATATTTGAGGAGGCTTAATAAGATCATCTTGGTAGCTCACTGGTGCTTGTTCATCTTGATCTCCGTCTGATAGCGTGATTATCTCCAAACATTTCTACTCTTCCCGTATCAATCGTGAGAATGTTTTTTATAGCGTGGGAGAAAAGAAGCTTTTGGGTTCTGGTTGGGATGAACCTGCGCAGTTCACGAGAAGCAGGGGAAAGCTTCGGTGCGCACGCGTCGGGCAAAAGGCGGCAAGAGTTAAGAGTTGGGACTCCGGCCGTACCATTCTGGACTGTCCAAGGCATGAGTTTTGGTAGGTTTAAAGTACGGCGCGAAATATTTAGATTAGACCGCTATGAATACGATGGGTATATCGACATGGCACAATGATTTAGACCGCGCATGTACATGTATGAAAAATATACGATATAACAATATATATATATATATATATATGTCTCGTGTTTATACTTTAACTTCTTTAATATAAAGTACAAGATATTAATAGAGATATGTAAATATAAAAGATATATTATCAGATGATAGAAGTAGGGTCGTACCTGAGTTGGTATGGCGTGTCCATGGGCGTGCTTAAATTTTTCTATAATTGACTCTTACCAGTACGACGGCATGATAAGTTAATCGTATTTAGTGAGCATGATAAGATGTGACGGTAAGGGCACGGCCGTACCCAGCACTAACAACACCAACGGAAGCGCTGGCTGCTGGTACTGCTTGCTGCTTGGTTGGCAGCGCCGAGTGGATGAGGACGGCTTCATGCTGCCGACGACGTGGCATCCAAAGCCTCGGCAGCGCCGGCGCCGGATTACCTGTGCAGAGTGAAAGGCCACCACAATGTGTCCCTGCATTTTGACCCATGACACCAGCGACTCGCCTTTGGACTGTAGGGGTTCGGGTCACATGACCGCCCCCACCCACTGCACACAATAGACCCACTAAACTTGTAGACTAAAATTACCACACTGCACCATCCTAAAATCTAAAAATCACACGTGTATATTTTAATTTTATGGTATTCATATATATTTTGCTCATAAATATATAAAATTACTGATGAGTTTGATCCAATTTATTTTTTTTAAATTTGTTTACAGTAAAATTATTCTTATTTTTAATTTAAAATATGTAGCAGGTAGATCTAATATTGTCTTTAAATTGTTCTAAATTGTTCACGAAATTTATTGAACATTCGATCTAAATTGTTTTAATTTGTTTCTTAAATTGCTCACAATTCTATTCTAATTTACTTTTGATTTTTCACAAATTACTTATATAACTGCATTTAAGAGCAGACGAGTAGGTCTTATTTACTTTGATGCTGATTAGAAAGTATACTCGCAAGTCCACTTCTGGCTATGCAACACTCCTAGGTTAAAATGTTATTTTCTAGTCCTCCAAATGTCAGAACATAATGTCTCGGTCCAGTGCAAAGGTAGAGTATCGGGTTGTGGCCAATACCATTGACGAGACTTGCTAGTTGCAGCGGTTATTTCAGGAGCTTTACAGTCCCCTTCGTCGTGCGACCCTTGTCTATTGTGATAACATCAGTGTAGTCTACATCTCTACGAACTCGATGTAGCATCAGCGCACCAAACACATAAAGATTGATCTACACTTTGTTCAAAGTGTATCGCCCTCAGTGACGTTCGCGTTCTTCACGTTCCAACTTCGTCCCAGTAAGCTAACATCTTCACCAAAAGACTTTTAATGTTGGTATTCACTGAGTTTAGGTCCAATCTAAATATCCGCTTCAACGACACTCTGACTGTGAGGGCATATTAGACAAAACATTTGACCCCTTTGCTTTCTGCGCTTGCATGCAAGCCGTCCAACCCTTTACCTTCTGCGCCTGGTTGTCCGGTTGCCCTGTGCCTATCCAGTTTCTTCACTAGTGGCTATATAATGTAACACTTGTAATACTTACAACTTGAATCAATACAATCCTATTATGCCTGATTAGCTCAGCTTTAGATATATACTAGAGTTGAACCTACGTCCTCTTGGGTCCTGTGACCTTTTGAGTCTTTTTTTATCATTTTTAAAAATAAACTTTTCTGTTTATAATATATACTAGCCACCTGTGAACATTTTCTATACATATAGAGATTCCATTACTAGACATAAGAATATAACAAATATTAATAGATCTGGATACATAATTTTATACTATGCATCATCAACTTGACATCCATCTCCCCAAATTAAAGAGAGATACTATTGGATAGAGTTGCTCAATGAATTACAGAGTGGACGGGGAGGTCAGAACCGGCCAGAATGAACGTATGCCGGACGTGCTCCCGCCGTCTCCTATGAATTGGCTCGGCCTCACTCTAATCTCTTAGGCGTGGCTGGCCATCTGTCAGGCCATCACCAGCTGGATGACTGGATCGATCTTCCTGTGGCGGCGGAAGAGGAGCAACAATCCTCGTCGAGGAGGGTCAACAGTGTGAGAAGGGGTGAGAAAGAGGGAATTGGATCCTCTAACTTCACCTGTAGGTGACTTCAAACCTCAATGGACCGTTGGATCGTAGATGGATGGACCAGATGTACTACTATAGTGTAACTGGAACAGTAAAATTACGGAACCACTGCTGCAGTGCTTTTGCTACAGTAATTACCGTTAGGGAACTATCCATCTACTCACAATTTACTGTTTCTTCGTGACTTCGTACCTCTGAAGTCGGGGGATCCGGATCCGAGAAAGAGTAGGAAAAGGAGAGCTAGAGAGAGAGGCCGATGCACGGACCCAGTAGTATAGAAGGGTATTGAGGGTATTTTGAATTTTTTCTTCTAATTAATAAAATATTATATTTTAATAGGCTTGGTGACAAATAAATAACCACAGTTTTAAAGTATCAATCTGCATATATTAAAAAATTATGTCATACAGTAAAAGCCACAGCTAAAAAGTGGCCGAGAGGAAATTTTGCCAAACCATAACAAACTTTCAATCCCAATGCTGCCATTTGTGATTGGAACTCAGCCGAAAACACCCTACTCAACCATTTCTCTATAAACCCATCGTGCCAAATTTTGCACTACAGAGGCGAAATGGACGTAGAGTTTCAGTAGAAAGCCATTATTAGCTACTTCCCGCGACACGGATACCTCTCTGGCAGGCCCATGCTGCAGTGGCACAGCGCCAGTAATTTCAAAAACAATACGCAAAATCACAAAATTATAAAAATAATAACTATTCATGTCCTGCTGTTTCGAAAAAGAGATTTTCACACCACCAAAACGTGAAAACAGTATTTTTTGTATGATTAGGACGTGAAAACTATTTTTCATAGGACCAAGATGCGAAAACTATTTTTAATGTTTTGCTACAGTAATCGGAGTAGTTGCGGGCTAAAGACATGAAAACTCCAGGGTGAACATTGCTAGCCCGTTTTCTAAAATTTTCTCTTTCCCTCTTTTTCTATTTGGACAATGAGGTTACCGTACTCTAAAATTTATGAAACCTTTTTTTAGCTCCCATAATTCATGATGAATTCATTTAAAAAGATTCATCTCAATACCCCATATAGGTTTCAAAATAAAAAAAACTCCAAAGAAGACTACTTTTAGAACTTCTAGTAATTTTTAAGATCTAAAACAAATTCCCAAATATCTAAAAAAAAAAATCACTAATATTCCTACATGTGGCATAATAATTTTTAAAATTATTTCTAGCCATATGATACTTGGTGAAAAACTAAGTTCCTTTGTAATACTATATTTACACTCATTTTTATCATTTCATATGATATGCTCTTTTTAATTCAATTTGAATTCAATCAACTTCAAGAATGCATAAATTCATCCAAACTCTTATAGAATACATATAAATATAAATATGCACAAATTACTTGGGTATCTCAAAAAAATTCAGGAACTTGTCTTTGGCACCAAAGTTACCTGTATTTGTCTTTGGTGCAAGGGTGTGACAGGTCAAAGAAAGCTAGGGAGGAGAAGAAAAAGAAGATGAGGGGTATTTCGGATATATGTAATTTTGTGTAGGTACTTATCCGATTACCGATGTTTCTTTTTTATTTGATGTCACACCCTAAATTGTGCACATTTATATTTATATGTATTCCATAAGAGTTTAGATGAATTTTTGCATGCTTGAATTTGTTTGAATTCAAATTGAATCAAAAAGAGCATATCACATGAAATGATAAAAATACATATAAATAGAGTATTGTAAAGGAATTTACTTTTTTACCAAGTAACCTAGGGTTAAAAATAATTTTAGAAATTATTATGCCACATGAGAGGATTATTAGTGAATTGTTTTAGATTTTTGGGAAAATTTTTGAGACCTTAAAAATTACTGGAAGTTCTAAAAGTTGTTCTCTTTGGAGTTTTTTATTTTGAATTCTACAAAGGGTATTGAGGTGAATAATTTTAAAATAGATCCATTGTAAATTATAGGACATAAAAAAAGTTTCATGAATTTTAAAGTATAGCAACCCTACTGTCCGAATAGAGAAATGGAAAAGGAGAAAATTCGGAAAATGGGTTAGCACTGTTCATCCGGGAGTTTTCGCGTCCTGCGCCAGACTACTCTAATTAGTTAAAAATAGTTTTCGTGTACTGTACTGCAAAAATTAAGAAAAAAATATTTAAAAATTAGTTTTTGTGTTCTATTCCTGTGAAAATTAGTTTTCGCACGTTCGGACGTGAAAACTCCTTCGTGTACCGAGACGTGAAAACTCCTTTTTCTGGTACAGGACGTGACTAGATATTATTTTTTAATTTTCGTTATTTACTTATTATTTTTAAAATTACTGTAGGTACAATAATATTCTTTAAAAAAGTCCCGGATAATTGTGCCACACGCGGGCCTACAAATACCGTGATGAGCGGAAAGCTGCAGTCCATCCCCTCCCTCCCCATCTATCCAGCCACCCGCGCCCATCCACTGCTTCCTCCCTGACTCGTGGGCCCGCCCCTCCCCTCCACTTCCCTTCGTCTCCTCAACGTTCGCTGCTCTTGCTCCCCCAACCCCCATCACTCCATCAGCCGAGAGAGAGAGAGAGAGAGAGAGAAGCTAGCTTCGAGCCCTACCGCTCCTCGCCTCTGCACCACCGCGGCTTCCTCCCTCGCGCTCGTGCTGGTGCTCACACGCTCGCCGATGGCGGAACCCCACTGGCGGTAGGGGGGACTCACCTGTCCTTCTCCGATGGAAGCCTCCTGTCCTTCTCCGACGGAAGCCTCTAAAAGGAGGGGAAGCTGCTGGTAGTGTACGGTAACAGCCGCATCCCTCTCTGCGATGACTGGTTATTCGCTTGAAATAACCAGGAGTCGATTTCCCCCAAATTTTCTGTGCGGTTTCGTGGGAGGGAGGCTGCATTGGATTAGGGAGGGCGGCGGATTAGGTTATTCCCCCCAGTGAGTCCGTGCGGGTTTTGGCGGTGGTGTTGCTGGGCGATTGGGTGATCTAGGGTTTAGCGCTTATTCGGGTTTCTCCTATTAGACCCGCGGTGATGGGGCTAATTGAGTTCCTCCTCTGCCTCCGGAGTTGTGCGGTCCATGTGCCGGTTTTGCAGGTTGAAGTGGCAGTAGCTGCTAGTAGCAGCGTTCGTGCTTGATGTCATCATTTTGTGGTGTGAATTGCGTGTCTGCATTGTGATTCATTGTGCTTCGGAGTGTCCAAAGTGCAGTTGCTGTCGTTGCAGTTGGTAGAATGGAAATTTGGTGCTCTAGTTAGTGCTGTACTGCTGCCCCCTGTGCCATGCTGGCTTCTTAATCCAAAACATTATGGTAGTACGAGCATTGACTGGCAAGAGGCATAATTATCTGGTAGGGATGTCATGTCCCGTGGTCGATTGAACACGTTTACGAAATATGAATCAACCAGAGATTTGGTGCTACTGTTTTGGGGTTTTGTGCATTGGGACTGATGTTTCATCAATCAGTTTGCTTGGGTTTGGTTCAGTAATTTGAGAACCAGATTCAGTCACCAGTCATGTCAATAATTCTTCCTCATCCAATGATGTATAGTTTTTGGGTCGACTGGTGTTTACTCTAGCTATGTGCCGTGCACTTGCCATATGAGATCAGTGCATGCATAAATCGCATTTGCGTTAGTGCATGAAATCAGTTATCACTGGGAATAGCGTTTGTAAGAAGCTTCGGTGCTTTCAGAGGAGGACGATGCACATTTTGGTGCTCTAGTTTACTCAGCTTTGTTGCTGCGTATGACGTGCGATCTTCTGAAGTATAAAACATTATAACTCTTGGTGACCGTTTTGGAAACAAAACCCAATAAATGTTGCACGCCATTTTACTGTTCTAGGAAGTATGCACTGCATGCATTTGATATTGTCTCCTGTCACAAGGAGTTACACTGATATGAGGTACTAGCATATTTAGCTCCAAAGTTTATGCGATAACTTGAGTCTCAGTCCAAATCGAGGCCATGTTTCAGTTAATGGAGCTCTGAATCTGGAGTCAATCCATAACTACTACTCTTCTAATGTTTTGGATCCATAATTCTGTTATAGGTGGACCAAGACCTGGATCCATACACCTGTAGCTTCTAGTTTGTTCTGGATAATCTAGGTAGGTTACCCGTTGGCAAACACTTTCCTATATTGTTTGCTGTATCATTGATTTTGTTCCTTGTATTTTGCAGGTGATCTACTGATCTCATAGCTGCCCTTTTTTGCTGGCTGCAAGCTCGTGTAATAATGGACAACCTTGGCCATAGAGAAAATGGCAGGCAAAGGTCCGACCAATATAAAGCAGTTCATACTCAGGTTTGTGTAGTTCATCATCTAGAATTCTTATGCAGCATTTCATATTTATAGTTTTTTATACATGTTGCTTTGACACATGAAAGATAGTAACTAAATGTGGCAAGACATAATTATTTTCACTACTGGATGCTGTGCTGTAGCAAACCTTCATTTTTTGAAAGAAAAACCTTCATTTTTTAAGGATGTATATCCAGAACATATCTGTAGACGGATCAATGTAAATATGCCTTTTCTACACCAAAAGCAAATGGGTCCAGCTCTATTAGAAAGCTGAAAGTCTGATTACTAAAACAGGGGGAGATAATGGCTGGTATACCAACTGTCCAACTTTACAGACTTAATGGCTAAGATTAACAAGTCAAAGAACAAAACACGCTCTACAGCAATATTTTTAGCTAAAATGTACATAGGCCGATCTGTCAATTTCTACATGGGGAAGCTTTTTATGATGGTGTATTTTGTTCGCTTTATTGCTCTTTGAGGAAAACGAAGACTTGCACTTCTTATGAGTAACCGAGGTTGCTTCTGGGCCAACATATCCAATCAGTTCCACTGGTTCTTTATTGTTCATGTCTGTTATATTGTTTTGTGTTACTGTGTGATGCGTGTGCTATTTCTTTTTTTTTACCAGAGATAACCTCGGCTTATATTGAAAGCCAAAAATGCGTGTGCTATTTCGTATTTTGGAATTAGTTATTATGGATGCAATCATGCAACTACCTGTACCCTAATATTCAAGGAGAAAAATCTTGAACGTGTGAGCACTTAGCATGCATTTTCGCACTCTTTATCTAGACTTGACGTTTTCTAGTAACTTCTTTATCTCAATGCTATATTATACTGCATTGCTTTTGGCTTCTTTCCTTGAGTGGTGCCTATATCACACACCATGTTTATTATAATGAGGAATTGATCCAGATGCTGAAACCTTGTTAGTCTAAGACAAGCAATGTTACAGGCTCCTTTGTTATTTTCTTCTCTTTGGTTTCTTATGCTATATAGCTTTGTAGCAAGTGGTAGGACTAGATGTGCAGTGTGAAATTTGCATGTATTGTGTTTCAGCATAAATTACAAATGACAAGCTTGTAGCTACCGTCGTTTATTGCAAGCATGCTGTTCCTAAAGACAATGGAACTTACAATATATGTTCTGTGTTTCAGTGGATGATGCCTCAAAGACAGCTAAAGGACCATCATAGTATGAATCTCCTGGCACTGATGAATGATAGGGACAGTGTCATCCGAGAAAGAGACCATGCTCTCGCAGAGAAGAAAGCTGCTATAGCTGAGCGAGATATGGCATTCGCCCAGCGGGATGCTGCAATGGCTCAGCGGAATGCTGCGATCGTAGAAAGGGACAATGCCCTTGCTGCACTTGAACTCGCCCGTACAAATGGATTTAATATGAATAATGGAAATGGATGTCACCAAGGTTCTCTCAATGGAACAAAGAACGTCCACCATCATGACCAACTTTCTCGTGTTCAATCATCCCCATTGCAGTTGGCGGATTCTCCATATGATCATGTTAGAGAAATGCACATATCAGAAGCATACCCTATCTCAACAGCTCTGGGGAGTGTTGGAAAGGGAAAGAAGCCAAGGAAGAATAATTCCCAAGCTTCTCCATTGAAGAGGCCATCAGGTGTGCTTCGGAAAGCCAAGAAAGCAACCGGTGATTGGAAGAATAAGGGGATTTCTGGTGTAGGTGAAGATCCAGCTCGTGCTTCTGTGATGAAGAATGAGTGGAAGGACCAAGACCTTGGTCTGAACCAGGTCGCATTCGACGAGTCAACCATGCCTGCGCCCGCCTGCTCGTGCACAGGGGAGCTCCGTCAGTGCTATAAGTGGGGGAATGGCGGGTGGCAGTCATCCTGCTGCACCATGAGCATCTCCATGTACCCGCTTCCAGTTATGCCCAACAGGCGCCATGCTCGCATGGGGGGAAGGAAGATGAGCGGTGGCGCATTCACAAAGCTGCTCAGCCGGCTGGCGGCTGAAGGCCATGATCTCTCAACACCAGTGGACCTCAAGGACCACTGGGCCAAGCATGGCACAAACCGGTACATCACCATCAAGTAGCTCCTCCTCCATTGCTGTATCTGCCATTCAAGCTGGAAAGGGGAGATGACGTAAATGTTGCTTCTCCTGCATTCCCTAAAGCCTCACTGGTGCCATCTTTTGTAATGTCATTGGTTTCTAGTGGATGTAGGCAGAGTTTTCTGTTCACAATGCCGTAGGTTCTCCCTTCTCTGAACTGGTAATTGGGCTTGTGGACGCTGAAATGCTGCAGTCCACGAGAATGGAAATGTAAGTGTAACCCCCCAAGTATTCATCATGAGATCGTTGTATAGTTTGACATCCGGATTCAAGTGGTAGTAGTGGAAGGTCTACTATATTTAGCTTCAAGCTCATGGCTTGTCCATATTCTACCTCGCCGTCAGTTTAATCTTCCAAACATCTGCTTCAGCCATGTGTGTCAGTGAATATTTTTTTCCTTTCTTTTTTGTGGAGAATTGTGGTTGAATCTGAAGCTGCCGTGAACGCAGGGCATCGCGCATGAAAGCATTTTGTTGGGCAGAACTGTTGGACTGGAGTTGTTTAAACAGGTTGCAAGAGATCCAGACCATACGAGTATTGATATCTAATTCTCCGGAAAACTATTCCAATCACTATTCAAGTATTGCTATACAAGTATTGTATAGTATCAATACTCGATCAATACCTGTATGGTACCAATACACGATCAATACTTGTACAGTATCAATACTCGATCAATACTCCGGATTGGAAACTACTCCAGTCACTCCAGATTGAAAACTACTCCATTCACTCCGGATTGTACCATACTTAGTATTGCTTTTTCAGGGGTAAAAATTCAAAATTAGATAACATACATAACGGTATTTACTGAAATAGATAATATATTATCGTATTTATAATTTTTAGCATCTGTATTTGACATCTTTACCAAAAACTGGCTTTCGGTACACCGTGCGCTGAAAAAACGCGGGCTCAACCATATTCAACACACGAGGTGTCATATATTCGGTATATGAGATGCTAAATATAGGCTACAGTGATATATTCGACACCTCATATGTCAAATATGGTCCATATCCCGGTATAAAATGACAGTATCAAAGTACCACAAGTACATATCATATTTGGCATACGATGTGCCGAATATAACACTATAACCCATATTCGGTACCTCGTATACCAAATATCAAGCATATGATGTGCCGAATATATACTACAGTGCTATATTCGACATTTCATGTACCGAATATAACCGGACTCAAAGTTAGTTTTTAGTAAATAAAGTACCAAATATTAATGCTAAAATTGTAAATACGATGATATAGTATCTATTTCGATAAATAAGATCGCATATATTATCAAATTTTAAATTTTTGACTTTTTCAGGAGATTGTATCATACAAGGTACAATCTGCCCTAAGTCAACTTAAAACCAACATTCCATAGGTCACAACAGCATAGCCAATTAGGCATTACAAATCTTGATGTTCTGCAAGCAATGTGTCACTTTGGAGTAACCCTCCCATCACAATTGGGACGTCTGAACTGCAGGCAAAAAGAATTAAATAGCAATCTTTTGGAACTGCAGAAAAAGAACTTGTATTTCAATAACATTCAGGTAAATCAAATCCATAGCTCAGAAGCAGAAAGTTTTCAGTTCCTAGATTAGCCTCCTCAGACAACAAAACCAATGGAAACATAAACGTGACCAATGCAAACATGACCGCTTACCAATCATGTCAATGGAGAACGAAAACTCCAAAGTTACAGATCACAACATCTGCGAATTACGCGCTACAAACTCGAAAGCAATGCGTCCTGTGAAATTACAATCCACATCACAACTCACAATTCAGGATGGGCAAGAAATTGCTATGCAGATCGGTTAATACACCATTGCAATACGATGTGCTTGCAATAAGAAAAGATTCGGGCAGATCATATCCATGGATCAGCCAAGATGCAGAGTTCGAGTTCCAGAACCTGGTGGATCAGCCAACCTCCTGTCCAGTACTCCAAGAGGCAAGAACACGAGCAGCAAAACAATTCAGCCGGCGAGTGGATTGGCGTGGATGGTGACGCGGTTGAGCCTGATCTCCGCGAGCGGGCGGTCCCCTGGCCCAGTCTGGGCCTTCTCCATGAGGTCGAGCACCTCGAAGCCGTGGATGACCTTGGCGAAGACGGTGTAGTGTCCGTTGAGGTGCGGCTGCTTGGCGTAGGTGATGAAGAACTGGCTGCCGTTGGTGTTGGGCCCGCTGTTCGCCATCGACATGATCCCTCGGGCGTTGTGCTGCATCAATCGGTCAAGCAGTAAGCGAGGGTTCACGAGAGAAATCAATCGAGCTGGGATTTCTTCGGCAGGGGTTTCGGATCGGAGGACAAGAACTGCGGCGGCGGTGGGAGGGGGCGGATACCTACCTTGAGGGACTCCCTGAACTCGTCGGCGAACTTGGTGCCCCAGATGGAGGTGCCGCCCTTGCCGGTGCCAGTAGGGTCGCCGCCCTGGATCATGAAGCCCTTGATGTTGCGGTGGAAGACGGTGCCGTCGTAGTAGCCGCTCGCGCAGAGGGCCAGGAAGTTCTCCGCCGTGCGGGGCACCTGGTCGCAGAACACCTCGCACTTGATGTCCCCCAGGTTGGTGTGCAGCGTCACAGACTGCACCGATGCATCGATTCAGTCAGTACGAGAGCGAAATCGAGAGAAAAAAAAAAAGATAGGGGAAGAGCGACAGAAGGGGACACAGGTTCACCATGGCGCCGGGGCGGAGCGGGAGGGGCGGCGGGCAGCGGTGGTCGGGGGGGTTTAGGAGGCGGCGAGCCGGAGAGACAGACGACGGACGGGGGTGTGCGGTCTGTATTGGTGGCGTGCAGGCCGGAAAAGTGTGGAGGAGCCTGGAAGGCGTTGTGCGCGTGTTGGGCTCTTACATCTTTGGGCCACCAAAAATGACAAGGTACAAAAAATTTTTCCCTCTAAAAACCACCGGCACATATTTTCTATACGTATACACTCACACAACGTCTACTCTTATACAGTGCCTATTAAAGACTGGAGCCATGGAACTTTGATTTGGCAATGTATGATGATCACATTCTCATAGATTCGAGTCAACAGCCCAAAGCAAGGTCACAGGCTCATCATTAGAAAATCAATCTCCTGAGCTTTTCACAAGCATTTCTCACTCTGTCATCCATATCTTATTCTGTAATCAACCTATGAGAAACGGATGCAAAAAGACATTTGAGGAGCACCTGCACGCGGCATAAGTAAAAAATCAAGCAAAATCTCCCACCCAATGTCTCCGATGTTTCCTCATTCTTTGACTGACTTGTTTGTTGAGCGTTAACTGTTCAAATTGACAACAGATGTATGAACCCCTCCAAAAAATAAATTACTTTTAACGACAACGTATGAGCTGCGTCCAAAACCCTGGCACAAGCAGGAACTGTTGCTTTACAAAGGACAAACAAACCTGGACACTAGCTTATCTCATCAAAGAACCAAAAGAAAAGGCAAAGGAAAAGAAAAAACAAGAGTGCATGAAAGGTTCGGCTCAACCTATCACCAGACGGGCATTTCCCATCTGAAGCACCTACAGGGGAAGCAGCTGAGATCAACAAGGTACAACCATCCAAATTGCTGCAGCATGGCAGATCTCACGAACAGTGGACTCGCGACTGATATCAACATGTTTCCAGAATCCCATTCTTCGCTCCACCAATTCTATCAAAGACCAAATTTCTATTACCAAAACATAATGATGGGTTTTTCCATTTTTCCTGAGTGTCCCTGCATTCCATTGTGGAGCACCCGCCGAGATGTAGTTATTTCAATACCTCAGGAGTTCGAAAAGAGAACCTAGTCTTTCAACGGTTTGATTTGCGGGTGTCTGTAACCCTCCTGAGCCTTTCCACTAAGAGAGGAATGTCCTGCTCACTCAATGTTGTGAAACAACACCTGAACCATCCAGGCTCAATGCAATGGCAAGATGAACCTGGGGTAACATTGACCTTTGCCTCCTCCAACAGCCTATCCCAAAGCTTGCGCTCTCCTTTCTCGCTGTAAGACCGGATGTACCTGCTCATGTCTGCCCAGCAATAGAACCCTCCACTGCTCTTGAAGCATTCGATCCCCACTTGTTTCAAAGCATCAACAAACAAAAGATACATTTTCCGGAGTCTCTCTCTGTTAATTTTTAGGTAATTTGAAATGAACTTTTGGTCTGAAAGCATGGAAACAAGCAGGCGTTGTGTCGGAGTTGACACAGACGAGAATCTAGCAATCTTAGCAGCAGCTGCCACAATGTTTTCATTATAGGAATATATCACTCCAACTCGAAATCCCGCAAGAGATAGGTCCTTTGAAAGTCCGTATATGATGTGAACCCTGCCTCTATCAAAGTCTTCTAGCTCATTGATAACCTCTGCCACACTGACAAATCTATCACTTACATACGTTGAACCAGCAAATATTTCATCAGAAATCAAGTGTATGTTCTTCTCAGCAGCAAACTCCAAAAGATCGTGCAGTGTTTCCCTGGGCACAATGCCTCCTGTAGGGTTGCAAGGGTTAGATATGAGAACACCACGAACCCTTACTCCTCGCTTCTTTGCCTGTTTGTAGGCCATTTCTAGAGCAGTGATGCTAATGTTGAAGTTGTCAGTGCTACGGCAAGGAACAGGTATCAGCTCAACACCAGTTCGCCATTTTATGTCCCTGTCCCAACTTCAGAAATAAAGTGGCAATGTCAGTGCTTTGCCTTAAAGATCAAATCATGCATACAAGTGCACCTAGAGAGTGAGGGAAACAAAAGTACCCAGGGTAGTAAGGTGATGGGACAAGAAATGCATTTCCTGAATCAGCAAGACAGAAACTCAGTATTTCCATTGCAGGAGTTGCACCAGAGGTAATCACCATTTGAGATGGATAAAAGGACACCGAATCATGCATGATTTGCCTCATAAATCCGGCAAGAGCCTGAAAGAGAAACCGAGCAGTTCATATTGGGAAATTACCACATCAAAAGACAAAACAATTGACATTCATGGATTTTAGTTTGAGTAGAGCACCAGATGTAGAGATATGAGTTCCAGTTTCACTGAAGCATCACAATTCAGAACAGGTTAATTAGATTCCCTAAATGATTTGGATGGAAACAAGTTCACTAAAAGAGAAAAAGAAGTGCTTCCAAGATCCAACAAGCAGAGCCATCGTATCTATCAACATCGATAGGGTACTAGGTGTTTTGGCAGCATATCATTCAACACTAAACCACTTCATGCGACTCATCTAAGCAGTACAATATGACGTAAAATCTCAAGCTCAAACTCACAAATATTCACAGCAGCAAAAGATACAGAGCGATGGAATTAAATCTCTTGAAATCGTTTCTGCTTTAGGAACAAGTTGATCAGGACAACGGGGTCTTCCCAGTTCAAGTCAAGACCTAACAAATGATGCGATTCCAGCCATCATAAATTTATAACTAAAATTACAACCAAGAAAAAACAGAACTGGAGTGGTGGCTCTTTGTCACATCTGCTTCGGATGACATATATATGGCTACAAAATTCAAAAGGGAAAGGAAACAAAAAATACACAGCATCATGTGGACAATTATACCCCCACTTCAGGCATAGACAAAAGTTTAGTTGGAATAGATGAATTTTCAGCAAATCAATGATTAACTCGTAACTGTTCTGTGATTGAGCTACCAATTCCAAAACTGTGTCTGAGACAACATCCCCAGAATCAGAACAGTCACCTAAAAGTACAAATGCTACAGAAACTATTTCTGAAAAAGGAAAGGATATAACTTTTACATGAAGCAGTATCACAGCTCGGGTTCTTAAAATCGGATATTTTCATCGATGGATCCGAGGTGATTCCACAGCATAGCATTCTTGACCAGACATGGAACGCATCTTGCAGATAGAATCATAGAATGGGACGTTTTAGGGACGGAAGAACCCAGAGGGAAGGGAATGGAGGCAGGATTCCGTTGGCTTACCATCTTCAAGGCAAGTATCCCGTCGTACGGCTGGTAGGTGGCGAGCCCCCTGATGGTGAGGTCCCTCTCCTCCTTCCCTCGTCCTTCCGTCATCCCCTCCAGCATGGCCGCCCCCGCGTGCTCCTCCATCCACCTCCCCACCAAATCCAGCGACAGCTGCAGGCATGCACGGGCATCAAAATCTCTGTACTAATTCATTCCAAGGATAACGCAGGCAGGCAGGAAGGGGATATGATTCTTACGTGGTTCTCAGCGAGGCCCAGGTTGATGAGGCCGGCGGGGTTGGTGGCCGGGTGGTAGGGGTCGTCGGCGCATCGGCGGAGGCCGGCGTAGTAGAGGGAGACCTCGTCCCCGGCGCGGACGACAGCGCCGCGGGCGGAGAGGCCCGGGAGCGCTGCGCGCGAGAAGAGGAGACCGCGGGAGAGGGAGCGGTGGATCAAGGAGGAAGTTGAATTGGCCTCAGCGGCAGCGGAGGCGGAGGCGACAGATCCGGGGGATCCGGGCGGCGGGCGGTTGCGCTTGATGTAGAGCTGGAGGAAGTAGAAGAGGGCGCAGGGGATGAGGGAGCCGAGCACGAGGCCCCCGCGGCCCTGCACCACCCCCTGCAGCGGCACGACGATGCGCATCCCCCCGTCCGCGCGCGGCCGGCCCTTGTCGCGCGGTTGTTTCGCGTAGGACGGCGACGGTTTCCTCTTGCCGGGCGGGGTGGCGTCGTCGTCGTCCTCGTCCCTCATGAGAGGAGGAGGACTAGGAGGAGGAGGAGGCTGCGTGCGCGGCGCGGGTGGTGCCGCGCCGTCGTGGAGTGCGCGCTGTGGCGCCGGGGCAGCATAGGCGGGCGCGTGGTGGTGAGCGCGGGATTGGGTTGGCGCGGGGGCGGGGGCGGGGGATTTGGGACGGACAGGGGTGGGGCGGGGTGGTGGTGGCCGAGGCCGGTTGCTTCTGACGAGACGGCGTGGTTGTGACTTGTACATGTGGAATCGGTCTCACGCGTCAGTGATCAACGGTGCAGTTTGGTGATCCCAATCACATTGGTTTGGGCGAGCACGATGCTGGTCAGGTGGGTTTCCTCCGCCGGCGGCTCCAACTCCCAATTGTTCTGTTCCAATTGGGAACTGAAAATTTACAAGCAAAAAGCATCGAATTCTCAGCTGTACAACAACGCACCGACGCAGAAAAGAGAGGGAATTCCAGAAAAATAATGGCTTTTGTGCACATCTCTTCTGCTAAAGGTATGAACAATACTAGATATTTGTAGCGTTGCCAAAAAAATCTAATTTTTTATAAACATCTACTCGCACCCCGTTGTACATACTGAGCAAGGACGAAACCTACAACCGTCATAGAAAATGACGTGGGCGTTGGCCGTTTCTGTCTCAACATGGTGGCAAAAGGAAGGTCAGGGTGGGAGCTCCCAAAGCCCTTTCTGTCCGTCCATTTCTTATCAGTAGGCCAAGACTCCTGCAACGCCCAGACGTATGACCGGACACTGTTCTTATCGTTCAATGGGATGCCGGAATAAAATGTCCGGAATCCCTCACACCAGAAATCCTTTTTTCTGATTCCGTGTAGCATCTGGGTCACACGATAGGATTGTGCTGCTGTCTGTGTGTCCTGTTGAGACCACAAAGCACGGTGGCCAAACGCACGCAGGTGGTGTCCCAGTCCCACACCGGTGGCCAGACCTGACGACTACTCGGTACTCGCTCATCTGGCCGCCATGCATCACATCGCACTGCTTCAGATGCCCCGTCGTCGGAGGAGCGGCCACCATCAGCCACCATTAATCCCAAGCGGACCATGAACGATCGGACGACGGGCCAAGTGGGAAGAAGACATGCCGGCCGGCGGCCGGGGGATCTATCCTGTGTCAGCGTGTGGCCGTCGTAGGGCTGCCATTGCCAACGATGAAGGTGTGCTTGTGGCCTCAGATTTCCGGGGAGGGAAGAGGACACGACTGGACACCTAGCACGGAACGGCCTTCTTCACAGGGAGGATTTGTTCGTCATTTGACTGAGATTTTAGAACCGGCGCATTTTCTTTCTTTCTTTCTTTCTTTCTTTCTTTCGATAAAAGCAGGTATTTGTAGTGGAAATTTGCCATGCCACCTACCAAGGCCAGTCGGATCGGCTAAACCTAAAGATAGCTGATTAAACCACGGGGAGGTTCTCACTACGTACTTCTTAGTCAAAACAAAAACAAAAACAAAAACAAAAACAGATGGAGGATACAGGAGTTGAAGGAAATGCGAAAGTGGAGTCTGGACAAGGAATTCTTTTGGCGTCATCCAAGTGTGGCGGCACCAAGCTCTTCGTCCTTTTACTTTGCTTTTGCAAAAGGCAAAACACAGGCAGCATCTGCACGTCTGTTGCGTTCCTTTTGTTCTCTCGTGTTCTCGGCTAAAGCTGTCTGATTAGTCAGGGGATTAAGGTTCCCGTAGGCTCTTTTCTTTCTTTCTTTCTTCCTTTCTTTTTTTAAAGCTGTCACATCTCCACCACACCGGTTTATAAGTAAGCATCCATAATCAAGCCTTGGTTTGGAGGGTTAGCGGTGACTGATCCAAGATTTTAGGCCAGGATAGTCTAGGCGACTTGATCGGATGACGCTGCAGCCCAGCACACTGGTCGGCGGCGCGCGCTGCAGTCAAGCCTAGACCGGCGGCGCTATAAGCTGAGCCGCTGAGGGACGGCTGAACGGACAGGAGTCGAGTGTGGATGTGTTCCACCCATCCGTAGAGAAAAGGAAAACATAGATCACTGACATGCATGTTGTAAAGAAACATCTTAAGGTCAAGCATATACAAATCGGAGCTCAGAAAACAGAAAATCTCCCAAAAAAATTGCTCATGATGCCTTAACTGACAAGCAAAATACGTGTTAGCTTGTAAGCTCCTGCAAAATTTTCATTTAGCAAATCTCTCTGCTTTGTTTTGCAGCAAAAGCAGCCCATGGCTACACTATCATCGCCGTGGTCGAGTGCCGATACACGCCCAAGAAGCAAGAGCAGGAGCGGGCAAGCGGTAGACCCCCATCGAGCTCGCGCAGCTCCGACTCGTCGCGCTAGACCATTGGCCACTCATCCGTGGCGTCCGACAAGCCGATGTCGTCCTTCCTCCGCCTCACCATGAGCTCGTCCCCTGCATAGCTCCTCCTCATCCGCAAGCAAATTCTGGATCCGCCCCGATGCATTTTCCTATGGTGGAGGTAATTGTACTCTTTACTCATCATGGATCAAACTATGTTTAGTACTTTTATGTCCTATCAATATGAAATTTTCAATCAGTGGTAGGTAACGTAATCGTCAATAGCGAGACATCTATGATATCTTTGTTTAACTTCAAGCTCCGCATCTTTGATATTCAGTAGGATTATATGAGTACGTGTGTGGTGATGTAAGTGCGTTCGTGCGTCTAAGAGTTGTACATATGTTTCTCAAAAAGGAAAAGTTCATAAGCAAGTACCTTTTTTAGAAGGGTGATTTCTATTAGATTAAATGTAGCGCACACATATTACAAAACAGAAACCTGAGAAGAAGAAAAACACAGGTCTTGCTACTGACACCTCGAGCTTTATCTCTGATCCACCATCTCTGAACATGGTCGAAGCGACCGAAGCCGAAATCCGCACCGACGGGGAGGGGCCATTAGATTTTTAGCAGCCGCCAAAAGTAACATCCCATAACTAGGACGCATTAAGAATATTGAACGCTTTGGGCAACCTCGCTGACCAGAAAGAAATCCAATACCATCGAGCACGCCAACAGTTCGGAAGAGAGAAACGACATTTCCAATGAGCACGTCGTCAACCTAGACTTGAAGCTCACACCTGAAGTGCTCACTAAGCCAAATCCAAAGACCACCACCTTGTCGGTGGATTTGATTTGGAGTAAACCAAACCTCATCACGAGAATGCCATAGAAGACATCAAGGATGACACCGCCGCCTCTGCCGATCTCCAGGAGGGACAAAAACTCCTTCACCATGCCACCACTACTGTGGACGAAAGGAAGAAAGTAGCAGGAACTCCATGCACACACAACACCATAAAGGAACCTAGACATATCTCAAATCAGTCCTCGTCGAAGGAGTCACCGTCAGCAGAAGTACCAAAGGGGAGCAAAAGTCCCAATAGGATCTATTTTCCATAGAAAAACCCTAAGTAGCATATAAAAAACTTATACTAAATAGTATTTACAGATTATACTACGGGAGATTGGTTCCCCCGCCTTCTGGTGCTGGAAAGGCCACCGAAGGGGGGATAACCGACGAATCCAGCACCGAATCAACCTGTCGCCTTTCCTTTCTCCTCCCTCAACTACAGTAAGGGAAGGGTGAAGGTTCGAGAGTTCATAAGCAAGCACCTGCACCGTGAATCGAGTCCTGCTGGAGTTGCCAACAGCCTTGATGCATCTACACTCCACAGGCCACGCAGCCAATCGCTGATGTGCCACAAATGGGCCTGGATCCATATGTTCTATGGATCTGACTCAATTAGTACAGGTGTACATATAATTTGATGCATTGTGCATCCATGCGTTCAAGTACGCATACGAGTACCGTACAGTTAATCAGTAGCACACTACGTAAGTACGTACGCTGCTAGCGTACAATTGTACCTTTGAGTACATATACACAGCGAAACCGGTCGAGGGATTTATACGCCTGTACTGCCGCTGGTCTCCTTCTAGATCCCAACACGCGGATATTTTTTTTAACACTGCGATCCCATCTGCACGATTTTTATTGTATGTCTTGAAGTAGATCCCCGCTGGAGCTCAATTCTACTGTGGAGTCGAGCCCCCACGCTCCGTGCGTGTCTACGAGTAAGACAAGAAAATCCCGAGCTGACGCATACCTATATGAGTATCCACGCTCGAACACGGGCTGGCTCGGGAGCTACGCTCCATCCTTGCCAACCAAGCTGGCACTCATATGCACACAGGGATGTTTGCAGTGGCGGATCAGAAGGAAAGTTGACCTAGGGCAGAGTCTAAGTAGACTAAGTTACTAAAAGTAATGTATACTACAGAAATTAACACATATTGATCTGCAGATTGCAGAACGGAGAGAACACTGATCGCCTCTAACCTCTCCATGCCTGATGTCTACCCTGCGTCCCTGCCACTGCAGCACAGAGCTCCAGTTACTGCCAAACAATAGGTTAGTGCTGCATCCTACCCAGGAATTGTTATCAACATAAGCAAAATTGCAAGGGGAGCAGGAAGGGTAGCATTTGCATCAAATCATTGCAAATTTCTGACACAACGGTAAATAGCATCTCGATTCTCAGAAGAGCAAGGTGGTGAAGGGACAATCTGCAGAGTAACAGATTTCTTGTTTGGCTGGGATTGCAAAACTAGAGCGATGAACAGACAGTCACCACAAGTTTTCAGTACTTTTGGCGACGACCACTCATGAAAATGCAACAAACATTGTTTCATAACATAAAGTCGAATAACAAACTCACTGTTTCACCGGTTATTACAAAAACCATCCAATTTTTGGCAGTTTGTTTTATGAACAGAAATCATGTATTCCTCCTTGATCAGGAATCAACAAAAACTAGTGCACTATCATGAATCCCAAATAAATGTTCATACCTTAGCACTGTGATTGATTATTGGAAGAATACTTAGTTGCCGTCTCAACTATCAATGAATCCAAACTACCACTGGCTGAAGTGACCTAATATATAGCTTTATCGTAGAATCCGCCATGATCAGATGCCCCTGCTATTTCGCTTCAAGTAGCTATTGAAAGATCTTCAGTATGTGCACTAGGAACACTGGATTAGGTATTAGACCTTTGCTTACGCGTAGAGAGAAATGTTATGCCAAAAAATAACGCTCGCTTCTTTAAGGCAATCCGTCGAACACAGAGCAAGCATGTGAGAATAAAACGATGTAGCACTATTACGGCAGGCGGCAGTGACAAAGAACGTTACCGTCAATTTCTGAACAAGAAAGCTAATAAAGCACACCAACTCCCGTTTGGATGGGATTTTTTTTCAGCTTTTTTTTTTAAAAAAGCTAGAAGCTATTTAAACGGTTAATATCTGATCTCGGTTTTTGGTAGTTTTTAGTTGACTGAGAAAGCTACGGTGGCAAAAAAAGAACTAAAATATGAGAGACTGATTATGACTGATTTTTATGACTTTTAGATGTGCTAAGAAACTAAAAAATTATTATAAAAATTGACAACCAAAATTTAACAATCAAAGTCACTTCCTCAATTAGCTAGAAGCTTCGAAGCCTCATCATATACAAACGAGCCCTAAAAGCATGCATGATGGCCTACTTAGAGGAGATGATGATGAAAAGACGGTTTTTTTTTCTCAATTGCACTGGCACATGTGCATAGGCTGAGAGTGCATAGGCCGGTGCTTATATTTGTGTTAACAATATAATTAACCACGTTTAAATATATTTAGTCTTTGTTTGTATTGAAAATTAAATTTTATATGTAGATGTTTTAACACTATCTTTTCTTAAACACTTAGAATTGTCCATACCCTAACAAACTAAGAATAAGGTACTATGACATGCAAGATTGCAAAATTCGACAATCAACTACACAAGGTCATCACTATACTGAGAAAAGGGAGATGCAAAGGTGGGCCCAAGGTATTAGGTATTTAACTATTAAATATTTATTAGCTATTCAATCAAGCTAACATGATCACGATTAGGTCTACATGCTCAAGGCCATATGCGTGACGCACTCATGGCCTCATTTGACCTGGCCCAACCCCCACTAAACCCTACGGTCTCACGTGGTCACGCCTGACTACTTGAGAATTGAGACACAAGCTGACACACACACGAAGCCATGATCCAGATGAAGGGCGAGGGAGGCGATAGGGCACAACGGTGGCACCGACGCGTGAGAGATCAAGGCACAAGCGACATCCAAGCCAGCCAAGCGAGAGCCGTGTGGCGTAGGCGAGATGTGATTAGCGCGGGCGAGATCCACACCCAGGCAAGGACTGTGAGGCGTGAGCGCTGCATGGTCGGCATGGTCGATGCTCTATGTTGATGGTTGGGGAGATAGAGCATATGATTATGGATCTGTGTGACTGTATATAGCATGAGAGTTATCTTAACTTTTAGATTAGTCTGTATGCATTAATTTGAATAAGTTTGCTAGAAATTAAAATGAATGATTAGCATGTATATAGCATGAGGGTATATGTTTATGGAATAAATTTGCTACAAATTAATGTTTCTAAGAGAGCATTCAATTGGGCAATAATTGAGAAAATATGATTCTCACAAAGTTGCATAGAGTGCTTGTATCTACCTAAGTATATTTCCCTTTGCATTCAGTTAAAGCACCACTAGAGAGTTGAGTGATCATACTTCTTAGATGTTGCTATTATTATAAATAATTTTTATTTTAAATCCTAGTATTATTTAATATTTATAATTATAAAAAATTAGCTATATATAATGCGATATGTATCTAAGATTTTAATTGTTAGGCCCGCCACTCGGGAGAGGGGCAGAGAGCAGAGTGAGGAAATACGCTGCGCTGTGGCAGAATCCATCGCGGCGGCGGGTGGTCGAGCTCCGCCGGCGGTGGGGGTGGGGGGTCTGCCGCCGGGCACCTCGGGCGGCCGCCCGACCTCGCCCCTGCACGCGGATGCTTGTCTCGTAGCTGTGTACGTACGTGGATGCTCGAGTAAATTAAAAAGGTGATGCGTGTACACTTGTGCATTCTGAGCTCTTCTGACGCGCCAAGCAGCAGCATGGCTGCATGGGCAACGTCTCCGTTACCGTACGTCCGTACGTGCATCAGACGATGAGAGTCGCGACACGATTGTACGTATACTACACCCTTCGTACACCGCTCTTGTCTCCTTGCCATGAAGAAATGCTGCTTTGATGCGTGCCAACTGCCATGGCAGTCAGTCAAGCATGGCACACCGGCAGCTTTTCACTACCGTACGCGCATGCATCAGATCAGATCAAAGGCAGCTGTGATGCAGTAACTAGCAAGCAAGATGGTAGATGGCGTCACAAGGGACAAGACTAGGGGCTCCTTTGGTTCACACGAATGGAGAAAGGAATAGAGTGCCAAAATTTTCTTTGCCTACCGTTTTAGAGGAAAACTGCAGGAAACTTACATCCAATCGGACCTCTTTTTCTTGCTCTGACACGTAGTATCAAGGAAAAACATTTTGTCTTCTTTCTTAAACTAACATCTATACTGCTACTGCTCATCATCCGAGGTGTCGACGCCAACTAAGCTAATGTAAGGCTATTTTCAATAGCTATTTTAAAAATTCATCCCTAACACTATTACAATATACCTTATTTTTTTCTTCTCCAACAGGTATAGTAATATAAGTGTCTTTTTTCTATCCGCAAGTTTGCCACTAGCTGTATCCCACTATATCCCTGTAGAGGTTGATTCTATAGCTATTGGAGAACGATACCGCTGGTTCCGATCGGCAAAACTGTGGCAACAGTGCCTGGGCACAGGGATACGGTAAGTTTTGCCGATTCTTTTGAAGATGGCCTAAGCAGCACTATATGCTATTGTTGCAACTCATCAAAAACGGCTACTTCTACAACTTTCACTGGCTTTCTGATCATCTGTTTTACACATTAATTCCTTTTCTATTCATTTTTTTTCTATTTCTATATTTTTAATTCTTACGTTCCAAATGAGTCTTAAAAAAGAATAGGTGACCCTTGAGAAGCCGGGGAACGAATATGTATGTACTTTGAAGTTTGAAGAGCATTCCAGATTATTCAAGTTAACTTGGATCTGGGCAAAATTTAGCCGAAACCGATGCGTTGAACAAGGTGTCTGTCAGGCTTGGGAGACATGGCCAACCCGGATCTCGATGGTGCACAACAGTAGGCAGCGCTCCGGAATGGAAAGAGAACTCGACAAGCGCTGCAGCTCGCATGGGATTCCTGCGCGCGTCTCCCGAGGCAGGCGCGGGATGGAAGGCCTCCGTGGAGGCGAGGACCAGGTCCGGCCAAGGCACGCACGATGGAAGATGGCTCGCGACTACGTGGGGCCACGCCACACAAAGGTCCAGGTACTCTTTCTTTCCTCTTTGCTAATAGCACCCTGTTTGTTCAGGGCTCAATTTCTCAAATGCTATCGACTGGTCTCCCTTGATGCGCAGTAAAACTTGGTGGCAATGCAGTTTCAACGTCTCAAGTAGTAGCAACTTGGTGGTGCCAAACATCTGTTTTGCAGTAAAACTGAGATAAACACTTAACGTAGTAGTACAACAATGATACATAGAAGACAATGACGGACCTAGAACTAACACGAAGGAGGGACTCTCTTCTTCTCTCATTTTCTTTTTTTTTCTTCCTCTTTCTTTTCCACCCCTATTTTCCCTGTATTCCAATGGCTAGGGCAATGGTGAATTCAAAAACAAAAATAATCGAGTGTTTCAGGCTTTCCTATTAAGAACCCGAGTGTCCTACTTGTTGTACTAAAGAATGTCACATAAACTCCTATATATAATGAATCGTTGAAAATAAAAATTTAACGGTGTCCTGTGCACCCTAAAGATAGAAGGTAGATCCATCTAGATATTGAGCTTAAGCTCCTCTAGCCCATGAAGATCTGTTGCTTGCAAAAGAATAATATAGATCATATTTGGCAGAGCTGCAGCTTAAAGATTCATACATGATTTGAAGTTTATAAAATAAAATCATTTAAATATCTATTTTTAATTTAAAAACAAAATATCTTAACCACAGACACTCAATCTGTTCACATAACCGGCTCAAAATTTTTAAGAACTAGAGCTCCAATAAATATAATAGCCTGAGAAATTGAGAAGAAACAATAACTTATCAGTACCTACCACATCAACTGCCACCTGTCTCCGCCGTTCCGGCAAAACTCTGCAGCAGCGGCAACACTAGTACTGTGCACGATAGGATCGGTATTCTGCTTGCAGGGCATTCTCCTCCAGTGGTTGCTCCCCCAAAATCCATCAGCAAAGCAGAGGAAAAAAAGGAAACTACAGGGGCCTAAGAGCAAATGGTCCCCGGGTCAAATCCGGAACTCGCCGAGACCCCCACCCCCCGTGTCGACCCCGCATTTCAAATTTCCTCGCCCTCCCTTCCCTTCCGCCCCTTCTCCGGCCACCGCGAAATACCTCGCCACCGCCGCCTCGGCCCCGCGCCGTGCCGTGCCGCCCCTCCTTGCGCGAGCGCCATGGACAGCGACGACGAGGAGATGCGCGATGCCTCCTCCGCCCCCTTCTCCCCTGGCGGCGAAGGCGGGGAGGGGGGATTCGAGGCGGAGGTGGAGGGGGTGGGCGAGGGCGTGATGGTTATGGAGGTGGCGTGGTTCCAGGTGGACCTGGACTACGAGTTCGACGCGCCCAGGTGGTTCGACCTCGCCCAGGAGGAGGCGCCGGTGGAGGCGGCGGCGGCGCAGCTGTGGTTCACCTCCACCCCAAGCTACCCGCCCTCGCGTGCGTGCCTTCTCGCTCTCCGCCCTTGGAAATTTCTCATTCTGTTTTCCGCATGGAGGGGTGGTGATTTGGGAAGGGGCCGGGGTCATGCGGGAATGGGAGTGGTTCCAGCGGTCGGTTTGCGCTTGAAATGTGATGCTCCAAAGTTCCTCCTGTGTTATATGTTTATGCAGGTTCCCTGGCGGAATTTGATGGATTTAGGAAGTGGCCATTTCACGAGATTTTTATGGTTCTTAACATCTTATTATGTCATCAATACTATATATTAAAGCTCCAAGAATTGGAGCGGTCAATGCACTGTAGCTTTATGTGGTTCTATGTATGTATACATGTATATATACAGATATGGATACTATATGTATACGTATATATACGTATATATGTATCTATATTTACATGTATAATATAGTTTTTTATGAAATTCCAGAAAAATAGCGAAAGGTATAATAGTTATATTGATAAACCGGTTGAAATAATCTAAAATGCATAGAAAAATATCTAAAACTCAAAAAAAAATATGAAACAAATTTTGTTAGGTTCGTATTACTATCGTCTACATATTAAAATTATGTGCATGCATAAAATAATACTGTTTTCCTCATAATTAAATGAATGTGTTAAATATTAATAAATTCATAAATAAATATTGAGATGCCCAAAATTGGTGAATCTAATTTTTTTAGTCTTCTTTTGTCATGTTTTGTGCAACAAAAAAACGGGTGCGGTGTAGGCGTGCCAATCTGCCTAGTTTCTTTTACTCGTGCATAAATGATCGGCGCTAGTTTCGGTCGCCGAATTTATGCTTCTTATGATGTTTTGAGTTAATCCTTTGAGCATAGCGGGGCAATTTTGGTGGAGATGATTTGTTGGCACTTTCAATCCATGGAGCTTTATCAGTTTGTGAAAAGTTAGGTTTTTGGTAATGTTATACTATGATGGTCAAATGTCACTGATCCGTGATTAGTATAGACGATAAAAATGTTTGCAAGGTGTAGACATGTAGATCTTGATGGCCAGCCACAATGAGAATCTGGTCCTGCTATCCTTACAGTATCCGCTCTAATATCGATATCGTAAGCAAAGTGATAAAAACTATCATTATTGTTTGATTTGGAGGCTTATATTTGCAACACAAGCTAGTAACCAACTTTATGTATCATCTACTGCTTAGGGTCAATGATTAAAAATGGATAAAGCACGTGCAGTTACTATAGCAACAATTGTTGATTGATCGACTGTATAAAAAAGACATTATGTGCTACTTTATTTAGCTCCATCAACGTCAAACTTTCTATTTCTTCTTTTTAACTGTTACTAGCATTCTACGCCTACTTAATCACTAACCTTTCCTTGTTTGTTTCTGTAGCTTTAATTGCTCGGATGTTAGCCGAAGATCTTGGATTGCAAAGCTTAAGAATCATTGCAGATACAGATGTTGTGCATTGTTCTACAACTTCTCATGAATGTTCCAGTGGTGCTGAACAAACATTCCATGGGAGTGAAGGTCTCGAAAAGCTAAATGCTAAAGCTAAATGCTAGCATTGAGTTTCCTGAACTCTACCATTTCATTTCTAATCTGTTAATTTGCTTCATCATCCAGTTATCATCTACGTTTAGATTTTGCTTTATTTTTATTAATATGTCACCGAATAATGCTTGTATTCTACTTCTATTCATGTTTTGGATATTACTGTTAATTCTGAGCATTGCACACCCTCCACTTGATCACTATAGTGTTTAGCTTTCTAGAACAATTGGGTCGCAGTAGGCCAGTAGCAGCAAACACGAGGAACTCCAGCTTTCTTGAATATAAATATTGATACCAAGACATGCTAAGCAAAGTCCTTTCTCTTGATGAAAGGTACCCGCTAGGCTACATATCAACATGTTTTTACAGCATGCCTACGTCTAGCCTGGCAACAGACAAAAATTTCAAATATAAACCATCTAATAGAACCAAGACAAACTCTTGGAACAGTTTGTTTTTCAGCCTGGCATGCTTGATGCTTCTATATTTTCATTGATTACTTCCAAGAAAGTTTAATTGTTTGTGTTTTTTTTTCTGTAAAATAGCACGGGGACTATGTGATGGAGTATCAGAAAATGAACGAAGACCTGGCAATCGAACTACTATGAGGGGCACTTCCTCGAGAGGCTCCACGCTGATGAAGCCTACAGCCAGTCAATTGGCCAGGCAAAACAGACAAGTGGGAGTGAAGAATCTGATGCAGTAAGTACTAAGTAATATTATGCATTAAAGTAACCGATTTTGTGAACTTTTTCTGGGGCTGACTATAAAAGAATTGGAGATAGCATTTTCTTTGTTTATTCTGTGAGCCACCTGACTAAATGAAATCCTCAAATTTATTGTCACACCTGCACTATATATGCTGTTTGGTTTGTTCATTTAGATTAATTATACGTTATGAAATTGGTGTCTTCAGCATTGACCATAACAGTTTATGCCAAATTATGGGTTTCAATATTGTTGTAATCACAAGTATTCTCTTCGTTTTTCTTTTTTCCCCTTCATTTTTTAACGGTATCCCCAAATGGCCAAATATCTGTTATTATTACCCTCGACTTACCTAATTTTCAATAAATCTAAAATGTATGGCATCCGTCTTTTTAACCAAAAAAGAAACTGTCTTCATGTTTGTGAATACCGTTTGGATCTCAATTTGATTTGTTTTCAGGAGTAAAAAGTCAGTGGGCGCGAGAAGTAAGAGGAGTACAATGAGCTCGAACGATTGCACTTACCAATCTGCTAAAAGGCAGAGATTAGAAAATGGCCATCTCAACAAGGTATGCTACAATTCCATGGGGACGTGAAATTTACCAAATTTCTGGTGAAGCTGATTTTAATTTAGATTAATGTGAAGTTGTTCATCATTTAAACTTTCTATTTTTTTGGCTGTGTAATTGTCCAACTTAATGTTCTTGTTTGATCTGAACTAATTTACAATGTTTATCTTGACTTTGATTTTGTCAAGTGGCATTTGCAGCTCCTGTTGTACTTATGATGGCAAAAATAACAGCCACTAAACTTTCTAATTCCTGTTGTACTTATGATGGTAGTGTCATTTGTCTGCACCTGCGAGCTTCAGTATTGGCACAAAAATAAATTTATTTCCCCCCTGCAAGTGGTGTACTGGTGTTGTCATTTGCTTTAGTTGAGGCCTTCAGCGTTGGCACCAAAATGAACAAAACATAGAAAGCCGAGTTGCATATTACATGCCTTGATGCTTTGTCAGTATGCAAATGTATTGTGGATTCTCTGTAGCATAAATACATCATGTGGATTATGCTTGCCTTTTGAAGGGAAATCCTAGTTTTCTTCCTGTAGAAACTTAAATTTATGTTCCTTGCTAATTCGGATGAACTGCTGTTCAGTTAGTTACTGGAAGTACCAACAGTCTTCAGAAATTGGCAATAACTTCAATTTTTTATCTAGAAAAATCTAATATCATCTTGAAGTGAACTAACATTCTTTGATACATTTTATTAGCATGAATTATATGTAGATCCCACACTTCTGTTTTTGATACTTGAACGCTGGCTTGTTATCTTGAGATATTTGTGAGACCTAAAGGTGCAAATCTTGCTCTTTACTGAAGCTATTTGCTCGTGCTACAGGCTGCTGCTACTCACCAGCTTGAGTTTATTCATAAAAATCATGAAAAGGTAAAAACATCCTCAAACCATCTGTTTAAATTGATTATAAATAGATACTTCATGCTTGCACCATCCATATATCCGTTATTTCCTGGACCATCTTTCAGATGCTGTACTGTTCCAGTTCTCTGATGCTACTTATATTGGGTTTTTAATATATAATTATATTTATATCTTTTTTAAAGAAAAAAATGCATGGCTGCTACTTTTGCAACAAGTCATAGTTGTTGCACCGTTTCTAAACTTCCCTTTAAAGATATTGCTATTATGTTACAAAACACGGTCATTTTGCTATTTTTCTTATAGTTTCTATTAGTTATGCCTAAAATTTTGCTTGACATCAGTTTCTTATGGATGCTACAGAATGTTATGAATCGCAACATTGATCGTCCTAGTGGTCTACCCAAATTGAAGGTTACAATTCCTAGAGAACCTGAGTTGGCAACAAAGCTAAGAGCGGAGAGGTCAAGGGTTCTAAGAGCAGTGTAAAGTCATTTTTACTTGATTTTATGTTTTGACTCCTGAATATAGGTACTTCTACTATGGTAGTTTTCACACCTTTGCCTGAAAATTCCAGGCCAGCTAATTCAAAGCAGTTGAATCAACGGGTTGCACCATCTGCTTCTACCATGCAAGTGACATCAACAAGGAAGGTGGGAACTATCAAACATGTACTTCTTAGTTCTTTAAGTGGTTATGAATCACATCTGCATTTGCTAATTGATATCCATTATTACCTACTTGCTAAGAAGATCAGTGTAACAAACCCTTACACATGTACCTGAATGTTCCAAGGTTTTCATTTTGAGAGGAGTTTACACACATTTTTTGAGTGCTAAATGTAAAATCATGGCATAGTTGCACGATCTTAAAAAAATAATGAGCAGAATGGTTCCCACGAACATATGCTTAGTCTAACATTCTAGGTGTGATTTTATTAATGTTATCTCCAAAGAAATGAATGATTTCTAACGATCTGCAGAGAAGATAGTTTGGGGAAACCAATACATTCATACATCATTGATTCATTGACTGTAAATTAACTTCGCCTTCCCTTATTTTATCCTTGTACAACATTTTGGAGCAAATTTCACAGTTGAAGATGTTCTGTTTGCTCCTATTTTTTCCCCTTGTAGTTTATCCGGTGTGCTATACTAGAATATGTGCATCCACTTTTAATTAGGCAGCTACTGGATTTGCAATATGTATATGTTTTTCTCTCTTTCTTGTATAGTTGTATACTTTGTTGCTGGTTTAGATTCGAAACTTGTTCACTAGCAGGTGGTTCAACCTTTTCGGGCTACTGATAATCAGCATGCAAGTAGACAACACAATGATGTTGGGTCAAATGTGCCAGCATGTACATCGAATCGTGCAAGGCATCTTAACAAGTAAGTCTGTTTCATAGTTTTCCAGCGGACTACCCAAATTCTACTTCTGTCATACTCTTATGCAATGGTCGAATCACCAATCTATTAACTACTGCGGGTCCTGTGGTATACCTCTGTGTGTGTGTGTGTGTGTGTGTGTGGCTTTTGTCAAGGCATGACTTGATCTGGCAAAAGACGATCTGTAAGATTCCTTTTGTGATACCATCCATTTCTACAGCTTTTTGTTTGTTAACTTATGCATGTTTTGTATGTTGTCTCCTAGCAGTGTTGATAAAAAGCCAGAAGATTGCAGAGATGACCTGTTTAAATTTAAAGCTCGGCCTTTGGATAGAAAGGTAGCTGACATTGATAATATCTTCTATGTCTGTGGTCTTATTTTAACTTTGAAGACTCTAGTTTCAACTGGCCTGGACGCTTATTCTAAAGTTTCTTTTTTGGATCATATTTCAATGATGATAATTCCATGTTTCTGGGTTTTAGTGCCTTTTTTCTTGTACATTAATCAGATAGAAAGGAATTGATTGTCGGATCATATAGTTGCATGGGGAATAGTTATAGATAAACTATATGAAGGTTCCTGCCTTGCAGTTTGTTGAAACAGCAGATGCAACTAGTGAATCTAGTATCTTCTTCCTTAAACAGATATTAGCAAGCAAAGGTGATGTTGGTGTATTTCGAAGTGCAAAAAGGAATACAACTGTGCCTAAGGTAATTTTGTAGAAATACTCCTTTTTCCTTTGATTTTTTGTTTGTTGCCTGTGGCTGAGATAAGAATGTATAGCCCCTTGATTTCTCAAACTATCTGCATTTTGTGGTTTAAAATCGTAGGAATTCAACTTATCAACAAGCAGGAAAGGCAATCCGGCACCATTATCTGAACTCTTTAACAAGGTTTTTCCGAATGTAACATAAACGGGTCGCCTATACGTTGATGACATTGATATTTACACAAGTCATTTTGGCAGCTTTCTTTAACTGCTGGAGCACACCGTGGAATAGACCGCCAGACCAGTGGCCTGCCAAATTATATCACTACCAAGGTTCTCTCCTTGTTTCCCTTTCGTTTCTTGTTTGTAACTCCCTTGCATCTTATTTCGAAGTGCTCAAAGATCTCTTTTATTATATTGCAAGGATTGCAAAGAGAACATGATTGGTAACATGCAGTGCTAGCTCTGGTAAGTATATTGTTTCTCTACCTTATGAGATAATTATCATGTTGTTTCTCGAGTTAAAAAAAGATGCATGACACAGCTTCCATTTGTTTCTCAATTTTCAGACCCAAGTCAATCAAGAAATACAATATACAGGATTTCTCTTTTTCCAATGACTGGTTCAGATTCCCATTTCTCCGCCTGCACAAAGGTAAATACTTATCATATCAAATGCGATATAATTAAGCTCATGTGTTGACAGTGCTCCCCCACACCAATCGTCTGTTTTGTAGGACTTACAAGGGAGCCCATTGTCTCCTTCATTTAACAAGATGAAGCCATATATTATTTGACATTGAGGCACCACCGCTGAGGTGCGCGTCCGGCAATCTCCGGCATTCGGATAGTTGACCACTTGACCCTGGGAATCAAACGTTGTTTCTTGTCTCAGCCTGTTACATAGTTGTTGCTGCTGGGCAGCTTAACGTTATCTCTTCAGCTGCCCATAGCCATGGCTGGGATCCTTTTGTACAGCTAGAGAAACCATAGCTCACCAATCCTGCATCCTGCCTTTCAACATATTGCCATTATCTGGCCAAAGCTGTTCGCTTCTTCCCCATCGTAGTTGAGAAATGGAAATGATTTGTGTCCAAAATTTCCAGATGCATTGGAGCAGAATTTTATTGTTGCTGTAGATGGCAGCAGCAGACCAGGAATCTCCCGGTTCACAGAATCACGGTTGTGGTTCAGGGAGCGGTCAAGCTCACGCATCCCTGAAGATCGGTCAGTGAACCGTGAGATACCACTCCCGGGCACATCGGTTTGTCCCATCACGTCCGAATAAAGCGCAGCACTTGCTGGTTCAGGCTCTCCACCGTCGCGGCGGCGCTGTCGCCATGGACCCCGACCCGTCTGACAGGCGGTTTGCACGGCGTCGGCTCTGATAGATTTTTTTCCTGAACAGAAAGAAAAAATTACAAACATCTCTTATATTAAAACTTTTGGGCAGTACAAACCTCTCTTATATTTAAGAACCTAAAAGTCAAGCAAATTATATTTTTTAATAATAGAAGTATAACTTTCAGTCTTTGACATTTAAATTCACATTCAAGAGGAATCAAATTTAGGTGTTCTAGATATACATTCACACTCTTAACCAATTGAGTTAAGCTCAATTTCTACATAAAATTATATGTAGGTCTTTCATTTATGTTCTTCAACTTCACTAACTCCTCTAATTTCGACCTTTGCCTCTGCCCATGGCATTTCTCCACTGGACCCCGGCACGATAGAATGTTGAAGCTGAAGTCAAATTTTACAACTGGATCTGTCGAACAGCCTCAAACCTTGAAATCATCATAAAATCCAACATCTCATATCCAAAGTTGAGACACATCTTAAATTGTGAAGGAGTTGTCGCCTCACACGCGCGTTAGAGTGTGTTTGGTTGAAGAGCGAAGTTGGATGAGATATGACCATTCATATTTTTCTATATAAAATGATTTAATTTTCTGTTTAATTGAGATGGATAAGATGAACTAGTTTTCTGTTTGTTTGGTGGGATTAGTTGGATAGAATGACCTAGTTTTTTGTTTGGTTGGTGGAATTATGATGGATAGGATGATCTATTCATATTTATAGTACATCACATGAGAAAAATATTAGTGATTTTTTCCCGATTTTTTGGAATTTATTTGAGGCATTAAAAATTACTAAAAGTTAAAAAATAAGTTTTTTTAGATAATTTTAATTAATATTGGTTTATATTTTTTGGATTAAACCAATTAAAACGGATTGCTAATGAGCTCTAATTTACTTATAAAAATATTTAAAAAATTTAGACCACTTTTATACTTTAAAATAAAATCGTGAGTTAAATAAAAAATATTAACGCTTATGTACACGAAACGATCACGGGAGCTGGATGGCTCCATTCTATCGATTTGGCCGGACCGAGCTATCTAGCATCTACTCCGCTTTCTCGTACAATCAAACAGCAGGTAAACATAAATAGTCATGTCCCAGACGGCTCTATCCAACCATCCAAACGGACCCTCAGTGTGTGTTTCTGTGTTCGATGATGCTCGCGTTGCATGCGAGGACGAACCAGTACTGTTGAGTTTAGGGCCATGTCGTGAGCCGCATGCGTGACAGGATTAGGATGGTACAGTGCAGTCGCCGGCCCAAGTGAAAGGCAGCAGGACAAGTCTCTGCTCGGCGTTGGGGAGCTGCGAGAGAGAGCAGCTGACCCTGGGCTTCAGGGGAGATGCCAGTGGTGTGCATCGATGTGTCACGCACGGTCCGTGCGTTACCAGCTACATGGCAGCGCCTGCTATGCTTCGATACATATAATCTTAATTTATTATTACATCATTTTCACGTAAAGAAAACAAGAGAAGAAAACATAATAGCATGCACATAGTCTATGATTAAACAGCTATCCATTCTTAATAAAGATTTATATAGCTACCATCTTTAAAAAATGACATGTTCATAAAATATCTTCATTTTGGTTTTCTTTTATAGCCGCCTCCAGAATCGTAACTAGTATGTTTCTTTGAAAATTTCCTACATCAAAATTATAGAGATCGTTTTTTATTAAAAACAATATCATATCTACATATACGTATAAACCAAAATATGGCCGTCACCCCTACTTAGAACTTGGAAATTAGAATTACCTCTCCTTTTCCTAAGCCAATTTCCTATTATATAGCCTATACTGTTAGGTTTTTGAATTCCTAAGATAATAAAGATTATTTGCTAAATAGATCTAACGAAATGACACTAAAGAACAAATGCAGCGCCTGCTACTAACAGAAGCCTTCCATGCTTCAGCTCAAAGCAGCAGCAGCATCTGCTGTGGCTGGCAGAGCATCGCATGATAGGGTCAAATCGGAGAACCGAAAGGGCATCATCTGCTTGCAGAACTGCCATTGACTACCAGACGAGGCGGAGCGAGCGAGGGTTTTGACACGGTCCTGAGTGTCTCCTACCTGTTACGTGTTCTTCAATACTACCGTAACACAGAAATTCCTAGATGTTCCATTTCCCAGCAAAGATTTCAGAAACAGTACAGGTGTACATCACAAACAAAAGCGAAGAAGTATATTCATCCATTCAACGCAAAAGTTCCACTGTGCGAGTTGCCAGCTACACCTAATCTGACGAACGGGCAGGACACTGAAGCATAAATACAGATCAGTCATGCACCGAGAGGCAGAGGCACCTACCAGTACACAGCAACAGCAGAGAGGCAGAGCAGCTCATAAATCCCGTCAAAAAAAGGGTGATGCATTTCATTTACACTAGACATTGCACGACCCTCTCCAATGCAGGGTGCATGGTTCAATTCAATGCGTTTCCAGGATCCAAGAAATTCATGGCCTCTGGCTCTGAATCGCAACACATAAATGGCTCAGATTCAAGGCGCTCACGGGACATCTCTGATCCGCTCTCATTACACCAAGAACCACACTCCTAGCAGCAACAGAATCTTCTTCTGTTTGGACACTTCTAAATCAACACCAACAAGGACAATGGACATCACCTACTTCTTCGAATCCTACAACTATTTCCTGCACTGTGCTACTATGCTTTTACATTCTTACTTCCAGCTCTACTTGGGCGGAAAAAATTGGGGTCCCTAGAGTTAGAGAGAATCATGACATTGTGTGCTTGGATATGACCTCGCCGAACCTTACGAACCACTGCTCGTCGGAGGAGCTATTGTCGCTGATGTCAGACACGTCGTGGTTCATGTTGGTCGCCGTCGTTGCGAGAAGGCGTGTGTAGTCGACCGTCTTCGTCGTGGGAGGCTTCACGGCGGGGGCCGGCAAGAGGGAGAGGAGCACCCTTGCGACATCGTGCATGGTTGGCCGGTCGGAGGGATGCCGCTTGGTGCAAAGCAGGGCGAGCTGGAAGCCTTTCCGGACCAGGTCCATGTCTGTGCACGTCACTGACACCTCCGAGTCCACAGCCTCCATCACCGTGTTGTCATCAGCTTTCGAGAGTATCTATACATGCAAGGAACATGTAGTCATGCAAAACATTCCAAGAAATCACAGTACATTTCTATTTAATCAGTGAAGTAGGTTGGAATCTGCAGCTACATTTCATCATACTGTTCAAGTTGTTCAGTATTTACTTGCATGGTCTGTGTAACAAAAGTTAACAAGGAAATTCAGCATGGGTCACTTACCAATTGATGCAAGTTTGATTCGTTGTCGACGGCCTTCTTCCCTGTAAGCAACTCCAGAAGAACTATGCCAAAGCTGTAGACATCTGATTTCTCATTGAGCCTCGACGTCCGGGCATACTCTGGATCAATGTAGCCGATGGTTCCTAGCACATAAGTGGAAGCATGGGACTTGGCAACTGGGACACATTTGGCGATGCCGAAATCTGAGAGGTGAGCTTGAAAGTTCTCATCAAGCAGGATGTTTGAGGACTTGACATCCCTGTGGATTATGCGAGGGTTGCAGTCATGGTGAAGATAGGCCAGTCCTTGCGCAGCACCCACCGCGATCTTCAGCCGTGTGTCCCAATCAAGCTTCACCTTCTTTGATGGACCTGAAAGAGACCACAGATCATCAGAGAACCTTAACGAGACCCACAAAAGAATAAAAGACGCAAATAAAAGTCTAACCGTGGAGAAGATCCCACAGGGAACCGTTTTCCATGTAATCGTAGAAGAGCAAGTTTCCATGAGGAGAGAGTGAGAAGCCGTGAAGGCTGACAAGATTTCTGTGTCGGATGCTACCGATGGTCTCTAGTTCTGTCTCAAACTCACGGTGGCTATTGTTATACTGACTGTAAAGCCGCTTGATAGCAATGGCCTTGCCGCTCTTGAGCTCACATTTGTACACAGTACTTGATGCACCGTAACCAATGATGTATTTCTCGCTCAAATTCTCAGTCAACCTCATAACGTCTTCATAGGTATGGACAGCCATGTCCATTTGAAGGACTACTAGCTTTGGTGGTCCTGGAACATGATCAAGAAAATTACAGATGAATGTCATCATATCAGCGCAAGCCTCTGGCATAGATTGCAATTCAAGGGGTGAGGTACACAAACCTTGTACTGGCTTGTCAGATCCTTTCTCAGGTGGCTGTGGATGATTTGTTTTGTATATTGCCAATAGCATAATGCAGAGTAATATGATGAAGCCTAAGATGATGCAGGCAACAACCGTCCTAGAAATATTAACTGGAGCATACGTTATGTAAGCATGAGTTAGAAGCAAATGCAGTAGTGACTGCTGAGTATTAGCTCAGGAATTGTTTGGTACCTTTTGTTCCATGAGAGTGTCCACAGGTCGAGTCTTGGCAGTACACATGCAGCATTGGATTACCCATGAAACTGCAATTAGGTATTGGTTTCTATAAGAAAATATAATCCTATAGAAAAAGGGTATCAAAGACTCAGATGGAGTCAATTGCTTGTACCTATCCATTGGGAATTTTGAGAAGTTCTTTGCCGATGGGACACGTCCAGAAAAGTTGTTGTATGACAAATTTCTGAAATGGAAACCACACATGTTTTAATGATGGAGAAGTCATTGCCGATGCTAATAGGATAGACTTAGCACACAGAACTTACAAGGTATTTAAGCTGAAGCAGTTAGCCAGCTGAGCAGGGATCTCCCCAATCAAATTGTTGTTGTTAAGAATCCTGCATAATAAAACCACAGCTCAGTAAAATGCTAAAGTGGCATGAAGTCCAAGTTCAAACTAATAGTATCATGAAAGAGGACTCACAGACTATCAAGGTCCTGCAACTGTCCAAGTTCTTCAGGGAGATAACCAGACAAGTTGTTGCTGGATATATCGCTGTGCATTTAAAAAAAAAAACCTAAGATGAATCATATGATTGAAAGATGACTATAACATATCACAAGGGTGTTCACTTACATTACTTGGACGCTTCTCAAGTTTCCAAATTCAGCAGGCACAGACCCAGTCAGATGATTTTTACTCAAATTCCTGTATGTACAATTTTAAACATTAGGCAATAGTGCCCATAAAAAAGACTATGAATTCTAAAGGGTTGATCATCAACATACAATTGAAGGAGATGCTCAAGATCACCAATAGTAGGAGGAACTGGTCCAGAGAATTCATTGTAGGAAAGATCTCTGTGCCAAAATGAAGGAAGAAGGTTTAAGTTATCAACCCAAAGCGGATGCAAACTAACAACATAACTCGGAGAATTCATAGCTCTAGGTAACAAATATTGGTAAAAGGGCCTCCTTACAGTGTGTCCAAGTTGACAATGTGACCAAGTTCAGGTGGAATCTGGCCTTTGAAATCGTTAGAAGAAAGGTTCCTGTAAATTTATTTTTTAGAAAAAATAATAATATATTGGAGTCTTCTCAAATAAAGCAATGATTGTAACTTGTAAGCAAACTGCTGCATGTGCAACTACTCACAGGTATGTTAAGCTCTCCAACTTATGGAAACCAGCAGGGATAGAGCCATTCAGTCTATTGCCATAAACATTGCTGAGAATGAAAGGAACACGGTTAAGCATTGGAAATGCAAAATTGTTCTGTCGAATACTAAGATAAATACATGGTTACAAACTTACAATTTGTTCAGTGCCGTGCACGAACTGATATTTGTGGGAATATGACCCTCAAGATTGTTGTTGGCAAGATTTCTAGAGAAATGTAGAACGTATCAGAAATTCCAAAGATCAAAACTAACATTAGTTCACCTACTTGCATACGGGACAGGTTCTTACAATTCGAATAATTCTGTGAGCTTGCCAAGCTCAGCTGGAATTGTGCCTGCTAGTTCATTATCATTCAGTTGCCTGGATGGAACAAATACTGAACCTCATTAAGATTTTACATCAACAGAACTGCACAATTATTTAGATAACAATCACTTACAGGTAGCTAAGTTTGCTCATGTTCCCCAGTTCTGGTGGTATGTGTCCAGTAAGTTTGTTGCCATGTAAATAGCTGAAAAAGAAAAGTGGTAGAAACTATTAATAAAAGAAAAGAAGATGGTTTCGGGAAAGAAGAGTATTGCTGATGATACTAACAGTTTGCCAGTGTAGGATAGGTTGCCAAATATTGGAGGAATAGGCCCTACCAATTCATTCTCGCTCAGGTCTCTGAGAAACATTTCAGACAAAAGAACTCATTATGGACTAGTAAAAAAACCGATAAGTATGTATTGAAGTGTTGTATTTTACTCACAGGACAGCAAGAGCCTGCATGAGGCCAATCACTTCTGGAATTCTCCCAGTCAGTCTATTTCCTTGAAGCGAGCTGTAAAACAACAATGCAAGAATTATACAGAAGGCTTTCAAGCAAGCATCCACATATGCATGAATAAGCGAACAATATAGCAAGATTTGAAAAAAACAGGAAAACTTACAGTGTGGCTACTTGAAGATAACCTATGTTGTAAGGTATTTCTCCAGATATTTGGTTGTATGAAATGTCTCTGCATCCCATACAAGAAATTAGCATCATAGTATATGATACCTATGAGAGCCAAAACATCAATAAAATTGCTCGACAACCAACATACAGAATCTCAAAGCTCGTGCAGTTCCCTATGCTCTCTGGAATGGTTCCTGTGAGGTTGTTTCCCCTTACATCACTGCATATATGGATGGCAGCTAATGTCAATAAGATGAAGATGTACCATAAACATCACCACATAATTTAGAGCAGAGCAGATTACTTACAAGTACCACAGGCCAGTCAGTTGGCACATGTCAGGTGACAAAGTTCCAGTCAGAGAGTTACCCCTCAAGCCTCTGAAGATCACGATCAGAAATGTTAACATCTGAAAAGTATTTTCTATAGTAAACAAAACGACATGCTTCAGAGGGCTTACAGGTATTGCAGCACTTCATTCCAGTAGATGAGCCTCGGGATGTCGCCGGTAAGCTTGTTCTGCGCTAGATCCCTATTTCAACAGAACAAATGGACATTTCATTATAGCACAAAAACTTCTTCCCCTTGGTATGAACATTATAGCACAAAAAGGTAGGTAAACAAAAAGAACACAAATCACTAAATGTGTCCAGGAATCACAAAATAAGTAAAGAGTCACGGATAGAGAAAGATCCTAGGAAGCTTACAAGAACTTGAGATTTGGAATCTGGGACAATGTTGAAGGTATGGGCCCAGTGAGCTGGTTGTTCTTCAAAATCCTGTATCAAGAAAAGAGAGAAAAATATCACAAAACGAGCAACTTAAAAGCATTGAAGAGAGTGGGTAAGAAGAGGCATAAACCACAAAAAACAAAATCTCTAGTACCACAACACTTGTCTGTACCATACAGTAAACTTTACACAAAGTCAATCCTGAAATGCAAAATAAGGAACTGGCCTCCCGTTTCTAACTTCTAACTGTGAATCCCCAAATATCCCATAGATGGGTGAAAAAGTGATCACATCTCAAAAGATGTTAAAAGGCAGGCAAGAAACAAGAGTAGGGACTTACAGCTGCTCAAGCTGCTTGAGCTTGGAGATGGAGAAGGGGATGTCTCCATACAGCAAATTGCCAGACAAATCCCTGCAAAGAATAAACATAGCCCAATTAAAAAAATACTAACCTACAGCAAAAGGGTGATAACAAAATAAAAGAAGACTTGGATTAGGGAAGTACAGATATTTTAAGTAGACACAATCCCCAATCTCATCTGGGATTTGGCCTGTGAGTTTGTTCTCCTTGAGATCCCTGAACGAGCAAATCATTAGCACACAAATAAACAAATCAGCAAGCAAGACCAGAGGGCAGCGGCTTAAAGTAAAATACTAAAGAACTGTGTCACATCATGGCATGAGGAGTCAAATCAGGTGTAGGATTTAAAAAAGAGATGCAGGTGTGGTCAAATGCACAAAATCTCAAGCTGATGCAAGGAAGGGGAAATAGTACGGTAGTCCTACGCATAGGCACTCACACGGACTGTAGGCTCTTGAGCTCACCCATAGCCGGCGAGATCTCCCCTCCGAGGTTTAGATTTGACAGGTTCCTGTATTTTCACAGAAAACAATCTCATCAGAAGATTCTTCTTTTCCAGCAAACAAATAAGAAAATCATGCTGCTGCTACGGCAAAGAAGATTTCAAGAACAGAACTTCAAAAGAAAGAAAAGCATGCTGCAAGAGCTAAAAAAAGTAAAACCATCACAATGATTTGCTCCAGATCAAAATGCAAGAAAAAATACTTTAAAAAACCCACATGGAACACCAAATGCAGATAGGAAGAAGGGGAAGAAGATTTCACGAACGCCGTCGCGCAACGGCGAAACTAAAGCAAACAACAAGGAGATATCGAAGAGGACGCACAAGGCGACGACGGCGAAGGAGGCGCTGTCGCAGGTGACCCCTCGCCAGGCGCAGTGGTCGCGGCCGCCATCCCAGTCCACCAGTGCGTTGGCCGCGTTTCCGAACCCCGCCTTCACCGCCATCAGCGCCTGCCCCTCCCCCTCCCCGTCCCCTCCTCCCGCCTCCGCCGCAACGGCCGCAAGAACCAGCACCGCCGCCCACCACCACGGCAGCGTCACCCTCGCCGCCATTCCAAGAATCCGCAAGAATCTTGAAACCTTCGCCCTCCCGGCCCGAAAGCCACAACCTTTCCGGCCTTCTCCTCTTGATAAACCAAACCCGGCCAAGAAGCTACCACCACGCCAGCACCGGCACCAGTATTGCTCCATGTCCATGTGATGGGAAGGAGTAGGAGGGCGACGGGGTCGGCGTGTGATGCGAATGGTGATTTGTGGTGGTGGTGGCGATAGCGACGTGACTGTTGTTGCTTTCGGGGGGCAGCCGCTGCACTGCACGAAGCGAGGAGAGAGAGAGAGGAGGAGGAGGAGGTGGTAGGAGAGAGAAGAGGGAACGGAGAGAGGGGGAGAGAGAAGGCCAGAAGGGTGGGGTGTTAAGGCTGACGGTTTCGGGCCCACTGCGTCAGTGACTGGGCCCTGGCAGAGGGGTACGTGTAGCCTGTAGGGGCCCGTGGCCTCCATATTTTAAACCTCTCTATGGCCGTCCGCCTACAACATCGATGACATGCCGGTCCCGCCAATCTCTGGGGACAACATGTCAGTGGGTGAAGGAGCAACTATCTCCTCGGCATGGGAATCCGGGCCCACCTGTCATCGTGGGTGTGAGGGGTTTAAAGGGGCCAAACGCTGGTCGGGTTAACGGGGAGGAGGGATCGTTTCCGCGCGCAAAACCCTGTGGCCGTTGCTGTGTCTCACGTCAAGCCACGAGTCAAACTAAATAGTCCAATTGTGAGTAAATTTTTGAAAAGTTAAAAAGTTGGTTTTTAAAGAAATAAACTAAAAACTGAGAAGCGGTTTGCGAGAAAATTTTCTAGTTTAACTGTGAGTTGGTTTTTGAAAAATTGAAAAATTGTTTTCTAAAAAAAATAAATTAAAAACTAAAAAGCTGATTGAGAGAAATTTTTTAATTTTTATGTGCCAAGAAGTTAAAAATTTATTATAAAAATCAATAATAAAATATCAAAAACCAGAAACACTGACCATCTGACCGGCTCGTACGAGCTGTTGCCCATGCACGGCTGGCTCGTCAAGGGTTTGATTAAGGGAAGGGGGTCATGGGTGCTATTAATCATGGTAGGTGATGGTCTGGTTAGATCGGACCATATGTGTCCGTGTCACCATGGGATTAATTAGGGTTATCCAAAAGAGTGAGAGTGGTGCGAACGTAAGATCATGTGGCTTGACGTGTTTTGAATAGAGGTGCTATGAGGCCATCTAGCTAGACAGCATAGAGACTAGAGTATCGTAACGTTGGATCATGTTTATACGTATTTGTCTATAAAAATCAGTTAAATATGTTTTAAATATCTTAGGAATGGTTTACAGCACTTTGAAGAATCTCTAAATACTTTAAAGAAAGAAAAAAAAATAGAAGAACGATGATGAGGAGAGATTTAGGAAAATTACAGCGAAAAAACCTCTTGCGGTCTGACCGAAGTCACCGGCGGTTTAATCGTCAAGTGCGTTGTCACGTGGATTTTCCGCAGTCTGACCATCCGAGCTTGCGGTCTGACCGCCAGCACACAAAGACTCAGATTAAGTAGATCGATCACTTTCTTTTGCTCTCCCCCTCTCATTTTTCTCTCACTCTCCTTCTCTTCACTTGACCCTGGAGAGAGAAAGAGAGGTTCATTCATCGCGTTCGAAGGTCGAAGATCGGAGATGGAAACTCTCACGAGCTTTTCAAAGGATTTTTCCTCTCTTTTCCTCGTCGTAAAAGGGTTCCTCGGGTGTTTCCTCCTCCTCGAGCTTCACCACCACTCTGAGAGCCAATCCGCGAATCGGAGTCTCCCATAAACATTCCAATCCAATAGAAAGCTTCCATAAACTGAGGTGAGTTATCCCCTACCGTTTTCCCTTTTTTTTCGAGCTCGATTTGCCCCTCGTGTCGTTTAGGCCTAAGTTCAACCTAACCTAGAACCAATCCATGGGGTATTTTGAATTTAGCTCGGTGAATGATGTTCGAATCACTTTAGGAACAGTTCACTAGTTTCATAGAGCATTTTGGTACCCTTCATTGTCGAAGGTTTCGTCGGAGTCCTCTCCAATGATCCCGTAAAGGCGTTGCTGGCAAGGTCTGACGGTCTGACTACTACTAGGGCCGGTTGGGACCGAAAAATCCGACTTCAAAGCTTATACAGGAGTCTAACCGCTATTAGGGCTGATCTGATCGTTGGTGGGTAGTCTGAGCGCCACCATGCCTACGGTCAAACCGCCAGATGCCAAAACTCTCTACTGGCCGTCGGTTAGATCGCCACCTACACGTCGGTCTGATCGCCAGCCTGTTAAGGCTAGGTATACTTAAGTTACCTTGTCCGGGATTTTAAACTTAGAAACACTAATCACTTAGCGGACCTTTGCAAATGTTTTCGAAACACGACGCTCTATTATACTTCATACATGCATCATTTGCACGTTTTTCCATCGTTCATTTATTTATGCAATGCATTTTGATTTGTTTAGAGGGCGTTGCATCGACGGTCCAAGCGAGTGAAGGCGACGCCAACCTCCCGAAGTTTTGTGCGGGAAGTATCAGGTAAAACCAAGAGCAACAAGACAAGCATCTAAGCATATTGCACCATTTGATTTGAATTGTGGAGTCTAAAATTGATAAACTACGCTTTATGTAAGTTTACATATTCAATAAATCAATATCGGGCTTAAATGGGTGGAACATATACGATGCATTGTCCTACCTTAGTTATTTGATGATTCATATACTGATAACCTTGATAACATTATTGATGTCTAACTTAAAAGTTATTCAAAATATTTAAAAATATAGAATAAATAAAAGACAACAAAATCATTTAATCTACTTTTTTAATCTTTATACATAAATCTAAAACGACCTACGCTACATAAGAACTGATCGCTCCGTGAGCAGCACCAACTTCTCCCTGCGATTTCACAATACATATGCATGCGTGCCTGCACCTCTGCATGCATGTACCAGAAATTCAGAAGGCACAGGCATCAGGCGGCCATTGCATGCAGCTGCGATCGAAGTAACTGCTGCTGCTCTGCACGCTGTGCTCAGGCTCACACTTGCTACATGATCGAGACACGGCTGCAATGGCTGCCCGGCTCTGCATCATGCACACACACATATGCTGTGTTATGTTGTGCAAGCAAAGAAATAATCAGCCTACGTACGCTTGCAGAGTCTATATATGGATGCAGTTGCAGGCATCGAATTAATCCATTCATTGATCGATCCAAGACTAGACATGGATTGCGCAGGATCCAAGATCGAGAGAGTTGATAATCGTGCCTATTGATGGGAACCAAGTTAAGAGTGACGATCGACGGTTCAATTATCTTTCCGAAACATACAAAAGAAATATCTGGATATGCTATCAGGCGTTCGATCGATCCAAATTCACGCAATGCACGATCTTGTCCGTGAATTGAGAGAAATTTCGAAGTTGAGACCACACTTGTAGCTCCTCCTACTGACTACAAACTACACATTTGACCTGTTTTGAGCGTAAAGCTGCATTATTGGAGTAACTGTTTTGGTAGTTGATTCAATTTGGCACGTGATTTTGGGGAGAACTGTTTTGAGCGTAAAGCTGCATTATTAGAGTTGAAAGTCTATTTTTCGTATTAAGAGCTATAATTCGGGATTCTCAATTATTGACAGTTAATTTTTTTTCAACATTTGACCTGCAAGTATGTGATTTAAAGTTGAAACTCGAACCGTAGTTTGTTTGAAAATGGATGCCTACGAAGGGACGGGGTGGGGTTAAATAAGTGAATTGTGCCCATGATTTCCCGTTCTTGTGGGATAGTTACGCGTTGATGCAAAACATGATATAGCCATCCGTCGATGCAAATTAAGCGTTCAATTCTCATCCAACGGCCTATATATATTGTACATATAACAGCGGGAAATGATATTTCAGAAATTTGCTCGTTATATCCTGTATATTTAACAGTGGCTATATTATATATAGCCCCTGCACGCCTGATCGATGTGCCAAAACATTCATATAGCCCCTTTTCTTTGAAGTTTCTGCCCCTGACAAAGCTGCTGTGTCTCTCACTTCTTCCTTTGAGCAGCCTAACGCATGGCTGCTGCTGGCTCCATGTAGGCTAGAGGTGAGACAAAGCAAGCAAGTACTCCAGGAGCAACAAGGCAGATGAATATGTCATATTATTTTACAGAGAGATGCTAGATTAGGTCTCATGCATGAGTCATAAAACTCAGGCTCACACCAAGTAGCCTCCTCAGACATGTGCGACTTTGCAGCCTTCATCACCACGGCCTAGCTCTGAACAAAGTGTGTGACAACACAGGCCAGCCAATAAAAGTAAACAGAAAACAAACATGAACATTCCAAGCCCTCCCCCTCTCTCTCTCCCTCTACACTCATCTCTCTCTCTCTCTATGCAAACAAACATGAACATTCCAAGCCCCCCTCCCTCTCTGTGTGTGTGTGAGAGAGAGGAAAGCCCAAAGAGATGCATCAAATCTTTGCCTTCAATGAACCAGTGTCCATGCTCTCTTTTCTGCATTGGCCGAAAGCCTAGCCAAAACTGTGCAAAGGTGTTGCACCTTTGTAACTGCCATACAATAACCGGCAAGCAGGCTTGCAGAGAGCTAGAGCTGGGTAAGAGCAAGCAATGGCAGCAGCTAGCTAGCTGGGTGCTGCTACACTGCATTGCAATTCATCACAAGTCAGCCACCAGCTGGCTCACAGGCCGGCCAGCCATGATGCATGGGGCAGCGTCTGCGTGCCTAGTTTTGGTCTAGTCAAAAGGTTGCTGCTGCTGCTGCCGTTGTGGACGTTGCCATTGCCCATTGCCCATTGCCCATGCCTGCAGCAATGGTGCATACATGCAGCCAGGTCTTGGAGAATTTCTGCATCTCAGATCCTGTTCTTGCTTTGGTTTTAGTTTAATTTTGGTAATCTATGAAGATCTGTTCAAGCATTGTAGAGAGAGGGGACCAATAGCAACAGTAGGAACGAGCTTCCATCTTCTCCCGGTAGGCCGGTCTGAAGGCGATTCTTTGGGAGGTTTCAGCCTCAGGTTTAGCTGCAATGTTCTGAAACCCTGAACTTCGAAAGGCCAATTCAGATTCAAATGAGCATACATGATTAGAATTTCAAAAGGCCAATTCAGATTCAAATGCATGATTAGATTTTTTTCAATCATGTCAGTTCCAAAAATGTTCTGAAACTAGTCCCTGTAATTTTGAAGCACAATAGGCACAGTACAGTGCGCACAAACAAGGAATGCTGCTGTCCCGCAACTGTAGTATGCAGAGCAACAGGGGCCATTATTTGTGCAAGCTCACAGGTCCCATCAATCAGCAACAACATGCAGTTCTTTTCTCCTTCCTGCGCACACAAAATCATGGGAGATCATGAATAGTGATTGGCCTATGTAATATATCAATATTATTTCTTTTCAGTTTCAGTTTGTTCTTCTGCGTATGAAAGTGAAACTAATGCCCGGGACTGCAGCTCAATCTACAATGGATAATGCTGCCCGTGTACGTATGTAACTGTGAAGTGGCTAGGACCATGCATGGGGATGGATTGATTGAACCCATCATAGAGTCCGTGATGGGTATCTATACTTTTAGATCCTTCTTCTCTCTCCCCCTAATGAACAAGTCATGATGGAAGAAACATATGGCATCAAAAAGGAGAGAGAATTTGCAACGTGCCTGTTGGATATAAGCCCATGCAACAAAATTAAATATTTTTCACAGGAAATTATACTAAGAGCATGCGTCAAGTGTCTACACAGTCAACTCAAGGAGCGTGAACCCATCCTTGTTGAGTAGCTCTTGCCATGATTTCTCTGTGTGCAGGATTAAGATAGGTGATTAAAGAGAGGTAAATAGATTTTTTATAATTTTTTTACAAAATAGATGCTTTTTGTTTATCTAACGCTTTAAAAAACGCACAAACAAAAATATAAACTTTAGAAACATAAAGTAAGAAAGAAAGTTCTAATGTAACACGACTCCGCAGATATAATATGAACCATATGCTCTATTCAAAACCATTTTATATGTCTTTGTGTACAAAATCTTGAAACTTGAATGAAAAACAAAGTAAAAATAAAGTCATCGAAAGAAGCAATTCTTCAAGTTGATAATCTAGAGACAAGATAATTCACAATCCTGTGAACGTTTATGCTTTTAGCAATATGAAGAATTACTTCACAAAGATGAAAAAACTACAGCTCATAAAGAAAAATAAAATCATAAAAAAAAACTTGCAAACTTGCAAGAGAACTAATAGAGAGACTAGAAGGAGGAGATTTCAAGCATATGCAAAAATATAAACTTTATTACTTAAAGATGTCAACTCTATTTTAGACGGATTATAAGAATTTTTCTCTAAAAAAACTCTCACCTATTACATAGGTTAAACACTCATCTTCTCCTCCTTTAAAACACTAGCACTAGGTTCTTAAATGGGTGGCACAAATAGCTCAAGTGGCTATTTCTTCATCTCTCTACAACCCTACCCCTTTATTTATAGGTTTAAAGAGGTGCATTGGCCTTTAAGTTTACTTGTTCACAAAATACCCTCACCGGTAATACACTCCTATCTACCACCGGACCATTTTGGTCTATTTTTCACTTCATTCATCGAACGGTCATAACTTTTTTATGACTTAACTTCGCTTCGATGCAAGCTTGGCGATGATACCACACGACACTCTAGTCCTCCTACGATTTTGTGGCAAAACCATAAAACCCTAGTACACTTTTCAAAGCGTAACTAGCCGCTACTTGCTTTGCCTCAAGCAGATGCTCTGATATCAACACGTGTACTCTGCCTTGTGATCTTGACCGCCGGCAAGTCTCTCCCGCTCCTAATCCCTTGGGCCGCCTTATCACTTGCATTGGCATCCATTTCTCTTGACTTTATCAACACGTCATCTTCATCTTTCTTCATCCATACTTTGCTTGACCTCCACGTGTACCGCTAGGATCACTCTTGACTCCGCTTGACCTCCTTAATTGTCCGGCACCAAGCCTCCCGCTTGGCCCCAATCATCCCGCCGTCAACCGCCAAGTTGCATTCATCATCTGCACACTATGAAACAAGCAAACAAGTTTCTCCCACTCCAAAACCATCTCCAGGTTAGCTCAAAACAAAAATTCTCAAATGAAAACACATCATGTAGAAATTGTGAACACCGCATGTTCCTGTGTGTTCTGCTCCTGAACACCATACCATCCGGTGAGTTCAACTTTATTTGCGCATAAAAAAAATTCTCTGCAAGAAAAGCTCTGGTGAACTCATATACATCACCGGATCATCTGGTCAGTTCACATGCACCAAACTCTCTGCAACATCTCTGCAAGAATTTGTTCGATAAATAGTCCAGTGTGCACAAGGCATAAGCACTGAACCATCCAGTGCCTTTATCTTCACCTGACTCACTTCTGCACCCTCTTTGCAAGAATTAGTCCAGTGATATCACTTGCTATCATCGGACCATCCGGTGCACTACTTCCACTTTTCTTTCTGCGCTAAAATGCTCTGATGCTCCCTTCACCTTAACACCGAACAATCCGGTGAGTGAAAAATCTAAAGCACCAGATGATCCAGTGAGGTAATTTTCTCTAGACTCACACTAACTCCATTGTACTTTCCAACAATGATTAGCCATAAGCAAAATATGCATAAACACACTCATACCAACTAAGTTTCACTCAAGACTAACATTATCTGTCGGAGAGTGAACTCCTGTCGCAGGGATCCCGAGAGACCCCTTTTTAGAGATTCGGCCGGGGGGATGATCCTAGAAAAGCTTGCACGGGAAATGAGCGGAAAAGGAAATAAAATGCGATGGCTTGCGGGGACACCGGGTTTTTGGACAGGTTCGGGCCGCGCGGAGGCGTAACACCCTACTCCTGTACGAGTGTTATATCTATCCTTGAAGGAGATCCTTCAAGGGTATATCTGGTTCTCGAGGGAGAGCTGTTTACAAAGAGCAGGAGGCTCTTATGTTCTAGCTAGCTGGTTTCTTGATTGTCTTGTGATCGGGGGTGGTGATTTCTTGTTCTTCGACTGACCTCTTGTTTTTCTCTTGTCCTCCTCTTTTTCGTTGTTCGTCTCTCCGTCCTCTCTAGCGTCCTCCTTCCTTTCCTTTTATAGATGTGCCGACCTCGACATATCCTGAATGGGAAAGAGGGGATGCCAATGCCCAGGTGCCACGGAGAAAGGCCTAATCATCTCATTTTGGCGAAGTGACAGGGGCGGTGGAGGAAGGCGGCGCGCATTCGACCACTAGCCGCTGCGGAAGCTTCGGGGTGCCACAAAAAAAAGGCCCACCGGACAGCCTCAGAGGTGCCCGGTGCGCCCACTCTGTCTTGTTCTCCTGCCAGGGCAGGGTGGCAGGCCGAGTGCTTCGATTCTGGTAACGTTATCCCGAGGTGCGCAAGTGGAAACGGGACGGGACCCGTGCATTTAATGAACCCACGCCCCCCAGCCAGGGCATGGCCGGGTCTGACACTGGGGCGTGGGCAGCCGAGAATGTCAGGATGTCAGAATGCCAGGCCACGCGCGCCTATTAAATGCGGCATCGGGCCCTTGACTGGATGACACTCTGGCGACGGGGCCCTTTGAGTCTTTGAACGATCTCGCGCGAACCTTCTGGGGACCGAGTCCCCGGGGGCTGCCACGTGCAGCCCCGAGCACTATTTCCCGAGCATCTTGGGGGGACCTTCGGGGCACCGAGTCCTCGGGGGCTGCCACGTGCAGCCCCGAGCACCCTCTCCCGAGTACTTCAGTGAGACCTTCGGGGCACCGAGTCCTCGCGGGCTGCCACGTGCAGCCCCGAGCACCCTCCCCCGAGTACTTGAGTGAGACCTTCGGGGCACCGAGTCCTCGCGGGCTGCCACGTGCAGCCCCGAGCACCCTCTCCCGAGCACTTTAGAGGGACCTTCGGGGCACCGAGTCCTCGGGGGCTGCCACGCGCAGCCCCGAGCACCCTCCCCCGAGTACTTGAGTGAGACCTTCGGGGCACCGAGTCCTCGCGGGCTGCCACGTGCAGCCCCGAGCACCCTCTCCCGAGCACTTTAGAGGGACCTTCGGGGCACCGAGTCCTCGGGGGCTGCCACGCGCAGCCCCGAGCACCCTCTCCCGAGTCTCTGCTTTTACCTTGCAGGGTGGTGATATGTGGTGGGCGGCCGGTTTGGCCTCGGGACTTAGGGACCCCTGGTTCTAAATACACCGACAGTAGCCCCCGGGCCCGTTTGGCAGCCGATGGGACAGAGACTGCGAATGGGCCCTTCGTCGCGACCGAGGTCAAGGCGGGCCGAATGCCACGCGGCAAGCTTTCCGGAGGTGGCCCCTGCGGTTTGTCGGCGACACGAAGGGCGACGGCCCCGCACAGCAAGTGCTGGAGCTGCAGCAAGTCTGCGAGCGTCTCGAGACCCTGCCCTGGGCAGTCCAGGAGCTCGCTGCCCGGGAGGGACGTGGCCTGGCTCATGCCGTGGCTGAGCATGTCCTGGCCTGCTACCGAAGCAGGGACCCGAACTTCCCGCTGGAGCCGGCGCGGGAGGGAGTGGTCGAGGCTGAGGAGGAGGCCGCCCGGGCAGCGGTTAGCAGTACCGCCTCTGCGGTGGCGGCCGGCTTCAGGCGGGAGGTGCCACCATCGCCAGCCCCCGGGGACGACTCAGAAGACTCAGCCGACGCCTCTGCCGCAGACTAGGCCGTCGGCGCCCTTATCTTTTTTGTTGCAGATGTAGGAGCGAACCTTTAGAAAAAGCTTTGTCCAGGTCTTGCGAATATAATGGCAGCTTTTCCTTGGGCTCGAAACTCCAATTTCTTTTGTATGCTTGAGGTTTCTTTCCGGCGCTCTGTCTGGAAGTCCCGAGGAGTACTCAGTCGGGCCGCTCCCGACCTTTCCATCCCCGAAAAACGAAGTAGTTGTAGTCGCTGGTGTTGGCGCAGCCAGCCTTCGAGCTCTCGCGAGTCCGTACTGCCTAGCTTAAGAAACAAAGACACAGACTCCCTGCTCGGGAGATAGAACGGCCCTGCCCGGAACACGCCGTGCCCAGTGAACACCTTTTCACTTTGCGACCACTCAGCCGGTAGAAGGGAGACGCGTGCGAGCGAGAATGTGACCAAGAGTCCTCGCGGTTCGGTGGTGCCCGGGCTCAAAAAAGGGCCGGACCGAGTACTGACAGCCTGCCCCCAAGGCCTGAGCTCCGGACTACTCGAGCAGCTCGAGTGATAGGATTACCCAGGGCACCTGAGGACCCGGTAGCGCTCGGGGTCCTTAAGAGCGGACCGACCACCACGACCACCACGAAGGGCTTCGGTCGAACGTTATCGCACGCACGGTACTCCTTTCTACGAACCGCTCTGTCGTTCTAGAAAAAGGCCGACACGCGGCAGGGTTTGTTCACGGGCCAGGAGACCACCTCACCGAGCAGATTAAAGCGCAAGAGCCCCCGAGAATGACTCGGGAACATAAATTTACTTAAAGCAGACTTGTCTGAACATAACCACTCACCGGACGGCCGTCGGCCTTCCGGCCAGCCGACCCAGAAGGGGTTGATTCCGAGCTCGGGGGCCCGGGGACTTGATCCTTTCAACGGGGCGCCCGAGCGCCCAGAGTCATACGAGGCTCCTAGGGTCGGGTGATCTCGACCACCCAAGCCTAGGCGGTAGGACCACCCGAAGACCCTTGGGGCCGACCAGAGGCCGGGGCATTGAAGCCCTCGCGGCCGAACTGCTTGTGATTACTGTCCTGTGACTTGATAGAGAAAATGTAGAATTTCTTTGTCTGGTGCGCTCTGTTAGTGCGGTACTTGCCTTAGACTGCTCTTGTTTTTTCGACCCGAGACCTCTCGAATACCCGAACCGGAAGACAAGGGCGGACAGAGGCATAACCTAGAGGTCCTATGGTTCGGTGGCACCCGGGTATGACAGGCCAGACCGAGCACCGACAGCTCGCTCCGGGGGCCTGAGCTCCGGCCTACTCGAGCAGCTCGAGTGATGGGATTACTCAGAGCGCCCCGAAACTCGGTTAGTACCCGGGAGCCCGTTACGACACCGAATACCACTGCCTACCATGTCGGACGTAAGTCAGCGGCGACTGCCCGCATGTATACCGATTGGGATTCTTTTATCAATGGGAAAAAACGAGAGAGCGAACTTTTTCTCGCACAACCGAGCACCTCACCAGACAGGTTAAACATAGGGAATCCAGAGAAATAATTCGCCATAGTGATTGCTTTATTAAAATACTGAATGTACGATATTTACAAGGTTGGGCGACAGCGATTTACCATACGGGGCGAAGCCTCCAGATTGCTCGGGCGAGGAGAAGCCCCCGGCCTTATCAACCTGAACCGCGAGCTTGACCGTCTACGGGTAGAAGCGTCGAGAGTGACCCGGGCATCCTCGTGGCCCCTGCGCTCGTCGAGGCGCAAACGGAGGTCCCGGGCCTCCGACACGTCCGGGGGGATGACGCTCCGCCTGGAGACCCCCCGGCCCGTGCGGGTGTTGCCTGCTGAGGAGCCGACTCTGGCGGCACCGCGCTGAAAAGTGGCGCGAGGACTCTCGACCTGTACCTGGCGGCGAGCGGTGCCGACCAAAGCGGCGATGTCTTGCATCCACCGGCCTTCCGGAGTGTTTGGCGTGGCCTGAATGGGAGGGTGCCTGAGGAGGGCTTGCGCTGCAAGCAAGGCGCTCCCTGGGCTGGCCTCACTAAAAGCGAGCCTGCGCCGGGGCGGCGCCCGACGTGATCCAGAGGCGGGCCTAGCGGCCGGGGCCCTGACCATCTGCTGGGGGTCAGAGAGCACGCCGGCAGCGGCGGCGCTGATGGGCCCAGCGCCCTGATCCCCTTGGGCGGGAAAAACCTCTTGGCCGTGGGGCGGCGTTCCGTTACTGGAAGTGGAGCCGGAACACTGGAGACGATGCCCACCGGCCATCTTTTCCTGTGGAGAAAAAAGGGAAACAAACAATCTAGGGATATTCCCCCCTACCTGGCGCGCCAGCTGTCGGAGAGTGAACTCCTGTCGCAGGGATCCCGAGAGACCCCTTTTTAGAGATTCGGCCGGGGGGATGATCCTAGAAAAGCTTGCACGGGAAATGAGCGGAAAAGGAAATAAAATGCGATGGCTTGCGGGGACACCGGGTTTTTGGACAGGTTCGGGCCGCGCGGAGGCGTAACACCCTACTCCTGTACGAGTGTTATATCTATCCTTGAAGGAGATCCTTCAAGGGTATATCTGGTTCTCGAGGGAGAGCTGTTTACAAAGAGCAGGAGGCTCTTATGTTCTAGCTAGCTGGTTTCTTGATTGTCTTGTGATCGGGGGTGGTGATTTCTTGTTCTTCGACTGACCTCTTGTTTTTCTCTTGTCCTCCTCTTTTTCGTTGTTCGTCTCTCCGTCCTCTCTAGCGTCCTCCTTCCTTTCCTTTTATAGATGTGCCGACCTCGACATATCCTGAATGGGAAAGAGGGGATGCCAATGCCCAGGTGCCACGGAGAAAGGCCTAATCATCTCATTTTGGCGAAGTGACAGGGGCGGTGGAGGAAGGCGGCGCGCATTCGACCACTAGCCGCTGCGGAAGCTTCGGGGTGCCACAAAAAAAAGGCCCACCGGACAGCCTCAGAGGTGCCCGGTGCGCCCACTCTGTCTTGTTCTCCTGCCAGGGCAGGGTGGCAGGCCGAGTGCTTCGATTCTGGTAACGTTATCCCGAGGTGCGCAAGTGGAAACGGGACGGGACCCGTGCATTTAATGAACCCACGCCCCCCAGCCAGGGCATGGCCGGGTCTGACACTGGGGCGTGGGCAGCCGAGAATGTCAGGATGTCAGAATGCCAGGCCACGCGCGCCTATTAAATGCGGCATCGGGCCCTTGACTGGATGACACTCTGGCGACGGGGCCCTTTGAGTCTTTGAACGATCTCGCGCGAACCTTCTGGGGACCGAGTCCCCGGGGGCTGCCACGTGCAGCCCCGAGCACTATTTCCCGAGCATCTTGGGGGGACCTTCGGGGCACCGAGTCCTCGGGGGCTGCCACGTGCAGCCCCGAGCACCCTCTCCCGAGTACTTCAGTGAGACCTTCGGGGCACCGAGTCCTCGCGGGCTGCCACGTGCAGCCCCGAGCACCCTCCCCCGAGTACTTGAGTGAGACCTTCGGGGCACCGAGTCCTCGCGGGCTGCCACGTGCAGCCCCGAGCACCCTCTCCCGAGCACTTTAGAGGGACCTTCGGGGCACCGAGTCCTCGGGGGCTGCCACGCGCAGCCCCGAGCACCCTCCCCCGAGTACTTGAGTGAGACCTTCGGGGCACCGAGTCCTCGCGGGCTGCCACGTGCAGCCCCGAGCACCCTCTCCCGAGCACTTTAGAGGGACCTTCGGGGCACCGAGTCCTCGGGGGCTGCCACGCGCAGCCCCGAGCACCCTCTCCCGAGTCTCTGCTTTTACCTTGCAGGGTGGTGATATGTGGTGGGCGGCCGGTTTGGCCTCGGGACTTAGGGACCCCTGGTTCTAAATACACCGACATTATCAATGACTCATTATAAATAAATCAAGACACACCTCAACTCAATTTCCCACTATGAGTTTAAATTTTGCAACATCTTATCTAAGCAAGCAAGCTGCTGTGCAACGAGAATATGAGCCACACCATGGACCACACCTGTCTAGTCTAGCCTTGGATGCACAACGCAAAACCTACCCCATGTGGCCATGTATAGGCGAAAAGAAAAGTAGAGCCCTGCATGCACAGAGGATCCTCTTCCCACTGCATCATGCATGCATGCAGTGAAAGTGTCAAGAGTTGCTATATTTCAGATGCTGGGGTTTGAGTTTGCAAGAATGGTAGGAGGCCAAACCAAACCAAACCAAAAGGGCAAGGGCAGTACCAGTGGACATATTATTGTTGGCAGTGGCAGTGACCATGTGATGTGAGGAGGCAGAGCACACAGAGGTCAGAGGGTGCATCATCATCATGGCACACCCAGAACTGGGAAAGATGAGGGGAAAAGTTTGTTACTTGGTGAGGATGAGGAGGAGAGATAAGGCCAACAACCAATAATGTGGAATACTGTTGTAGCCTAGCTAGGGCCACAAGCGTTCATTACTCTCTCAGAGAGTGCTATTACTTGTTACAGCATGTGAATTGCTGAAATATTTGTTCATACATTTGTTGCATTTAAGCACAACTCCATGCTCCAAGAGCAAAAATGCAGTTTCACATGCATCAAAATTGTTTCTTTCCCCTTCTAGGGAGGAGAATTGTATGTCAAGTGCAAGAAAGCCAATATCCACTTCCACTTCCACCTCTCTCTCTATCTCTCTCTCTCTCTCTCTCTCTCTCTCTCTCCCTCTCTCTCTCTCTCTCTCTCTCTCTCTCTCTCTCTCAGCTTCTTGTGTTGTGCTAGGGCGGTAGGGTGAGCCACTACAGGGGTGTGGAGTGTGCACATGAGGATGAGGGTGAGGGAGCACTCACTTGCATAGTTGCATGGCCCCAATGAGGGAGCTCTCACGAGGTTTCTTTCAATTTCAGCTTAATGGCTGCAAGGTTTCTCCTTCCAACAGGAGAAACGGAAAGAGTGATGGGACGCAAATCCAATAGGAGCACGAGCATCCATTAGTGCCTCCAAAATTGAGGCATGCATTTCTTGCGGCACCTCTAGATCCATCATGGAATAACAAGAGGCCAGGCCAGCTTCATGTGCCATGAGCGAGCTTGTGCGTGTTTGTTTGTGCAAGCTAGCTAGCTACGAGTAGAGCAGAGGTGGCAGTATAGAATAGCTAGCTGCAGGACGTGAGGTTTCTCGGTGCGAAAGTGAAACGAAAAGCTCTGCGCCACGGTCGGCGTCGTATATATGCACCGGCCTGTCCCGTGGATGAACCATCAAAAACATGGAGCACTGTGACATGTTCACTGTGCAGTGGATCGATGCTGCTGTTACAATAATCACCACCTAAAGTCTTATCTTAACGTTACATGTGTTCTTCAAGATTTTACTATTGGAAATTAAGAGATCCGGTATTCATTCACTTTGTTCGCTTAAAACTATATTTAAATTTGAATTTGAATTTAAGCCTGAGTGGGCGAGCGAGTTGGTTCCACGGCACCTCCTACCTCGTCCATTGAGATTGAGGCCAGATTTTGAACTTTTGGAGAATTTGGGTGCAGAATTAAAAGTTACTCCTACATTCCTGTCTTTTCCCTTTTTCCTCCGAGACATTAATTTGAGAATTACTCTCTGGTACACTTGGTCTGCTTCTCAAGTTAGTTTAGCAAGGGTGGCGCTGGGAGAAGGTTTGCACAGCACAATCTCCTGACACTGTTTGCAACAACCTTTGCTGCTAACTCCGATGAGCAAGCATGGACAGCACCCAGTACAATCTCAGCTCCGATTGGTGCCGTGCCGATCGAACCTGAATTCCAATTCACCAACAGGCAGGGCATGACGGCATGTAGTAGTAGATCTTTCAGAGCAGATGGTAAGGAAGAATATTTTGAGAAAAACCAAGGCCCACTCACTAGTGATCTTCCCTCGTGGGCCCATCACCACAGCTCGAGGATCACCATCCACCGATAGATTGATTCACTGCAGCCTCCCGCTGTGTCTGTCTGATCATCTTGCCCAAAATGCTGCAGAGTGAGGATTTGATGGAGAGGTTAGCCTCATTTGCAGCAACTTTGCAAAATCTTACCTAAGGAGAATCCTAACCCTGAACCCCGATTTGTTGCACATGAATGAAGAAAGAGACGGTTCTGTTCTTGATGCCTTGCATGCATGTCAACCTATATCTCACTGTGTTAGGATATCACTCTCCTAACCTACTTAAAAATAGACACTGCTCCCTGCTCGAAGTCCTGGGGTAGTGCCTCCATCACCGACAGGCCTCGACACCTGTGGATGGCCGGGATTCTTAGCATATCTCACCAACAAAGGTACATGTAAACCACATTGACATGTGTGTCATTGACTCTTCACCACGATGTCGAGGATTTGCTTCTACCAATATATTTAAAAAATAATGAGCTATCTTCGTGGATCAGAGATTAAACATGAAACGAGACACACACGATATATACAGGTTTAGATCTCCGGTTAGAGTAATACCTTACGTCCTATGTAGATGATTATGTATATGTATTCACTTGAGTATAGATAATGTGGCTAACCTATTATAAGGAGTAGATCAGATCTAATCTAATCTAGGGCTAAAGTGTGAGGAACTGACCAAATAATATTTCAATTAATCATTAGAACGATCATTTGCTTAATCACGACCACAATGATTAACTGGAATACCATCCCGGTAGTCCCGGCACGTGTTTTATGCCCAAGATAAGAACACATGTATTTCCAACATATAACATCACAATAAAACTTAAGGAAGAGCGAATAATTAAATAATATTATAAGTTCTTAAACATTCATCCATTTAAAACAATTTACATCAAAAGAAAGCTAAGAGCAGATCACCTTCTAATCAAAATAGAAACTACATAGCGGAAGATTAATATCTATGAACCAACAAAAGCTAGGTAAAGCCATATGGTCTTAGGCTCCACCCAAAAGCCTCGCTACACATGTAGTTTGCACTACTCATTTCTGCCACCTGCATCGGCGGGCGTAAAGTAGTTAAACATGAGCTCCTCCTCACCGGTAGAACCTGAAAGAGTAGCGTGAGTACAAAGGTACTCGCAAGACTTAATACATAATGTGTACATATAATAATCCGACTCCAAAGATTAGCATTTAAGTCATTAGCAAAGAGTAGGCCACAAGGTTAAGTAAATTCATATGCGTAAGCAATTTAGACTTCTATATGTCAGCATATATACTTAACTCAAGACATAGCTACCCTGCAATATCAACTTGCACATAAATATAAAAGGAACTATCTCCTGTAATCAATAAACCTCAACGACCAAACCCGACATACCATACCAATCAACCCAAATTATAAAACTCTACGACCGATGCGGATAGATAAAAGTATGCTCATAACCAAGAGCACAACAATTCAAATTCTTACACCCTGTAGGGGTACAACTTTACCCACACGACCCAGATCTATCCTCTTGGCCTCCGAGACAACTATTATCATACCCAAAACTACCCACTTGCACATGCCCATATGACATCGGGTTACCACGAGCATGTCCCAGACACCTCCGGTTCCCCGCCACCTTACTTCTTGAAAGTGCCTAGAGGGGGGGTGAATAGGCTTTTCTGAAAATTAAAACTAAAAACAGCGGATTAAAACTGCCGGATATTCCGATGAAGGCCGGATACTCCGGTATGGTCCGGAGTATCTGGTCTAGTCCGGAGTCTCCGGCCTAAAAGGGATTTTCAGAATAAATGTGAACTAAAGATAACAGCTAGAATCTAAGGATTACACTAGGTCTACTAGATATCACAAAGCTAGAATAACACTTAATACTAGCAAGATTGTCACTAAAGCAATTTAAATGATAAGTTACCAAATTCACACGATAAAGTAAATTACGCAAATAAGAACACGTAAATTTATCCCGGAGTTCGGCCACCTCACAAAGAAGTGCCTACGTCTCTGTTGAGGAGCTCACAAAGAGCCGGGTCTTATTCAACCCTATCCTCTTCTAGCGACCACCAAGATCAAGTTAGAAATTCTTACTCAATATGAAGATGTTTACAAACTTCCCGAAGCACACCATAAGTTTTGGGTGCTCTTCGGGAGACTCCTTTCCTTCTAGAAGCCCAAAGCTTCAAGAGAGATGATTGCAGTAGATGCTCGATGAAGAACTCAATGCTCAAGTGGCTTGAACCCTCTCCGAACACACACTCTCAAATTTTTGCAAACTTTGCTCTAAAGGTGGTTGGAGGGGCTTTGAATGCTTTTAAAGTGCTCAAGAGGTCTCAAGTTTACCAGCCACAGCAAGCCCTAAATGCTATGGAGAGAGGGGGGCATTTATAGCACTCTCTCACAGACTAGCCGTTACTGTTTTTGTCAGAGCTTACCGGAGTATCCAGTGTACACCGGAGTCTCCGGTCCTAAATCCAAAAACGGCGTCAGAACGGTCACCAAACGTGTCAAAACTAGCCGTTACAGTTCTGTTGAATTACCGGAGTCTCCGGTGAACACCGGAGTCTCCGGTCCTGACAGTCTTTCCAAAAAGATTAAGTCCGGAGACTAGCCGGACCCTCCGGTATCTCCAGGTACCGGAGTATCCGGTGAACACCGGAGACTCCGATTTTTCTTTTCTTTTATCAAAAAGATTAAATGCTAACCGAAAGTCTCTGCCGAAGTCTACCTCGGAGACTCCGGCTGAACACTGAACATTTTACCGGAGTATCCGGTGAACACCGGAGACTCCGGCCTTTTTTTTTTCAAAAAGAATAAACCGTAACCGAGACTCTCTGCCAGAGGCTACCTCGGAGACTCCGGCCGAACACTGAGTACCGGAGTATCCGGTGAACACCGGGGACTCCGGACTCAGTGAAGATTTTCAGAAAGAATTTTGTGTCCGTGAGTGAATGTGTCTCTCAACTGGGTGGTTTTAAAGGATCTCTTGAGCATTGAGACACTAACCAAGCAACCAAATCCATCCTTCTAAAAAAGACGTCTATCCTAGACTCAATTTCAAAAATAAAAGAATGTAAACCCTATCTAGTACCCTTCGTTGATTCTTCATTTGTTTCGGCGGGCGTCAAACATCATTTATCTTCACAACTAATGCTTAAACCTGTTCAACACTCGAAAAGCATGTTAGTTCTTTAATCGTTTTGTCATCAATAAGCCAAAACCCACTTAGGGGGCTTAGATGCACTTTCACTTCTCCTTTATTTTTGTTACGCGTCATATGGCCGTAAGGCAAGCGTCAGCACGCCACATGATATTTAGCTCATTCGTCCATTATCCGAATATGTGGTTGTACGAAAAGTGCTAAAGCCAACAGTACCGACGGACGGTGCTTAAATGATGCAATTGGTCTATGGCATCCGGACGAAAAGTGCCAAAGCCAACGGTGCTGACGGACGGTGCTTAAATGATGCAATTGGTCTATAGCATTCGGACTTCTCTTCTGACCTACCCCTAGCACCGCCCACATCTCATCTAATTCTCACATCTTATACAACCCACATCATTGTCATTGTATTTGTAACAATAAGTAAGCCCTAAGCTCGCAAACAACAGTTGAACCATTGCTCGACTTCTACCGATGACCTAAGCATTGCTAAGCATATCGAACAAACCTGTAAGTTGGACGTCAACAATGTTATAAAGGCTATAAGGATATGGATAATCAACAACTCAAGGTAGAGGTGATGCAATTCAATATAGATTCTACCCATATAAACCAAGCATCGACATCAACATCGCTAAATATGCAAATATATGTAAGCGACAATTTATCAGTTTAGACTCCATTCAATTCAAACTAAATGGTACAATATACTTAGATACTTGTCTTACTGCTGTGGCGTTTGCCTTATACTGCCCGTACAACACACACAGAACACAGGAACGTTGGCGACGCCTTCACTCGCTTGGACCATCGGCATAACGCGCTCTAAATGAAACAAGAATGCATTGCATAAATAATCAAACAATGGAAAAATATGCATATGGTGCATTTTTGAATATTAATAGAGCACCATGGTTCGAAAACATTTGCAAAAGATTACCAAATAATTAGGGTTCCAAAGTTTTAAACCCCGGACAAGGTAACTTAAGTACACACAACTTTGAATGGCTAACATTCAGACCGACGTTGAGGTGGCGGTCTGGCCGTCGGCCTGCAAAAGGTTTTGGCGTATGGCGGTAATACCGACAGTATGTCGACGGTCAGACTGGCCCTAGTCTGAGGCTAGGTTGCGAGGCCACCGGCGAAGGCTCCGGCGAAACTTTCGATCACGAAGGGTACCAAAATGCTCTATAGGACTAGTGGAATGCTTTAAAAGTGATTTGGACAATATTTACAGAGCTAAACTTAAAATACCCCATGGATAAGCCCTAGGCTAGTATTAATCTTGGGTTTAAATGGGATGATGATCGATTAGAGCTCGGGAACAATGAGAAAATGGTAGGGGATGTCTCACCTTAGCATAAGGAAGTCTTCTATTTGAGTGTATGGTATGCATAGTGCATGCACCACTACCATAAACTTGCTCAGCATTGGGAGACCCAAGATCACGTTGTACGCTATCTCAAAGTCCGCGACATCAAAGGTAAGCTTCTTTGTATGGAAGTTGTCGAGCGTGCCAAATGTGACCGGCAACTCGATCTGGCTCTGGGGCATGGTTGATGAGTTAGGGGTTACGCTATGGAAAGGATCGACTCTGCCTTAAGCTTTGACCTCTGAACTCCTATCTTGTCTAGGGTCTTGGCGAAGATGAGGTTAAGCAAACTACCCTCGTCGATCAAAGTTCGGAAGACTTTGATATTGAGGATAGTTGGTTGGACCACAACCGGGTATTGACCAGGGTGTGGAACTGTGACTGGGTGGTCAACTTGATTGAAGGTGATCAGAACCTCCAACCACTTGAGGTATCGAGTAGGCCCAGTCAAAGTCAAATTGACCTCTCTTTCAACCGTCTTGTACTATCTTTTAGATTCATTCGCTGTGGATCCTCCGAAGATATGTGCTAGGCTTTAGTCGGCCTCGTGGAATTTGGGCTTTTCACTGTTAACGTTTGGCTTGATCTGTTTCTTGTTCTGCTCAGCAACAACAGTCTCGAGCTTTTCATCGACCTTCTTGATGACATAGTATTCATAGAAGTCGTATTGGTTGGTCCGATGAATGGGACACCACTTTCTACCACCTCAACTCAGGCCTTTGTTGTCTCCAGTGTTGGACGACTTGCTCCTGTTGACCGTAGCTATGATCATATCTGGATCCTTGCGCTTGTCACCGAGTTTGATCTTCTTCTCCCCGTTCTTTGAGGACTCAGACCTGTCCTTGCTAGATTGAGGATTTTTTGTGCGTACTTGGGCTTCTGATCGCTTTGCACACTTGTCAGCCAACTCAAAGATCTCTTTGACCGTGTGGATCTTCCGAGTAGCCATCTTTTCGAGTAGATCCGTGTCCCGACTCCTCGCTTGAAGGCGATGATGACTGACTCATCAGAGATATCTAGGATTATGTTACGTCTGTCGCTGTACCGGTTGATGAAATCTCATAGGGACTCGTCCTCACTCTGGTTTAGTTGATGGAGATCGTTCTCTATTCCTGGTCGATCGAATGTGTCTTGGAAGTTGGCTCTGAACTAAGCCTTCAACTCGGCCCACGATCAGATCGGGTTAGGAGGCAGGTTCAACAACCAGGACCTGGTAGGTCCATCGAGCACGGTTAGCAGATAATTGGCTATTGCCTTATTGTCACTGCCCGTAGTTCGAATAATCATGCTATAGATCTGTAACCACTCGTTGAGGTTGATCTTCATAACATACTTTTGGATTGGGCCCGCCTTGAACTTCTCGGGCCACCGTATCGACCAAAGCTTGAGTACAAAAGCTTCACAACCTCCTTCAAATTCTTCAGGAGGAGGTAGGGGAGGGCTATCACGCCTGTTTCTTCGAGTAGGGGAGTCACGTCTACCATCTCGTCCTGAAGATCTGTAACCGTAATGACGACGGTCATCCTCGCGGGGTTCCTCATGGCGGTTGTCTATCACTATATGTAGATTATGTTGATGGTGAGAAATACGATTCCTCAGGTCTTCCTTGTTACCTAGCCTATGGATAAGGAAGTTATAGTTTGGCCTGTAAAGTGGTACTTGGGCTCAGTCACCTGAGCTTCCCGTTTGGAATCCCTCGATTCGGGGATACTCACGTCTGTGGCTCCTTGAGCTGGCGCCTTGCCGGTTGGGGCACCTAGAGTTGCTAGGATTGTTTGCTCGAGTGGCTTGGATTTGGGCCGCATCGAGTAAGGTCTTGACCTGGTTAACCATAGGGGTTAAAGGATTCACCGGATCCAACTTCAGAAGTGATCTCAGAATCAGATGGGCTCCCTAGATTGCATCTAGAGTGCTGAAAACATGTTCTAAGGGAGCTCGTCCCTCAAGTTTTGAGCCGCTGGCGATGGAGGTGTGCCCACCGAAAGTCATCATTGAAGACCAGGAGGTATCTGACCTCATGTGGTCCGTCTATGGAGAGTTATGTCAAGAACACGTAAGGCTCCAACTGCAGATGTCTCTAGTAGCATATTATCAGCAACGCTGGTACCATGAGAGGCGGCTACCACTACTGGATCCTCGGGAATCTCCGTGCCATTGTTCACCATGATGTTTGGATCTACCGCCATAGGATCAACAAGTAGGGTATCGGCTCCTTTAGCCATGAACATTAATCGATCTGTTCGACTGCTCTAGCTGGCGATGAAGTCATCGTCGTCACCCTTGTTGTTGTTGGTGTCCATGCATTGAGGAACATTGGGCTCCTTGGGATCCCACTCAAGATGTCCCACCTCGCGGTATGCGTCCAATAGTCTGGACTCGATAATATTGGTGCAGATCAGTACACATTGATGGTCCCAGCGAAAGATGATAGTTCCGAACGTGATCTCCGGCTCAGTTAGGAGCGATTCGAGGGTGATCGCTGTTGACCCAAAGTGGTTATAGAAGCCATCGTCGGAGAATCTGGTGCTGATGTGCACTCGAGATATAGTCGATCCTGAAAAGCAGAAGACCCATACTTGGTGCGCCAACTGTCGACGATTTGTTTCTAACAATGTGTCCGAAAAATAACAAGATTACCTTCGTGTATCAGCGGAAATACCACTGAAGAAGATCTTACTTATCTTATGCTTTCCTAGCTATCAAAACGCGAACGACTTTCCTTGAAATACTCGTTTGGCTGACTTCCAAACACCATGGAACGAGGCAGACACGATGTATACAGGTTTAGACCTTTGATTGGAGTAATACTCTACGTCTTGTGTAAATGATTATGTATATATGTTTACTCAGTACAGACAATGTGGTTAACATATTACAAGGAGTAGATCGGACTTAATCTAACCTAGGGCTGAAGTCGCTGAGTTCAAGGTCCTGATACTTGGCTCGAGTAGAAAAAAAAGAGCCTCTCCTAGGGATTTGTATCCCCATCTTATATAGGTGTGATATACCACCTCTTATCCATCTGTAATCGATAGGAGTCATTGTTATCGTATAAGTAGATAAATTTGTTATAGATACTAGTTTTCTCAAGTTGGTTAAGTAATCGAGACTTTACTAATATACACTCTCTAGGTTCTAGGAGTATAAGGTACCGTGAATTTCGGTTCCGTAATATTCAAAATTGTTAAATGTACATATGATATACATCGTTCATATATAATATACTCTTTATACCTATATAACTTAGGTTAGATATTGACGTTACACGCTCCCGAGTCCGAGCAGCTGCTTGCTGATACGCGGTTGAAATTTGCCGAGGCTCGCTCTGTCGCTCACGTACCAGTGTGCCACGGTTGTTTTGCGATGATTTTTCACGGGAAGCCTCCCGTGCCCGGTGGCGCGCGACCAGCGGTGGGTCAGGAGGATGGGGACGACGCCGCGAGACGCAACGGTGGAGGACCAGCGGCCCCGCCCGCCTGCCCGCGCGAGATCCATCTCTGGGCGCCGGCACATGCAGCGCACCTTTCGCCCGTGCTGCTGTTGGTGGGTCAGGAGCGAACGCGACGCGAGGCTAGGGCTGTCGAGCACGTTGCGACGCTTGGGTCCGGGTCTCATCGCCGGCCGACGGCATGATCTGCAGCCAGCATGTGCGTGCATGGGATGGATCCCTCCTTCACCATCAGACTGAGGCTATAGCTTGGGTCTCTCTCGTAAAGTATCTGAAGAATGGCTTGGTTGAGGGAGGGAGGGTCATGTCAGAAACGGAATGCAAGCTAGCTGCGTCGCATTCAGCCACTCACAATGGTAAGAGCCAGGACGCAGTGAAACTTCACTTCGACATTGTTCAAGTTATAAGCCTTGCTCTTTTTACACCATTTGGCCACCTTTAATTCGCCTTCGGTCCAAGCAGCTCATGAACTATATAGAAGGTTTTCTTGCGCAACATTTATATAGTTTCTTTCTGCGTGTACCCAATGTGGATGCATGAATGGGCGCGAGACCACTTGCAAGCTATTATGTCGAGGAAATGATGTACACGTCAAACTAGGGCCGATGTCTAATCAGCAGACAGTGCACATCATTGTCAACTTGAACCAAATTCCTCGTTCCATTTCTCCAGCTCATCCCATTTGCTCTTCTGCAAGCTTGGCCTAATCACAGTCATTGCATTCTTGAAATCTTCGTACTTCAAAGGTCGCAACTGCAAAAAGGTAAAGAATGGGGGTAACTTGCTGTACACACCAACATTCCCAATTTTTACTAGAAGCCTGTTAAACTTCAATTTTAACCATGGAAAAACTCAAAAAAGGCACAAGGTTATTACAAAGTCCGAATTAAAATTATATATAGAAAAAAACAAGACTTCTATAAAAATCAGATTGTTTAAAAAGGTAGAACAAATACCTGATTTGCCTTAACAGTAAGAATATTCTGTGGACCAAGCTCTCTTATTGGCATCATTGCAGCTTCCTCGCACAAGGCTCTCAGGTCACTTCCAGAATATCCTAGGAACAAAATTATTTCAGTACAAAGGACCACATAGGCCATGTTTTCAAAATGACAATATACCAGAAAATAAAATACCTTCAGTCTCCAAAGCAAGTCTTTCAAAATCATGACCTGTAAGAAACCAGTTCCAGATTAGGTATCATGGCTAATGTTATGAGCTGTGCTACATGTACAATAACCAAAATCTACATAAATGATACAAAAGTGAGATTCCAAGGTTCCAATAAACTCGTCTCTCCACAATTTCACTTTCCATTCACTATTGTCCATGAAACTTATGAACATCAAGAGAACAATTCGTGTAAAAAATATTCAGTTCCAAACATAAGCTATATTTGAATACTCACTTGCATATCAAGATTCCTAATTGGTTAATGGGCAAACTCTTGTAACAAAAGATTATTTGCAGCAAAAAATAGCTATCAAAAGGAACCCTGAAACAATTACTCACCGGACAATTTGAATGCCTGTCCTTTGAGCTGATTTTTCAGAAGTAACCTCCGTACATTGTGATCAGGTAGTGAGACATATATTCTTTTTACCTAGTTACAAGATTGAAGACAATGAAAACAAGATATAGCAAAACTAAGGTTTTACAGTTACGTATTAATATGAAAAAATCAGTACAGAAATGCAATCAAGTAATGTTCCAACTTCCACCTCCTGGCATAATCACTGACTAGTGACTAATACAGAACAGAACAATGATAATATTGTAAATTTGTCAAGGATGAATTATGTGTCAGACTACCAAAATATTTAAGTGCAGTACTCAGTCCTCGAGGTAGATTTCATATTTGAATGTATATATAACATTTCTTTTCAATAAAAATAGATTATTTTATAGTAGCCTTTGATTTCTTATTAAAAAAGTTGGCAGACACAAGTTGGCAAGTTGCTTTCATAAATAGTAAGACCATGTGTTTTCAGTCTCAGTTACAGACGAATTCCCTCTGGTCCCCTCCATACCCTGAGGCAAAAAAGTGTCTCAGAGAACAGGTACCAGCTTCCATGCAGCACAAACTCCGAACTCTACAAAACCAGCAACACTCAATACATATGTAACAATCAATCTTACCAGTCTTCGAAGCACAGCATCATCCAACTCTTGTGGTTTATTTGTAGCCCCTACACAAATGAATTGCCATCAACAAAATACTGATTTGGCGAGTAGGATCAACACACACAGTGCACATAACTAATCCAGAGATGTTTTCAATGAAATGCAATGCTATCTATACATGACAAGATGAAGGCCACATATTTGTGGTAATGTAAAGGAAAATTGTTATTTTTCTGGCTCTTTTTTTTAATGTACCTATGTGAGAAAATGCAGAACATAAAAACCTGACAAGGTAAACAGTATAGTATGCATTATACTGACTTAATAATGACTTCTCATTAACATGCTTTATATGCTGGAAACTGATTCAGAAATGCCAGAACTACCACCCCCAAGGACAATTGTGGCAAGTCTTACCCAAGGCTGTTGAAGGAACAAAAACTCTATACTAAGTATTGAAATTGAGGGCCATTTACTTGCAACTCATATGTGATTTTATACAATTAGGTATCCAAAATATTGAATATCAAATCCAAAACAGAAGCAGTGAAGCAAGAGCAGCGGCCATTGCCTGCTTAAAAGCTACTGTTTTTATCAATGAGATGTTTCAGTATGGACATTTCAGGATTATCTGGTTGCAACTTACAATTGAAGATATAATAGATGTGTAATAAATATTTTCATTAGAACCACACATAAGGCAAAAATAACCATAACTAATCAAATAGAGGAAAATTGAGAATGCTAACCTATAACAATTACTAAATCATCCGGGTTCGAAGATACCCCATCAAACTGAATAAGGAATTCAGATTTCAGTCGCCTGCTAGCGTCATTCTCGTTAGCTAACCTTGTTGACATGATGCTATCAATCTGTATAGTAAAAATCAGTCACCGTACATAAAAACAAGTAGACATGGAGGTTGTCTTTTCCATGTATAATAGTTGCATGGTTCAGATGGACCAAAGCTTCCAGAGTCATTTTTCTTTTTACAAAAAATCAATGTCCAGCAATTATCATTCTAACAAATTTGTAAGGGCACGCTTCCAAATCATGCTGATGGGTTCCATTACTAAGAAAGAACTAAAGAATATGGAGGCAAGCAAACATTAAACAGAATAGTACTACATAATTTCAGAAAATTTTGACTAGAGAAACTAACTACAGATGGTTACTATTAGAGTCCGTAACAAGTACCTCATCCATAAAAATAACAGATGGTTGTCGATCAATAGCAACCATGAAAAGTGTACGAACAAGCTTTTCAGCCTCCCCTACCTGTTTTGCCAATGAAAAGGGAGCTGGTTTAGACTATGCAAATATAGATCAAATTGCAAAGGCTGGAGGGATAATCACATACCCACTTCGATGTCAATGAAGAAGCTGAAACATTAAAAAATGTTGCTTCCGATTCTGATGCAACAGCTTTGGCAAGCATTGTTTTTCCATTCCCAGGTGGTCCAAAGAGAAGCAAACCTAAAAGATGATCGGAAATTTACATTGGATGTTCCTATTATTAGAACAAGTGTAAGAAACTGAAAATTTCAGAATGCGAGCTTACCCCTAGCAGGTCTTCGAAGGCCGGTGAACAAATCCCTTCGTTTAGTAGGCAAAATAACCATTTCCATAAGTGCTTGTTTTGCATTGTCAAGACCAGCTACAAATCAAACGGCAGATCAAGGATACTGTATAGAATGTTTTGCTGGAGTGTGAAAAACCAATTGTTAGCTGCATACCAACATAATCCCATTTGACAGCAGGACTTCTGTCCACAATGGTTGTATTTATCATTTCGACAAGCTTGTCATCATAGCTTCCACCAGCTCTTTGAACAGGTTCAGAACCTCCACTGTTATTCTTCTGAGGTACAGATGCTTGTCCACCTCTGTTAAAGCTAGGGTTATTTCGCAAAGTAGACTTTTGGATACTAGTTGGTGCTGGTTTTGAAGTCCTACTTATAGGATTGCTTGTAACAACCTACAAAAATGATGTTTCAGAATTTCAGCATTTGTCATTTGAGGATTGAAAATCGGCGGAAAAATTGTAAGAAATACATAGCTACAGCGAGCATACTGAGCTGGTTAAACTAATAGAGCAGTGCACTAAATCAAAAGATCAGTGAAATATTGCTGGTCAGGGAAGGAACAAAACAAAGGCCACAGTTGTTCTACGTAGACTATATGCCTGCGTCATTTTACTAAAAAAACTAGGTATAGGACAGTGCCTAAAAGCATCTGTATCAGTTGCAAACAACAAAAATCAAGACACAAATTCACACGTGACTAAGAAAAAATCTATACCTTTTTCGGCTCTACTGCAGCAGCAGCTCCTGTAAAAACCACACAAGATAACACGAAGTTAAGACCAAGGAACTACAGTAAAAAAGGCAGGCAGGAAAATTTGTGGACCCAACAGAAAACGAAAGACTGTAAAACTCAAACATCCTTGCATCGCATCCGTACGACAAATCAGAGCAACACAAAAATGGAATCTCGTATGGAAAACATTCACTAATCGAACAATACTTTATAACTTCTCAGTATACTAGTACTAAATAGTACTATTTCACGTAGATAATGAACAATGGCTGCCTGTTAGTGGCATCAATCATCCTAGACGCAAAGTGCACACAGCCAATGACATTCCAGAAACTTCGCAGTGGCATATCATAACGCATCAAAATTGACGAAAACAAGAGCGTGTACCTTCACCACTCCTCTGGCCGAGCACTCTGAGCCGCTCCTCGACCTGTGCCTGCCACTTGGCGATCTTCTCCTGATACACCCTGACCTGCCCCCTCTCACTGCAAGCAGAGGAACCCACCGATCAATCAGCAGTCACAAACACTAGCTGTGCCTGCCAAGTGAACGGACGAAGGCGCACCTGGACGAGACAGCGTCGGGGACCCGCGCGGCCTTTGCCTCGAGCATGACGCGTTGGGCGTTGCGGTAGTGCGCGGCGGCTTCATCGGGAAGCCCCCATTCCTCCGCTCGCACGGCCTTGTCGATCTCCTCCTTGGCGAGCTCGAAATAGCCCCTGAGCTTCACCGCCACGCGCTCCCCCACCACCGCCGCCGCCGACGGCGCCGCTGCGTCCATGGGAGCCCCCGCCCCGCCTCCCGAAGAGAAGAGCAGCGACGAGAAGGTGTCCGCGAGCGCGCGGAGGAGGCTCATGCGTTGATGAGGAGGGGGAGGGAGTTGGAAGCTGGGAGCATCGGGATTCGAGACGGGGGATTTTTTTGGGGGAATTTTGGTGGGTTTTTTCGTGCGCGGTTTGATCGAGTTGGGGGAGGCTTTGCGTGGGCGATCGGGTTGTTGTGGGAAGTCAAGCTCCCGCGGCAAGGCACGCAAGATTTTTTTTATATATCTTTAAATAAAAAATTGTAAATATATATGTTAATTTTGAAAAAAAAATGTGGACTCCTGTCGCAGCAAATTTAAAAATAAAAACTGTTGCGTTCTAATGATCTAAAAATTCAAAACATTGTCTATTTTATTTCTTATTGTATAAGTAATTGTTTGCATTTAATTTTTTTTAAGTAGATGATAGCTCATTACATAAGTAATTGTTTGCGTTTAAATTTTTTTAAGCTAGATGATAGCTCATTGCATAAGTAATTGTTTGAGTTGAAATTTTCTAAAGAGCTATATGATAGTATTTTCTACACTACATACTTTTTTTAGAATTTTTATGATTACTTAAATAGTATTTTAAAATTTAAGAACATTAGAACGCAATATTTTTTATTTTTAAACCTAAAAGATGTATATATTTTCAAATTTTTATTTAAAAACATAAAAATAAAAAATTCAGGCACGCAATGTGATTGGGCTGGGTGCATGGGCCTACACTGAATCTTTCGCCCCAATGAGCATTTGGGCTGCATGGGCTAACTCTATTCTTCTTACTGGGTCTATGCGTGGTTTGGGATGGATGGGCCAAGACTGGATTATTTATTTTGTGCTCCACAAGTCTAGATTTTTTGTCCACTTGGTTAATGAACCGAGGATGCCAAACATTTGGAGCACATTTTTGCCCAACTCGCCTAATCTTAAGCGATTAAATCATATTTGCATTATGGTTCAGAGAAAAATAATGAATCATAGCACACTTTTTAAGTTGATACATGGGAATCAGTTGGCTGAAAAGGAATCTTGCCACAAGTATAACTACAGAATAAATAAGCGTCTAAGTTGATCAAACTTGTCTAACTAAAGGTGTGGCAATATGTATCTACCAACTCACATTTCTTTTATCTCCGGTGCGAACTTCATATTAGTCCACTGTGTTACCACCACTTTAAGCATTGTAGTGTTTATTTCACATTGGGGTGTTATCCACGGCCAACTCAGTGCAGAGGCGGAGCATTGCTGCATTTTATAGTGTAGGGGCCAACTCAAGTCTCTCATATTTTATTGATTTCCTTTTTTATGGTCTAGCTGAAACCTATTTAGCTTTATCGGCCTCTTCTGAATTTCAGCCAATGCTCCGCCACGGCTTAGGTGCCAGATTTGCCTTTTGCTTTATAATATTTAGCATCATGTCCCCTCTACAATAAGAAACACATATGGATAGCAGGATCGTCAGAGGAATTGAAGTCCAAGCATTGCATACCTCGCATGTTCAGAGCGATCTCAGGACAACCAGTCACTCTACCAAAGAGATAGGATCACAAAAGAAAAAGGAGGAATATCAGCGATGAAGATACCTTTGATAATTGGGTTAATTATATCCATGCTATTACAATTTGTCGGTTTTGAAAAAATGTCATTACAAATATAAAAATTGGAACTATGCCATTACAAAAGGACCAAAATTAGAGATATGTCATTATGGACAAAAATGCCCCTGTCTCTTTCTTCCTCCTCTCTCCCTCTGCGCTCAGCTGCTCGCTGTTGCTGCCCAACTTGTGGCCATGGAGGAGGGATCGAGTGTTGGAGAAGCAGGCAGGAGGGATCGAGTGGTGGGTGTCGTGCTCATTGCTGTGGTGACCGTCGAGGTTGGCGACGAACCTCTGGTCGGGATGCACCACATGCAGAGGCATCGTCGGCTACATGCAGAGCCTTCTAAAGCAGAATTTGGCCCTACGACCATAATTATAGCAAAAACGGCACCGAAAAACGCCCTTACAGTCACTGATCAGATGGCCATCGCTAAGGCATTTAACACAGAAAAGATGAGGAGCCTGATTAAGAGGATTGGGAATTAGCATCAACAACTGCACGCTCTTTAGGTAAACGTGCACGCACCGTCTCCAAGCAAAGCATGCGCCACAGGAGAGTCGAAAGGAATTTCAAATGAGGATTGATCTCCAATAACACTAGCTTGGGCGCGAAGAACACCATGAGGCTTGTCAGCAAGACCGATTCTAGAAGAAAGAGGAAGAGGACAATAAAAACTACCAATCTTGATAACAGTTGAAAGCTCAGCAGGGATGGCCTTTTTTGCCGGTGGATCTTGTGCTTGAAAGAAACCCTCTTCAAGGCAGGATTCTTAGGCTTACGATAAGAAACCAAAGTCCAACTGTTCATCTCCTCTTGATTCCACAGCCTTCTCTTTTTCTCCCAATTATCATCACCATCTCTCCAAAGATGAAGATATACGTCAAACTGTTTGGTGATGATTCTTTTTAAGAGAGTAAACTAGAAAACCCACCTAGGAGGCAACCGAGAAGCGGAAGTGACATCTTTAAGATAGGAAATATGAAGGGCATGTTTGGTAGAGTTCTTTTTGATCCAAATTCTCTGCAGTGAGTGATTCTCTGAAAAAAGTGATTCTGTGACTGAAAATGATTCTCTAGTGATTCTCTAAAATAAAATATATTGAGGGAATGATTCTATGTATATATTGAGAGAATGATTCTATGCAGGAAGTGAATCAGGTGAAACTGCTTTTTTCAGCTCTTCAGCTTCTAGTTCATTTCAGAGAATCACTCACACGAATTTTACTCAGGAAGTTAAAAGCTGAAAGCTACTGGCCCGAAAACCAGCCGGAGTGCCTCCCAGACAAGCATGTAAAGCCAAACTAACTGATTATTGAGTTAAACTGAGGGTAAAACGACCAAACACTACACGCAAGAAGGATCCATGCAAGGACGAGGAAGGATGATGTACCAGAGATTTGAACTTGTCGAGGACTTCATCTTGGAAACACTTGCCAAGACTGAAATCCCAATCCTTCACCAGAAAAGCAAGTTGTTTGTCTTTCTCCAACTCCAACAGCTTCACGGGGTCGCAGGTCGCTTGACATGGCTGAGAGGAGAAATCTTTGCACATCGGAGGCAGCGGGAATCAATCATGGCGACGGTGGGGAAGGGGGAGGTGGTGGTAGGGAGGGAGCGGTAGAGGGGTGGACAGGAGAGCCATTATGCTAAGTCTTAGATGCTAATGTAAAGCATCTTGGTTTTGAGGCTGATGTTCTAGCATGTGGTTATTTTCGAGTCATGAGATATTCACATCCTAACAAGATGGACTGGTCTAGATCTGCTAAAGTATGAATACTGCATGCATAATTTGCAAACCAGTCAAATTTACAAGTAACAATACATAAGGGCCGGTATGATTTTGCTGGTTTTATAGGTAATCTGATCTTATGTCTGGTGGAGCAATGTACTCCACAATTTTGGAGCTGCTTTTGAATATACTATTAGTAGCCAAAGCAAATATACTGCAAAATTTTACCTCTACAATATATTCTTAGTTCTACTTATAATTCTATCTCCTCCTTTATGATGCATGCAGAAAGCCAGAGAGGACATACTTTCAAGATTCATAATACTCCTAGCAAGCAACAAGGACCCTGAGACAATGAATGATCATTACCTGCGTCACATAGTCCTCAACTTCCTGATCGCAGGGAAAGACACGACTGGGAACATTCTCTCCTGGTTCTTCTACATGCTCTGCAAGAACCCTATAGTTCAGGATAAAGTTACCCTTGAAATCAAGAAGTCAGTTCAGTGGGCCAAGGAAGATAACAACACAGAAGGTTTCACAGCAAGATTGAACCAAGGTGCTATTGACAAAATGCACTACTTCCACGCTGCGATCTCCGAGACGCTCCGGCTGTATCCTGCTGTCCCAGTGGTACAAATAAATTCTCTGTAGGCTATTCCTTGTATATATATAGACTAGGGTCCTTGTAAACAAGGCCTAATTTGATTAGGCATCAAATGGCTATCAAAACCTACAAGGTGTTTGCATTGGTCAAATCCGTGAATCCAGTTAACAGTAGGAACTTAACAAAGGAGTTACATGGGTGCATATCCCGTGAAAAACATTAACTATTGCAAAGCATGAAAATAGAGTCTACAGGTCTGGAAAAATTCTCAATTGCCTCTTTTCTTAGATCACGATAATGTATTTTCATCTGGTGTTGGAAGCTGGAGTCCAGGCCTCGATGTCCAGCCTTTGATGTTTCTGTAATTCTCAATCGCCTCTTTTCTTAGGATCTCACGAGAAGCATCTAAAGGACTCTTCACCTTCAAAATTAAAACCATATATTAACTCAGAAAACAGATTAAGTGAATTTATGAGTTCAAATAAGGGAACGTGGATAACCCCAGAAGCGAAGGTACCTTTGGGAATGACAACTTTGGTGGTGCCTCGACAACTTCACCAAATTTCACTTTTTCACGCCCAGGGAAATCCGGAAGAATCTCCACCTTATTGCTTTTGCGCTTCTTTTTCTTCTCATCCAGATACCTGAAATTCATGGACGAGATATGTTATCCTTGTTTACACCTTCTAATTAGATAACTACAAGTACAGATCAAATGCTTTGGACAGTACTAGACAACTTACTTCTTCCTTTTCTGCTTCTTTGAAATCGAGGCCTTCTCGTCTAATTCCTTGAAACGAAGGTCCATAGCCTTCCCCCGCTTCCGCTTCCGCTTCCCCTTGCTTTCCTCCACATTCACATTCTCATTGGCAGCCGGCCCATCCTCACCTTTATTTTCTGCTGGTTTGCTATCAACAGTAGTCTCCAAGGTCTGCTTCTTAGTTTTCTACATGAACACCACAGCAAGCGATGGGGAATTTTTTAAGAAGTTCATAAATCGATTTTTTTAACAGCCTTCTCTTGTATATTCAATTACCAAGCAATTAAGAACCAAGTAACAGACACTGAATCAGGTGAACTAGAGCAGAGCGCATGATAATATTGAGAACCAGAGTCCAATTCTACGCTATTCTATCCCGCATTACCTTGTCTTTTGCCGGCTTGTTCTTGCCCGCCCCATCGTCCTGCTTCCCGGGAGCGCCTCCACCTCCTGGGCAACCAGCAGCAGCCGCAGCACGCGCAAAAGGTCAGGGCAGCGAGTGTAACGGGAGATTAGGCAGATTATCTCTGTGCTAGCTGAGATGCCTGATGGAGGCAACAAGGGGAGGGCACCTGAGGAGGCGTTGGCGTTGTGCTTGTTCTGGAAGGCGATGAGGCGGCGGAGCTTGGACGGGATGGCCTCGAGCTCCCGCTGCTTCGGCGGCGGGGCCAAGCGCGAGTCCCCTCCGTGCGCGGCCCGGTAGTTCTTCTCCCTCCGCCGCTGCCCCTTCCCCGGCATCTCCTCCTCTTCCGCCGCCGCCGCCCGTCCGCTCGCTCGCTGGTTAGTTGCAGCCGCCGCCGACTGCGCCGTGGTGCGGCTCGTCAAGAGAACAAACGAGGGGGCTTAGTGAACTGCACATGGGCCTTTAGGGCTTGGGCTCAAGTCGCACTCAGGTCCATGGGCCGATGGGCCGTCCGGCCCATTCGGTAGCGCTCGCTTCGCGTGCACGACGTTTCTCGCGACTACGCGAGCCGCAACAAATGGCGGCGGCGGCGAGTGCTCGTGCGCAGTGTCTGCTTGGCCTCCGCCGCCGTGCGCCGCTGCAGCCTCTTCCGTTCCCTTCCCCAATCACACGAGCAGTGATCCGCCGCCGCGGCGTGCGCATGGCCTCGTCGGATGGCTCTGGCGCAGCGCCGCCCAGCACGACCATCGAGGTTCCCGGAGCGGCTGGTCCCGTCCTCGTCGTTGCCGCGCCGGGTCTCCCAGAGGAGGACTTCAGGTCAGCTCCCCTGGCTCCTTCAATTTGGGATTCCGTGTGCCGGTTGGGCGAAGACCGAAGAGGAAAGCTCGCTGATTAGCTTGTTGTACCTGCAACTGGAAACGCAGGAACGCGGTGGATTCCACGCTGTTCAAGCAGTGGCTGAGGAATCTGCAGACCGAGAAGGGCGTCCTCACCTACGGGAGGTTGAATCTCACGCGAATCCTCATCCAGGTAGGATACAATTCTCAATCGAAATGGTTGACCTTTACTGTGATTTCGGCGCTGGATAAATTGCAGTGCTCTGTGAGCGAAACCCAGTTCTTGTTGTGGTGTGCGCATCCGAATTTGCAGTGCTGCGTTCTGTGCAGGGGGTTGACATGTTCGGGAAACGCGTGGGCTTTCTCAAGTTCAAAGCTGATGTCGTTGATGAGGAAACCAATACCAAGGTGATTGATCAGAAACTCTGAATGCTGGCGTTTGCACCGCACGGTGCCTTGTTTTTAGTACTGTTGTGATATTGGTGTACATATGTTTTGATCCTAGATAATCCCCCATGGTCATATATTAGCCTGGAGATCATTTAGGACTAACCTTAGTACTGACATGGCTTAACGTTCTGATCAAGGGTGTTCAAATTGATTATCACATCAGAGTTTGCTTGACGATATTAGTTTTTTTTTTATGGTGGTGGTAGGGGCAAGGAAGTAGTATATGTTTTGCCTGGTCAAACATATGCTCTCTGTGATAGGTAATTTCCTCTGTATCTTTGTATCTATGAGATTGATAAGGCACTGGGTGATGAACAAATCGAGCAGAGATAGATGGCTGTTAGGGAAGATGGTAAGGCAGGGGGAGCTGGGACAAACTAGGTTGGGCGATAGGGATGGATGTGGCAGGAGGGGAGAGAAATATGTGTGTTTTGCAAGGATTTTCTAATGCCGATAATAGAGGCTGAAGAACCACCGGTGTAGTTTTTTGTGTCTTTGTGTTTGAGCCTTGATATGTGGCACTGAATGGTTCGTTCAAAAGACCATGCTAATGGTGCATTAGCATGATTGTATGAAGCAAGTTGTTGGGTTATGTGCTTATTTTAATCTTTATGCGAGATCTTTCCTATGTTCACTAATGATCACTTTTGTTTTTTAAAGTGTATCTGGTGGAAATGTAGCTCTAGCAGGAATTGGGTTTTGTTCATATAATATTTTGACAACATATTTAGGTTCCAGGAATTGTCTTTGCAAGAGGGCCTGCTGTTGCTGTGTTGATTCTTTTGGAGTCTAAAGGGCAAACATATGCCGTTCTTACTGAACAGGTATAGTACCATGATTTAAAGCACGTGATTGATAGTCCGGAAGTGAATTTCTCTATTGACTGCTTCCAAAATTCTAGGTTAGAGTTCCTGTTGGAAAATTTATACTGGAACTTCCAGCTGGGATGCTAGATGATGAAAAAGGTGATTTTGTTGGCACCGCGGTCCGTGAGGTGACTATTTTTTTCTTCTTCCCTGAATGTATGGAGTATGTAAGTTCACATTATAGCATAGGGAATAAGTGAGCCTTGTGTTGGTCCTGCTTCGGCCTGGTTTTGTTTCACAATTCAGAAACCACAGCAATAATTATTTTCACATTGCTGAAACCACAGTATATTGAAGTTGCAGTCGGAATTTCACTTGAACTTATAAAATATTAATTATTGTACACACTACTTAACATTTTTTTGGTGATGATCTTATTGTTGACAGGTTGAAGAAGAAACTGGCATAAAGTTGAATTTGGAAGACATGGTTGATCTCACTGCACTGCTGGACCCTTCTACTGGACGTAGAATGTTCCCCTCACCGGTAACTGGCCTATGTTTTCCTTCAATTTCCAACTATCTGCATAACTAACATAACTAGGGTAACTCAATTTAGCTTAGCAGTTAGCACATTAGGAGCACCTGGTCATCATTATGTTGTCCCAAGAATCAGATTTCTAACAACATGAAGAACATCGAGATCAGTTCAATTGATAAAAATTCTGGCTGATAATTAAGTTTTATGCGAGATTGTGCTGGTGATCTATGCTACACGGATACGTGTATTGGTATCGGGCCGATACCGATACGCGGATACGTCATTTTCTCAAAAATCCTGATACACGGATACGTTTCAATATATCTTATTAAAAATAAGAATGAGACGTATAGAAATTATAGCAGCTACCAGGAAGCTAGAAACAATAAATTACCTTACGATTAAGCCATTTTACTGCTATTTGGGCCATTCTAGTTAAGTACTGGAGTGAGCCAACAGTCAAGACTCCATCTAAATAAGAATGTACAAAGAGGGTTACAAACTTACAACAAGTGCAGAGTGTAAAATACTAAAATTTAAGGCAGAAAAGATAAACAGATTACATCACCTTTAAGGAGTTACTTCCAACTGACCTACAACCCTTCCCTTCTTCTCTTATTGACTGAATGATAGATAGAACGCAGAAGAAACACAATCTCACGAGTAGCAAATTGGAAAGTCCAGTAGTTCACATGATAAAACATAAAAGTTCAACATAGCAGATAGCAGGTTCTACTTAAGTTCTATTACATAACATAATAGCTAGGATAGTGTAGCAGGCAGCAGCTATAGCTTGCAATTTCATCCAACTAGGCTTCTTCAGGCCTCCACATCTCCAGAAGACACGACTTGCAATTTAGGTTCATCGAGTGAAATGTTAGCCACTTCAAGAATCCCTAAACCACTTAGAGATTCAAAAGAATCTCCTCCCACATCCTAAATCCTTGATTCCTCTTTCTTGTAATCATCAGTCATTCTTGAGATATGTCTTAAATTTGGGTGCACATAGACCAAATCTTCAGCATGCTCTGGAGTTAGGGCATTTCTTTTGACAACATGAAGATGAGGCTGATTGCCTAACCAATTTGATGGCCAAATTCATCAATAAAGGAACAAACTATTCATGATCTGTCCACCAAGTTATGGGAGAAACAAACCATCTATCACAAAGAGAGTCAAGAAGATCATTGAATTCTTCGAAACAACTAGAGAACCTTGTGTATTCTTCTTTCACTTGAGACAATTCTGTTGGTATGCGAAAATACTTCTTGAAGCATGTCATCCTCATTTATGATACCTGTTTCTCCTTGTACACGGCCAACACCTCCATCTAGCCACCGTTGGCTATAATATCTACAATATAAACATAGGCAAGGGAATTAGCAATCGAGCTATCAACATAAGCAAGACAGCAAGTAAAGTGGAGATTATTATCTTGGGTTGAGTGGAGCCAAACAATAAAGTGGATTATTGCCTTTTGTCTACCTATCAAACAATATCTTATGAATAACCAAGTACAAGTCTGACTCCTCATCTGGTTGCTTCCCTTCCTATTGATATATCTCTTTCTTCACTTTCTCAATTATAGAATCCCACATCTCATAAATCAAGCGAAGACATGGTGTGTCAGTGTCCGCTACACGTATCATATCATACATAGATAATAGTAATCTTAAGAATATACTCCACATTCCTCCACCACACCTCACTTAGTACCTTGTCATGGACAAGAGCTGTGGTTTGAGCATCATCTTTGTAGATGTTCCATGCCTCACTAATTACCATTTGCTTAAGAGGCATTTTTCCCTCCACCATTCGTTTCAACATGTACACAACTAATGCAAATCGTGTTTCAGCAATAGCTAGTAGCTTCAAATAGCTAAACTTATTGAACATTGAAAGCCACACGCCATGGTTCATTATAAAATCCTTGATGATATGAGCTTCACTTCTAATAATATGTATAAATTCAAGTTGTTTCCAAACAAATTCCTCTTCTTCATTCTTTGGGAGTTTAGGCTCATAAATACTTTTCAAAGCAAGATTGAGAGTATGCATAACATATGGTGTCCAGAATATATTCTCATATTCAGCTTCTATAAGGAGACCCGCACCTTTGCAGTTTGCAGCATTGTCTGTGATGATTTGTACCACATTTTGATGACCCACTTCTTCAATAATAGACTTCAGCTTCTTAACAATGTATTCTTTTGTCTTCACTTGCCCTTCACAATTATCAGCCCTCAAGAACATAGGTGTCTTATCAAAAACAGCAACAAAGTTGATGAGTTGTTGCCTCTGCGGATCTGACCATCCATCAGCACAAATTGTCACTCCCTTCTCCTGCCATGTGCTCTTTGAACTCTGCAATAGCATCTCAATGTGACTCCTTTCTTGCTTCAGGAGCGTAGTTCTAAGCTTGTTGTACCTGGGCATTTTATAACCCGCCAAGTTGCGGTTACAAGCAAAGGAAATTGCTTGTTGAAAAATATGGATTTCTTGCAAAATTGAAAGATATCTCTATAAATCAATTAAAAACATAATTAGCACAACTGCACAAGTAAAGAAAACTTAAAATTGCAGCTTGATAATGATCAGTGCACTGCAATGCATACCTCCAGAATAAAATGATCTAGCAATTAGAGCATTAAGTGCTTGCGGTCCTCCATTGCCCAAGATTTCTCTAATGCACTTGCAGGTCCCCTCTCATTCTTCGTGCTGCCACCACATGAAGAATCCGTAGTAGGCAAAGACACAGTTCTCTATCTTGATCTTTCTACTAGTTCTTTGCACCTTTGAACATCTCCTCATTTGGCTAAGCAAATCTATTGACACCTTCAGACAAACATTGACTCTCTTTCCCTTCTTCTGTAGCAAGTAAGCTTCAACTTGAGGGTAGCTACTGAATCTTTCATATGGATAATACTTGCACTTCCATCTAGTATTACCCCCTGCTCTAGGTCTCTCTAAAACGTGGACATGATCCCACAATGGAGCCCTAATGTCTATCGACGTTGCAGCAGCACCACTACTTGAACTGTCGGTCGCCATCTTCTCACCGTTGGAACGAACACTGAAACAGAGTGACAACACCTAATCTTACAAAATGAACCTACTGCTAAGCCAATCAGGAGGGGGGAAAGGGGGAAAAGGGGAGGGGGAGAAGGAGAACTCACCGTCAGGTGCCAGCTGTAGGAGGTGAGGACGACTGGACAAGGTGCTCGACTAGGTCATGACTGTAGCCTGCAGGAGGTGAGGAGGAGGAGGAAGCCGATCATCGGTCCCGTGCTGGTGCTGGTCCTCGCTGTCGCCGGTCACCGGTCGTTGTTGGCAGGTCGTCAACACGGAGGCGGCACCATTGTTGTGCGCCTGGGCCTTGCGCCTATGCGTGCCGGTCGTTGTCGGCAGGTCGTCAACACGGAGGCGGCACCATTGTTGTGCACCTGGGCCTTGCGCCTATGCATGAAGGCGGTGCCGCTGCCGTGCGTTGCGCCTGTGCCCGTGCGTGGAGGCGGCGCCGCTGCTTTGCGCCCGTGCATGGAGGCGGAGCGGCTGCTGTGCCCCTGCGCCCGTGCGTCGGCCGGCTGGGTCAGGAGCATATGCCTTCATATGGGCTGGGCCGTATCCTGAACTGGACTAATACGTATCATCCCACGTATTTTAGTTTTCTGTATTTATTTTTAGTCATATACTTCATGGATACATATCGGCCACGTATCTGTATCGGATATGGTATCTGGTGCGGATACGCGACCAAAGTGCAGTATCCTTGTTTTAGAGCTGGTGATTAAAGGGAACAAGAATTATTGAAGGGTCAGCACTGTAAATGGCTCCTTTTTGCAGCAGTTGCTGGGATGGGAAGGTTTCCTTGGGCTCGCGCAGGAATTTTTTATCCCTGTCTGAAACATTGCGTTCCACTCCTGCTAATTCTGACTAATGTCTCCGTCACTAGGGTGGCTGCGACGAAGAGATGGGCCTGTTCCTATACAGGGGGCGCGTTGACGAGGAGACCATAAGAGAACTCCAAGGGAAGGAAACCGGGTTGCGTGACCACGGTGAGCTGATCAAGCTGCGTGTGGTTCCGTACAACCAGCTCTGGCGATCAACCTCTGACGGGAAAGCGCTCTGCGCGATAGCCCTGTACGAGATGGCCAAGAGGGATGGCCTCCTGCCGCCGTCCCTGTTGCCCAACTTGTAAGACCTGCCAGCCAATCGACGTTTTGCTGTAACAACTTTGATGGCTATTGCCTGAAACATGACAGGAATTGCATGTTGTACAAACAAATCATGTACATTTGGAGTATCTTGAGAAATGAAGGCGTCAGCTTGTGCATTACCGGTGCTGAGTTTCGTGTACGCACGTTGGATCGATTTTGCCAGAGAGAAGTTGGTATCGGCCCGCTGATCAGCAGCCTGCATGGTGCAACTAGGTGCCCGACCAGGGGTGGACGAGGGAGAGGAAGAAGAAAAGAAAGATGGGAAAAAGAGGAAGAGGAGGGAGAGAAAGATGAAGAGGAAGAGAGACGTGGATGAACTCTGCTACTCTGCATCCGCCGTTGTGCCCGACCGATCGAATAGCTTGCCGGCCTCGCGACCAACACATGCATGTAGTCTAAGCACGTGCGGTGGCTGGCCGACCGGTGCGCTTCGAGCCATCGGCTGATCCCGTGCGCGCGTGCGTCCCTCTCGATAGAGCCCCGATCGATCGCCAGACGCCATCACCCGGTCGTTGCCGCCGCCGCGCTCGATCGGTGGCTGCCCACGGCCGCGGAGCTCTGGCCAGTGTCCATCGCGTCGCGCGAGGCCGTCAGTATGTGGACCAAACACCACGCACTCGCCGTGCACCGCGCGCGCTCTCCCGTGAAGGGCAGGTGCAGCCGCCTTCTGGACTTGCGATTGGCTTGGCCACGCGCGAGGAGACCAGCCGGCGTGAGAGTGTGAGGTCCCCGACCATCCCAGCCGGCCGGCCCATCCATCAAGTCCGTGCGTGTGCAGATCGAAGCAAGCGCAACGATGGTCGTCGAGACTTCAAGCATGAACATTTTAAAAGGGTAAATTGAGTTTTAATTAAAACTCAAAAGTTAATCCTCTGGCGATCGACACAACATAGCCATAAATTGAGCAGCAACGTGTGTGTATACACACGACGAGTCTATTCTATATCTAAATACACTATAGTTTACTGTTACGTTATCCTCTGGTTACAATTTAAACAACTGTCAATTACAATCCGCTAGGTATATCAATTACAACTGTATATATAGAAGTATATAATTGCAACACGAGAAGTTAATGGGTTACGTTTTAAATTATACTATGATAACAATCGTGTTTCTTAGATTGTATATCATTGGAAAACGAATTTGTTGGGAGTTACGTTCATCTGTAATGCAATTGCGACTCAATTTTTTTTTACGTCTGGTTGTAACTCCTTATTTTACAGATTATAACTCTACTATTTTTTAAATTGTAATTACGCGTGACACAATAATAACTAGAGTTGTGTGTGTGTGTATATATATATGTGGGGGGGGGGCACTACTACAAAACCGACTATATATGTCGGTCCATCACTACCGGTTCCTAATGAGCCGGCAGTGATGGTGCTTTATTGTCGGTCCATACGTCTCGCGAGAAAAATCAGCTAATATAGAACAGTAACAAGGGGAATCACTGTTGGCTGATAAATTGAGCCGGCACTGATGCCCTTCACTGCCGGTTTATAGTACCAACTGGTAGTGAAAGGGTAGTTGGACCCGAATTTCTATTCCAATCGACTTTTGCTTGTAAAAGCTCACGTCTCCCCTCTCTTATCTCTCACGTCTGACTGCCTTATCCTCTCCATCAGCCACATCCGGTTCTCTCTCTCTCTCCCTTATCCTCTCCCACCGGCCTCGCAATCCAATCCAAGGAATCCACCGGCCTCGACGCTATCTGCGAGCGCTTCAAGCCCAGCCTCTACATGGAGTTCACCTACATCGTCCACGAGGGGGACCCTATCGACGAGATGCTCCTCATCATCCGGGGTCGCCTCGAGAGCTCCGCCACTGACGACAGCCGCATGGGGTTCTACAACCGGGGCCTGGTCAAGGAAGGGAACTTCTACGGTGAGGAGCTACTCACGTGGGCGATCGACCCCAAGGACGATGCCAACTTCCCACTCTCCATGCGCACCGTCAGGGCCATCTTCGAGGTCGAGGCCTTCGCGCTGCGTGCCGAGGAGCTCACGTTCGTCGCTGGCTAGTTCTGGCGGCTGCATAGCAAGTAGCTGCAACAGGCGACAGTGGACGACCGAGCAATTGTGATTGTTTTTTTATTTTTGTGAATGTTTGTGATTACAAAATGTGTGTGGGTGAGAATGTTTGTGATTGTGATTGTGATTGTTTGTAATTGTTCTGTGATTTTTGTGAATGTTCTATGATTGTTTGTGAGCAAGATGGCAAGGTCCAGTGGTGGCGAGCACGGCGAGGTCCGGTGGTGGCAGTGGTGAGCACAGCGAGGTCCGGTGACGGCACGACAGATGGATTTATTTTCTTTTTCTTTTTTTACTAAAAAAAGGCTTCACTGTCGGTTCAAAAACACCGGCGGTGATGACATGTAGGTTTCACTGCCCGTTACGTACTGTCGGATAGAAAACCAGCACTATAGCTAGTTTACCAACCAGCAATGATAGGCTATTCCGTAGTAGTGAGGGGAGAACTCACCTCATTCGCCTCGCGACCTAGCTGCCTAGCGAGCTCTTTCAATAATCTGTTCTGTTGTTGTCTTATACGTAAGATGAATGCTAGCAGTCGGAACATTAAGCAACCATCCAGTGATCAGTTGAGTAACGGACGGACCGTTTGCTAGACCTATCTAGCACACGGATCACAACTGCATCCTAAATCTAATCCTTCCATTATTTATATATATATATATATATATAATAATAATAATAATAATAATAATAATAATAATAATATATAAGTAACCCTGCTATCTGCACACATATACATATATGTGTGTGTGCAGATAGCAGGGTTGTACTTGTACGTACCTGACAAACACCCGATCGACATACGTGACGGGTTGATCTCATGCACCAAACTGTGTTAACCGAGTGACCGGTCAATGTTGAAGCTGAAGACAGTAGCAGGGCAACTCTCCTTTGGCAGGGTGTCCGATCTGATCCGATGAAGCTAAAGACCGAGCTAACCCATGCAAGTATTTATGCACACGTAGCTAGTGTATTTGATCTTGTGGTAGAACATGTCCATCTATAGTATCGACGCGCGCGAGTGCTTATATTTATAAAATGATTGTGTAATTTACTTGTGGCATGTCGAATTAAGAGCTGGGGGAGTATAGTGTAGTGTAGTATAGTATCCAAAAACACTAGCTAGCTACCATGAAACTCATGGATGATCGAAGAGAGGCTTAGCTAGCTAGGTAATAAACTATACATGCAAGGCAGCTGAACGAAGGCGAAGAGTGGTTGCATCATTGCATGCACGCGCATATATATGCATGGACGATAGCTCGGTCGTCTTACCTGATCGATCGCCCATCGATGGTCACCTGCCAGAGGAGAGCTGCCTACTACTGTCTTCAGCTGGTACTATCAGTCCATCAGGCTGCAGTCAGCTGCGCGCATGCATGCATGCAAGGATCTCTCTCCGTCTCTTCCACTTCGCTCCCATGCAAATCCTCCTGCTTCCTCGCCTTCGTCTTCGCGGCATCTGAGGCCCTCTTATAGCCACAGCGGCCTGCATGCTCTCGTCTCAGGAGCATAGCCAGCGGCATATGCCGTGGGGCGAGACTGCGAGAGATGCACTGCGACTTTGCTCCATGGTTTGTACCATGGATATCCTTCCCTCCGATTCCTCCGGACCAGCAACTTTATCCTATTCCCCTGCCACGATGAGGACTCCGTTGATTTGGAGAATCCGGTGGTCGATCGGTCAGTGTGCAGCCACAGTCGACCGGGGATGGCCGGCTCAGCTGGCTCGTCGCTTATATTGTCAAGCATCTTGCCCGCCCATGTCGTTGTACATGTGTCTGCCTTTGCGTGGTCGCGTTTAGGCAGCATCGGTCGTCTTCCCTTTTCAATGCGCCGCATGCATCGAGATCGTTGATCAGTTACTCCGAATTAACTAGATCGTTTGAGTCCACAACTAGCTAACTGGGCAAGGTTGTTTAAAGAAACAGCTATTTGGGCATGGTGGAATGTCACAAACTCTATGGGACATGCATGGCGACCGCAACGACGACGGCGAGAAGGTGCGGCGGCGCCAGGGGGGCGCACGGGAACATCGCTGGAAGCTTCGATCGGTGGAGACCGCGGGTTTGAGCGGGAACGGATAGTGTCGTCGTCATATCGGGTCCGGCCCGACAATATCTTTCGGTTTTTCTTTTTGGTTTTTTAAAGGACATGACTAAATACTGACCGTGCATGCTATAAGCGGTTAGCATGTATATCTTTAATTAGAAAAATACTTAATTAATTGTTTTCCTAATCATGCCAAATCGGCATCCGCACGCAGAGCACGCCTGTGACAACACCTTGGAAAAAGCAAATTTGTCTGTCCATAGGCAAAAATCGTATGCATTGAAAAAAGTATTTTATATACTATGAAAAAGCATTTCATATGCTGTGAAAAATCATTTCATCTGACCATCTTTTTCATTTTTAGTAATCCTAACAAAGACTAGCAGGACAATGTAGTAAAGAAGAGAGGTGACCTAAGTAGTCCAGAAAATCCAAAAAGTAAATTATTTCAATTTGTAAAACTCAAATCCGTGTAAACTCATAAAAAACATATTAGTTTCAAATTACAAGCAATTCATATGAACCTAGAAAAGCATATTATGTGAATTTGAAAAGCAAAATTAGTATAATTGGGTACAGATTTGAGAAACACATTTCGATGAATAAGCAATTTTTGTAAAGTCATGAGCAAGTTTTTGAAAAATCGTAAGCAAATTGTAATGCACACATAAGCACTTTTTTTATATAAAGTTGATGTTGAAAAAATAATGTCATCGAAATATATTGAATTGAGGTCTAGTTTTGAAGCTCTTATCGCACGAAGCACAATGATGCAATCAGATTTTAATTTTGATGCTCGGTTTGAAAACTATGATTTTTTTTAAAGTTTTGAAATGGAGTTGTATGTGAATGACATTAGCAATTTTGTTATCTTTTCCTTTCCATATATGCAACAACACTAGTCCTCCCATGTTAAAGGCATGTTTGTTTCAGTTGGAGATTCTGAAAAACAGCTTATAGAAGCTGGATTGTAAAAAGTTGGATTGTGAAAATCTTTTAGATCGTAGATTCTAAAATTTTTTAATGGACAGTTTAGTAAAATAGACTTTCACAATCTATCAAAAGCTGCGAAAAACCAGCTTCTCAGATTTCTACAATCCAACCAGCAGATTTTAAAAAGCTATAACCAAAAGCTGTCTGTTTGTTTCAGCTTCGGATTGTAAAAGCTGAAAGCCACAATCCGAAGTTGAAACAAACAGGCCCTAAATACTCAGCCGATCCAAGCGTGCATGCCACGTGATAAGGATATGCACGCTCAGAATTTAGTCTTTAGATTTTTTAAAAAGCGTCTTTTAAAGAGCTTTTTCTGCGACATTTTGGCTAATTGGCTACCTAAAAGACATTTTTCACAATAATTCAAATGTTCGATGCTCCCTACTTTGTAAATTTTGAAACGTATGCATGGCAGCGTATCAATGTGACTAGGCTATTACAAGTGTCATTTACATATTCTATCAGAAGATACGACGGTGAAGTTGATTGGTTCTTTTTTTGAGATGTAGCATTTTCTACATAATAAATATATTAAACTCTTATCTAGTTTTTAAACTCTTATCTAGACATTTTTCGATCATTGCATCTGGTAGTGAACGTTCCTTTACTAAGTTTTTAAACAAACATGACATATATGCATGTGCGGACCAATACATGCAAAGTGGGACCTCTTACGTTGGATGTGTGCATCTTGGCCTAGAATGACCACTTCACCATTTCAACTTCCTCCTCAATCTGTGTGGTAGCATGAATTCATCTATTGAGATATTTAGTGTCCCCTCGTTTGATGATAGATGTAGGTGATGGGAGCCAAAAAGAGGACATGGAACTATGAAAGAATGCTACTAAATGGTTAGAGCTATAGTAGTGGCGATCGAAATCAGGGATAAAGACATCAGGACGAATCAATTATACTTACAATTGTCCAAAAAGATAATAGTCTATAGGACATCTGACGTATAGTCTGATTTTCCCTTATGACGTTTGGTTAATTGGTTCGGTGAAAAAGGGGAGATGCTAAACTCTAGGCGGCTGTTTTTTGCCATCCGTCCGATTGACATTTCTCAGCCCTTTGATTTTCATCCAACGAACCTCCCGCATCTATCCATTGTTCATCTTCTCCAACGAGTCATCTCCCCCCTCTCTATCGTTGTGCACAACGCCAACGCCTTGCTCCTTATCCTGCCTTCCTCCATCGTCAGATCCGCCGTAACAGCCCTCCACCCTCTACTAGGCCTGCCTACCTCCTCAGGAGCTCCTCTAAACCTAGCAACGAAGGAACCTCCCAAATCAACCCCGGGTATCCGGCAGGCGTCATTTTTCGAAACAGAGGGTGGACGAGATTTCATTTGCCGACCAGGTCGGTCGGATTAAATGGAGGACACCCCTTACAAAGGCGCTCATAGTGGAACCTGGCCGGATGCCGCCTCTCGTCATCCCGTCGCGTTTGCTTCGCCGGCCTCGTCGCTGCCCTCAGGCGACCTCTAGAGTCTTGCATGCGTTGGGCCTACCGGAGTGCCCCTCTCGTTTCTCCCTCCATGGCCGATCATATCCTAGTTGCGTTATCACGGCCAACATGAGCTGGAGATACGTCTTAGCCTCTGCTCATGGGTAGAAGAGGACATGATGCAATGCCTCCGTCCCGACAACCGAGAGGAAGACGGCCGCCGCCGGACGATCCCGCACCTCCGCGAGCCACCACTCTCCGGCCATGCTCGGAGTCATATAACTCCGGTTAGTAATCAGCTATCAAAAACGTTTTGAGTACCAGCACCTAATGAAGTGGTACTAGTTTATCACAAAGGCCGAAGCAACAGTCATGCATAGGGCATCGCATCCCTCCATGGCCGAACTCTCAACGGTGACTGGTCGAGACATCTCAAGGTCTGGCAGCAAGCAGCCAAGAGATACCAATGCCAGTAGTTGATCGATGTACTCATGTACAGCATGCGCATACGGAATCATGATCGAGATTGAGCACAACATCCACCGACACGATAACAAACAAGAGAACGGAGAGGGATCAAAATTTTGCAGGGCAAGGCCCGGTTCAGCTGCTGCAGATCAATTTACAGCAATCAAATCGATGAGCATACAAGACGAGACTGCCCCTTCGGGCAATGGCAACGTTGGCTTCATTTCCTCTACGGAACGGATGGTGGTGACAGATACACCATGGAACCGGACCCTCGCCATCAGAAGAGCGAGTTGTACGTCAGGAAAGTGCACGCGATGGACGCGCCGCAGATCACCAGAGACGGCAGCAGGGTGATGTTGAGGAGCTTCCCGACGCCCAGGTAGCCCGCCGCGGTGATCGTGCAGTCGGCGACCACCCTTGCCAAGGTCCCGGCCTCCGTCGACAGGAGGCCACCGTTGTACGTGCCACGGGAGAGGCGGGACGACATCACGCTTGATAGGAGGGAGAGGTTGACGCCTGCAATTGCCAATAAGATGGGAGAATTTGTTCAGTGCCAAAGAGAAGCATACTATGAAGTGCCATGAATTTCGGAAAAGAATGGATTTCTCACCTTCAAGAACTTCAGCAGACACAAATGTGACCAGTGCTGAGACGACGTACTGGACAACAGAGTATGTACTCGTAACTTTGAAGCTGAAAACAATGCCTACTAGCAATGTGATTTGAGATGCCATCAAGAGTTGCCTGTCAAACATCAATCAATTTGGTAATGCAGAATTTATGTCTGAAAATTATAGGTCCGTTTATATAAAGATTGGGATAAAATTGTTCGGCGATCATGGATTAGTGATAACACCAAAAAGGAAAGGGCATAAGCAATGCCAGTACTGAAGCATGAAATTCACAAACCTGTCCTCAAACATGTTGCTGATGTATGTGCCAACAACAGCATTAATAGGAAGGACTGTCAACCCAAGGATTGCGAGGAAAATTGCCACTGCGCTTGTATTCCAACTGAAATAGTGATTGGTGATAACACTTGACTCCGAAAGTAAAATCTCCATTGAATATTTGAGCATGAAGTATATCAATAATTGGACCTACATAAGCAAAGTAAAATTGAGTCAAGATGTCCAGAAATAAAAGAAAATAATAATCGCACAGCCTGATTGGATGAGGTAGATTTAGCCTAAAGCAGAGAGTGGTTAAAATGCGAGAACCCTAATGTGGATTTGGGAAAGGCAGAAGGATTTTCTTTTGATCCCCAAGTATTGTATAACTTTAATATCTAATGGCTTTGGTTTGTTTTGAAGTAAAAAAAAAAAAGAGTTCCCCTTACCAGTACCTACTTTAAAAAAAACTTGTGTAGGACACATATCTTTTTCAAAATAAAGGAGGCAGCTTGGACAAATCAAAACCGCATGCCTTCATTTGCTTTGGAAAGAAAAATCAGGAAACAGACTAATTAAAGTCAGAGGCTGTCTAAAGGGCAAGAACTAAAGAAACCAAAACATATTTAGCCTATTACCAACCCCTCAGTACTTGCTGGGGATTCAAATAAATTCTCAGAAAAAAGGTACAGAAGAAAATCAAGGAAAAAGTGGTTAATTTAGCATAATGACATTCTGATACCTTCACTGACGGAGTAAGCAATCTGTATGCTGAGCCAATAGACGTCGCAGGTTTGTGAGAATCTTCTGCAGCTTCCTCACTGTCATCAACTTCTTCATCTTCGTCTTCATTTTGTTTATTTCCAGAGTCTGTGAGCAATGGTTGTGCAAGTCCATTTTCTAGTTGCCCAATATCCACCCTTTGTCCTGTCATCATGACAAACATCCAATCAAACTAATCAAGAAGATGGATCAGACAACCTTCTGAATGGTGGATTAAAAAAAGCTCAAGTTACAGTGCACGATCCAAAGTAACGAAAAGGCATCAGTACATTAGATTTCTGGACTTACCAGAAGCAGGATTTTGTGGGGCATCATTCACCTCAGTAGCACGGTTTGGTTCCTTGAATGAAATCCATAGCCACACTAAGTACAATAGCCATGAAACTGCCATCACCCAACCAGGTAGAGTTGATTGATTGAAAGTAACCATGTAGATCTTAAATTTCCACTGAAGTAGACCAGCTAGTGCTGGCCCACAGGCCATGCCAAGTGCACTTGCGCTAACAAATCCTGCTGAAGCTTGCATACGTATCCTTGAAGGGACACAATCACTAATGTAACGGCGATTGACAGCTCTTGCAGAACCCAATCTGTGTCAAAATAATTATACTCATTACAACATGAAAACATAAAGCAGTGCTGAAAACATGTAAACACAAAACAGTGATGAAAAGATAGTTAACTGCCATGCAGAATATTTAGTACAAGATTTTTCTTTTCAGTAAGAACAAAAGGTCACAGGAAATCGCATTTGACAAATCCTCGCGCCAAGAAATAATACTAGATGTTGAGATCTTTGCAATTGTATCCTAATGTTTCTGATCAACACTATTATGAAAAAGGACACCTGCTACTGAAGAACTTAATTCTGAAAATGAAAGGACACTGGCTACTGAAGATTGAAGCAATCATTTTCCTGCTGTTGATCTTCCACTAGAATATAAAACTGACAACTAAAGCAAAACCCTTATACAAGAAACGTTACAGTTGAAATAATCAACTGTATAGTTAAAGCTGTGAACAGTGCTTCTATGAAAGAAAACATACCCACAGAGTAAGCGGCCGATAATAAGGACTGTTAGGGACTTCATATCATATGCCATTGCATAGCACACATTCCCCAAGAAAAGAACAATGCTACTGAAAACAAGTGGTTTGAAATATGACTTGTTGGACCATGCACTGAAGTAAACTGAGGAAAATATTTGCGCAACAGCCATTGAACCAATGACAACACCACAAACAGTAGAAGCAGCCCCAAGGCTCACTGAGTAGTCATCCGCAGTTGGCACAATGATGTATGTGTTGACCATGTAAAGGAATGTGTTCACCAGGTTCAACATAAGGGACATGAAATGGTATTTTTGATCTTCTATTTCTTCTTCCCCTGCAGTACTAGGAGACTCCTCATCCACAATCAGGGCATGTTGCCCCAAAAATCGAAGAAAATTAGTCGAACGAGTTAGCCTATCCACTGAGGAATTTATCATATCAATAATTGGGTCCTGCAGTGGATCAAGAACAGCCTGGTCAGACACAAGTGTTGAGTATAGCGACTACTCTACTGGAGTAAAGAATATTCTCAATTATGGTATCACGTAAATAACGGATAAGAGAAATATACCTTAAGAGCAGCAGATGGCTGATCATAAATCGACAGGTAACTTCCCTGACGCTCCTGAAGTTCGGCAATGTTACGTGACAAGGCTCCTACAACAGCCCCTACACCCTGGTTGCGAAAAAAAGGTAAGGCTAATGCATGTTCCATGGAATGTTCCAAAGGATTGGGAAAGCAAGGCATAGCTACAAATAGAAAAAATTATGCAATACAGATAAACACCCATACAACAACAAATTTTAATGATACTAAATTTGGATTCAGTGCATTACCACATGCTTGAAGACCTGCTGTAGCTGAGAATAGGGGTGATTTGATCTACTAGTCACATAGTAATCAGTAAATCTGTAACCGAAGCGCTTATCGAACTTCTTCAAAATTTTCCGAATGCCAGTTGCATTAAGATCAACAAACTTGAGAAGTTTGATGAGATCCAGACCAACCTCCCTATAAGCTTCTCGCAACTCAGCAATGCCAGATATATCTGGCTGCTCTTGTAGTATTGCTCTTTGCTTTCCTAACTTCTCTATCCTGTTTGCCAACATTCCTTGTTGTTCCAACAGAAACAGGACAATCTTCTCGATCTGAATAGACATAGAATAAGACATATGCAGATTAATAAATTGTCTCCAGTAGGAATAATTGGATGAAATTAATACATGAATTATGTACCGAAACCAAGAAATTAATACCAAACCAAGAAAGATGTCAACTGAACTGCAATGGCTCACATGAAAGTACATGAATTATGTACCGAAAGCTAACATAACCATATGTTTCTGAACAAATAATCGACTAAATGTTGATTAAGGGACTTCTAATAATAGTCTACATCATTGTATTTCTGACCTAGTCATTTACATAAACAGCATGGTATTGCTGAACATGCAAGTGCATATAGAGGTCAAATATAGATAATGCATGGTCACCATGTTGATGCTACAGTTTGCAAGTTAGATATCCACAGAGAAGCTAAAAGGGCTTGTTTGGTAGAGCTCTCAGACCAACTCCCAGAGTGGAATCAATGGTAGCTCTGCTAAACGGCAATTTGCAGTTTTTAGCTCTCCGAATGATTCTGTGATAGTGATTCCCTAAAATGAACTAGATGTTAGGAGCTGAAAAAATCAGTTTCTTTTTATTCACTTCCCTCACATAATCACTTCCTCTATAGAGTTTAATCTAGATAATCACTAGATAATCACTTTCAGTCACAGAATTACTTCCTCCAGAGAATCACTTCACACAAAGAATTTGGATCATAGGAAGCTCTACCAAACATGCCCAAAGTCTGCAAGTTAAAGCAGATCAGGGAGGATGAAGTGATGAGTTTGCACATATATATATTTTTTAGCATTACCTGATCATCAAGCATCTTCGAGAAATCCTTGAGAACTCGGCGACGATCTTTCTCACCTTGTTGAAGCTGCTGGCCATACTGATTAACTTTCTTCTTCATCAACTTGTAGTTTATATAATATCTGAAAACATTGGCATAAATAAGACAACGGTGAAGCTTCGTATGAAAGGATGTTAGCCCGAAACCTTTTACATCAAGGAGGAGATCAAAGCATGATGGGTCCAAACTACTGGGAAGCCTGGCCATGAATGTGATTATAAGACAATCAAAGGTTCAACAACAACAACAAGCAAGCAGGCAAGTTGGGGTATGCTAGAGATGAAACTCACAAGATCCAACTAAAAAGATGATGAGAAAACAATAATGATAATAAAAGGTCCTAGTAATAGTAAAAAATAAAAGTAATAACGGTACGAGGAGACTAATGCATAAGCTATGGTTCTGACGCGTAGATTGCTAACTTCCACGCGCTTCTATCCGTGGATAGTTCTTTGAGGATATTCCATTCCTTCAAGTCTCTCTTTACAGACTCCTCACATATTAGGTTTGGTCGACCCTTCTCTCTTCACATTATCAGCATGTTTCAGTATCCCCCTATGCACAAGTGACTTTAGAGGCCTCCGTTGGATATGTCCAAACCATCTTAACCGATATTGGAGTCAAAGGTTCAGCAATGTCAATTTTTCATTACCAAGTTATTTGGTTTGTTCAGTAAATGTAATAAGATAAACTAGGTATATCTCCTTAGATAATCTAGGTATATCTCCTTAGAGGAGTGGATATAAGCTACTTTTCCTCAAAGAAAAGAAAAGGTAAACCACTGATTAAATTGAAGATGTTCAGCGAACTCATAATTTTATACTAGTATAAGTTGGTTCATAATTAACAGAAATATACAAAAATCATGAATTACCCTTTCCATTCTGGAATTTGATCAGCCATCAATTTTTTGCCGAAGTTAACCATCTTGACTTTGACTAGTTAATCTGCAAACAAATATAGTGACGTATAAGTAGCACAAATGGAAAAAAAAACCAAATATTGAATACAATTGCTGAGATGTGCCATAAAATAAAAGAAAGCTGTCAACGAGCAAAGTTACATAAACATTCTCATTCTGGACATATGTTCTCTGCTTAGTGTAACTCAGCTGTAAATTCCAAAAGGGCATCACCGTTTTACATGGAACAAAATGACAAGCTCAGTAAGGTGACGCAATGAACCTACACCCTAAGATGAGAAACTTCCAACAGAAAGGCTATAGGCCCAGGATAGTTCCTCAAAGTATGAGTTGTGTACAATTCACCTTGTGATGGTCACTTCCGTATACGGCGTACTACACGTGAGAATTAACCTGTTACAGTCTTAGTCCTTTTCAATAGACCTAACATAATTGATCGATTGTTAAAACCCTCAGATGAATTTGGACGATCACAAATCGATTTCATGTCACATTCTCACATGGCAAAAAATGACAAGTCACAAAAGTCCAACTTCGCTTACTGAGTGACAACCTTTCAACCAACGACCTAATCAATTTTATATCTAATTGCAATGCACATGCTGTTGACAGTAGAACAGTCAGCATAAAAGCCTCATGCAACTATATTAAAACCCAAGATTTTAAAACACATAAAACCAATTGCCTACAGTTTTTTTCAGGAACTACGGGGAGAACTACTAAAAAGGAAAAAATTGAAGATTAGATTGGATCTAAACTGAGTTCGAGCTACAACCTGCACCGTATTGTAGACCCCACTCTGCTACAGGCTACCTCAATTCAACCAAATTGGTAGTAATAGGCAGTAACCCTTTACAAATCCAAACAGAAAACAACAATAACCTACCAAACTAAACAAATCTGACACTCAATCTGGAATTAAGGCTAACCCGATGCACAGAAATGTCGACTGGTGGCAGCTCCACAACACATCCGGACAATATAATTTAATCTAGAGCAGGACAACTTTTAAATAACCATAATTAAGTTGAATTCTTTCCAACTTCGCAGCATCCCTCTAAAATATTCGAAACTCTGAAACACATGAATAGATCAAAACCCAATTTTTATGCTGTTGGGTGCTAACAAAGCCCCCCGCAGGCTGCGCCGAACCCACGGAACTCAACCATCCGCAAATCATCGCGGAAGAACCAAAAAAATCACACGGGGGAGCCGCAAAAAACTCCTCAACGCATCATGTCATCAACACACGCCGCTCCATGCCTCCATCCCATCCTCGGAATCCCACTAGCCTCTCTCCTAACGTTGGGTCGCTAACTACCCGCCGAACCGGTGGGAAGTCCTGAACAAAAGAAAAATCTCAAAAACCGGTGGGAAGTCAGCGATGAGTGAGCCTCGCCGTTACCTCTCTCCGGCGTGCGCGCGCCTCGGCCAGCAGACCGGATCGGGCCGTGCGCGAGAGGGGGGAGGGGGCGGAAGGAAGGAAAGAAGGAAAGGGAGGGGAGGGGCGCGTGGGAAGCGGCGGCGGGTATTTATAGGCGAGGAGGAGGGAGTGGCAGCCGTGAGCCGCCGCGGCGAGGCTTGGCAGGAGGAGGAGAGAAGATGCGTGCGCGTTCGCGCTGCGGTTTTATCGGATCGGATCCGCTTCGGGTCGGGCGGCTTTGCCTGGATTGCCCTTCCACGTCAGCGCGCCGCGTGGCTCCAGTCCGTTACGTGCCGAACCGTACCGTCGCACGGCGGTGGCTAGCTCTTGCACTGCCCGTGGTAACTTTGCTCATCATCTAAAGCTGCTTTATATTTGTACTACTGCTACTTCTAGCTTCCTCGGTCATCCTTCTTTCGCTAGTCACTCTTCTTACAAATTCAGTCGATAGATTCAAGATGACGAATCACAATTAGCTTAATCCCTTCAACTCAGCGAGCCTTGCGGGTGTAAAATGGAGAAAAATAACCATTAAGAAATAGAAGTCAAACATCATTTTGCATCTTCCAATTACCAAAAGGTATGACTTGAGTCCGTACCTCGAATAGCAACTTTCCTTTGACTTTCTCATCCTGTTGATTTCAGTCTATCACTTCCAGAGAAAACAAAAGAACATGTCGTAAGTGGGTCCGTCCCCAATTGACCTCAACTACTCTTGTTACGCCATCTTCAGCTCCTCGAGCAGAAGATCCTACCTCGGACGCACCTGAAACAGACACGCGGCCTAAGAAAGCCGAGACCTTGATATCAACTCCAACCGATGACCCTTGGATGGTGATAGAGGTTCTCCTCAAAACTACAGGTGCTCAAGCAGCTACTATCAAGGCCCGATATTCGAAGATTGAGCACTCCGACTGCCAGAAGGAGCTTAACGCCAGCCAAGAAAAAATTGAATGTAAGTCCACTCCCAGATCACAAATATGTGATTCGATCATTAGGCAGCTAGTGATAATCAATTTATGTTTGCCTTTCCAGTTCTTGAGTCCTCCTTGAATAGAAAAGAGACCCTCATCAATGATGCGATGAAGACCATCGATGGTAATTCCAAATACCAGAAGAAACTCAGAAACGATGTGAAGATAGCGAGAGCAGAACGAAAGGCCATGGCTACCGAACGGGACAATATGGCTACTGAACGAGACATTGTTGTTGCTAAGCGAGATGTTGTGCTTTTAGCACTCCAGACACTGAAGGAGCAAACCCTCGATCATATGAACCAATTGGCTCTCGTAAGCGCCACGACAATGCTCGACCTCCTCAAAAGCTACAACCCACCCTCGACAAGTCAGTAGTGACAAAGGTGTTTGATTGTTCAGCAGAGGAGGCAACGTGCATTATTGAAAGCATTAGGCCTCTAGTCCCTAACTTTGTCGAGTCCTTAGGGCTCAGCCTGCCTGATAATGACAGTGAGGGTAGTCCCTCAAGCTAATGGTCTGTTTGACTTCTGAATATTCTAAACTTAATCTATGGTCTAGGGATGTTTGTAACAATACTACCATTATTTTGCCTGACTGGTATGCTATTGCCTGCTATTTCTTTGTTGATGAAATAGGATTAGCACAAGTACATGCAATACTAATTAGCACATGTTAAGCCCATCCTCGAGACTTGCTTATTAGTTGTCTGTTAATGCTTGAGCACTCAACTAGATAGATGATTAAATGCGTCGGCCTTCGAGTAACCACTCGAAGGAACCATAATAATAAGGAAAAGACTAGTATAAGACTAAAAACAGGAATAACATGATAATGTTTTGCAAATTTTCACCAGCTTGCATTTTGACCAGCACGCGAGCATGAACTCGAAAGAGAACACATATAGAACCAACTAGGACTTCAGAACCTTGTTAGCCATTAGGCACGAAATATCTGACAATATCTTGTGTCATTATACCTTATTAGGTGTAGTTGTGCATCATCGACCCCACACATGCCTTTGCTGGTTCTATCCAAAGCAGTCGACGTAAAGTCAGATAAACTTTTGCAAAAAATATATCTTTACTGAATAAATATAGTATTACTATGTAGCCCCTGACTCTGTGGTCGAGGAGGAAAACATACTGAAAGTGCATCTAGACCCCCTAAGTGGGTTTTGGCTTATTGATGACAAAACGATTAAAGAACTAACATGCTTTGCGAGTATTGAACAGGTATAAGCATTAGTTGTGAAGGTAAATGACGTTTGACGCCCGTCGAAACAATTGAAGAATCAACGAAGGGTACAAGATAGGGTTTACATTCATTTTACTTTTGAAATTGAGTCTAGGATAGATTTTTTCTTAGATGGATGGATTTAATTGCTTGATTAATGTCTCAATGCTCAAGAGATCCTTTAGAACCACCCAGTTGAGAGACACATTCACTGACGGACACGAAACTCTTTCTGAAAAACTTCAGAGTCCGGAGTCTCCGGTGTTCACCGGATACTCCGGTACTTAGTGTTCAGCCGGAGTCTCCGAGATAGCCTCCGGCAGAGAGTCTCGGTTACGGTTTAATCTTTTCAAGAAAAAGGTCGGAGTCTCCGGTGTTCACCGGATACTCCGGTAAAATGTTTAGTGTGCAGTCGGAGTCTCCGAGGTAGACTCCGGCAGAGGCTCTCGGTTAGCATTTAATCTTTTTGATAAAAAGAAGTAAAGACCGGAGTCTCCGGTGTTCACCGGATACTCCGGTACCTGGAGATGCCAGAGGATCCGGCTAGTCTCCGGACTTAGTCTGTTTTGGAAAATCTGTCAGGACCGGAGACTCCGGTGTTCACCAGAGACTCCGGTGTTCACCGGAGACTCCGGTAATTAAACAGAACTGTAACGGCTAGTTCTGACAAGTTCGTGATCGTTCTGACGCCGTTTTTGGAATTAGGACCGGAGACTCCGGTGTACACCGGATACTCCGGTAAGCTCTGACAAAAACAGTAACGGCTAGTCTGTGAGAGAGGGCTATAAATGCCCCCTCTCTCCATAGCATTTAGAGCTTGCTGTGGCTGGTTTTCTTGAGACCTCTTGAGCACTTTAAGAGCATTCAAAGCCCCTCCAATCATCTCTAGAGCTAAACTTGCACAAATTTGAGAGTGTGTGTTTGAAGAGGGTTCAAGCCACTTGAGCATTGATTTCTTCATCGAGCATCTACTGCGATCATCTCCCTTGAAGCTTTGGGCTTCTAGAAGGAAAGGAGTCGCCCGAAGAGCACCCAAAACTTGTGGTGTGCCTCGGGAAGTTTGTAAGCATCTTCATATTGAGTAATAATTTCTAGCTTTATCTTTGTGGTCGCTAGAAGAGGATAGGGTCGGAGAAGACCCGGCTCTTTGTGAGCTCCTCAACGGAGACGTAGGCACTTCTTTGTGAGGTGGCCGAACTCCGGGATATATTCTCGTGTTCTTATTTGCGAAACTTACTTTATCATGTGCATTTGGTAATTTGTCATTTAAATTGCTATAGTGTCAATCTTGCTAATTTTAAGTGTTATTCTAGCTTTGTAATATCTACTTGACCTAGTGCAACTCTTAGAATCTAGCTGTGGTCTTTAGTTCAAATTTATTCTGAAAATTCCTGTCAGGCCGGAGACTCCGGACTAGATCGGATACTCCGGACTTCACCGGAATATCCGGCAGTTTAATCCGCTGTTTTTAGTTTTAATTTTCAGAAAAGCCTATTCACCCCCCTCTAGGCACTTTCAATTGGTATCAGAGCCTAACCTCCTACAAGGTTTCACCGCTTGGAGGGAATCATTATGTCGACATCCGGAAGTCCGAGGGGTGTCAAAGATGATCCATCAAGAAGTGATGATGGTAATGGTAAAGGAAAAGGAAGTGAGATTCCTTTCAATTATGATCATTTGAATTCTTCTAGCAATTGCATTTCCGTGCCATCCGGACGTGCACCATTCTTCGATGGTACACATTATGCCGCTTGGAAGCACAAAATGAAAATGCACTTAATCTCTCTTCATCCAAGTATTTGGAAGATTGTTTGCATAGGTTTTGAGCTGCCGGAGGAAGACCAAGAGCTCACCTCAAGTGAAGAACAAAATATGCATCGCAATGCTCAAGCTACAAGTGTGTTGCTTAGTGCCTTGAGTCCGGAGGAATTCAACAAAGTGGATGGACTTGAGGAAGCTAAGCAAATTTGGGACACACTTCAAGTTGCTCATGAAAGGACTACAAGTGTGAGAGAATCCAAAATAGAATTGCTTGAGGGAAAGCTAGGAAGATTTGTGATGGAGGATCATGAAACTCCTCAAGCAATATATGATCGGATGATGGTGCTTGTGAACAAGCTAAGAGGGCTTGGAAGCGAGGACATTGATGATCACAAAGTGGTGAAGAGACTACTTAGAGCATTTGCTCCTAGAAATTCCACTTTGGTGACGCTCCTCCGTGAGAGAAGAGATTACAAGAGGCTCACACCAAGCGATGTGCTTGGAAGGATTCTTGCTCATGAGCTCATGGAAGAAGAAGCAAATGAAGTGAAGATTCATGCTAAACAAAGCTCAACCTCAAGGCATAAAGAAATTGCACTCAAGGCAAGCAAAAGCAAGCAAGTCCAAGAATCAAGCACAAGTGATGATGAAAGCTCCGAAGATGAAGAAATGGCGTTCGTTGTGAAAATATTCAAGAAATTCATGAGAAAAGGAGGCTATTCAAAGTACAAGAGAGACATGCCTAAGAAGAGAACATCAAGAAGGGCATGCTATGAATGTGACGAAATTGGTCACTTTATAGCCGATTGTCCAAACAAGAAGAAGGGAAAGGACAAAGAAGACAACAAAGTTAAGCCATACAAGAAAGACAAGAACAAGATGTACAAGAAGAAATATTCGGGTCAAGCACATATTGGAGAAGAGTGGGATTCCAACTCCGACTCGGACTCCGATGATGAAGGAGTCGCCACCATTGCTATTCATGAGCCTACACCAAGAAAATCACTCTTAATGAGTGATGATGATGATGATGGCGACTCCCCAAAATGCTTCATGGCTAAGAACCGCAAGGTAAAATCTCAATCCAAGCTCCTAGATAGTGATAGTGAGTATGATAGTGATTGTGATAATTTGTTCAAAGGTTTGAATAAAAATGTCATGGCTAAAATAAAGGAGCTAATGGATACAATAGATAGTCATGAAGAGACCCTTGAGAGACAAGAAGACTTGCTCATCCTTGAAAAGGAGAGAAACCTTGAACTCGAGGAGCTCTTTGCTAAAGAGAAAGAAAAAGTTGAGAAATTGTCTAAAGATTGTGATTTAGCCAATTCCTCAATTGCCGATCTTAAGAGTAACAATTTTTTGCTTCAAGAGAAATTATCTTGTTTAGATGAAAATTATAGAACTCTTGAAACATAAATTGATATTCTTAAGAAAGGCTCATCCAACTCTAGTGAAGCAAATTTACTATCTAATGCATCTACTAACAATGGATGTTCTCGTTGTTCTAACCTTGATATGAATGCTTGTACAACTAATATTGAATCCTTGCAAGCATTACAAAAGGAAAATGAGAGGCTAAATGCTTTGGTCAAATATGGGTGCATCAAAACTTATAAGTCAAAGGATGCACTCTACAAGACTATTCAAGCCAAAGACAATAAGCAAAAGAGAGGTCTTGGTTTTGACCAATACACAAGCAAGCCAAATGATCGTGTGCTATTGAATGGAGTGGAGTGCCTCAAGTTTGTCAAAGGAGGCAAACAAGTTGATCACACTACTCAAACAAGGCAACCGAAGGCTCATGCCCCCCAATGTTCCTTTTATGCCTCATACATGCTAAAGAGAGACCACCGTGGTAAAGTGGTTGCTCTTTATGTTGGTCCCCGCATAAGAGATAGAATTGTAAAAAGGAATGTGTGGGTGCCAAAAGTGCTTGTGACTAACACTAAAGGACCCAAACAAATTTGGGTACCTAAAATAAAGGCATAACTTTGTTTTGTAGGCATACTCCTCCGGTGGATCAAGTTGGGTCATTGATAGCGGATGTACCAATCATATGACCGGAGAAAAAAGTATGTTCTCCTCCTTTGAAGAAAATGGAGGACCTCATGAAAACATCATCTTTGGCGATAATGGAAAAGGAGAGGTAATGGGACTAGGTAAAATTGCCATCTCAAATGATACTTCCATTTCAAATGTCTTGTTAGTAAAATCACTTAATTACAACTTATTATCCGTATCTCAATTATGTGAAATAGGTTATAATTGTCTTTTTACAAATGAGGGTGTGGTTGTCTCTAGAAGGGAGGACGCCTTTATAGTCTTCACCGGCAAGTTGAAGGGTAAACTCTATCTTGTTGATTTTTCAACGGATGGAGTGAAGCCTAAAACTTGCTTGATGGCTAAGTCTAGCATGGGTTGGCTTTGGCATCACCGACTTGCTCATGTTGGCATGAGGAATTTGTCCAAACTTCAAAAGGGCGAACACATCCTAGGACTAACGAATATGACTTTTGAGAAAAATAGAATTTGTAGCGCATGCCAAGCGGGAAAGCAAGTTAGAGCATCTCATCCCTTGAAGAATGTGATGACCACTATAAGACCATTGTAACTCCTTCACATGGACTTATTTGGGCCAATCACTTACATAAGTATCGGAAGTAACAAATATGGTTTAGTTATTGTTGATGATTTTTCACGTTTCACTTGGGTATTCTTCTTGCATGATAAAAGCGAAACTCAAGCTATTTTCAAGAAGTTTGTGAGAAGAGCACAAAATGAATTCGAAGTAAAGATCAAGAGAGTTAGAAGCGACAATGGAAGCGAGTTTAAGAACATACAAGTTGAAGAGTTTCTTGATGAAGAAGGAATCAAGCATGAGTTTTCGGCTCCCTACTCCCCTCAACAAAATGGAGTGGTCGAAAGAAAGAATAGGACTCGAATTGAGTCCGCAAGAATAATGCTTGATGAATACAAGGTATCGGATCAATTTTAGGCGGAAGCAATCAACACCACATGCCATGCTATCAACCGGTTGTATTTACACAAGTTGTTGAACAAAACTTCATATGAGCTTCTAACCGGTAACAAGCCCAATGTTTCCTACTTTAAAGTCTTTGGTAGCAAATGCTTTATTTTAAACAAGAAAGCTAGAAGTTCAAAATTTGCTCCAAAGGTAGATGAAGGGTTTATGCTTGGTTATGGATCAAATGCCTACGCCTACCGCATTTTCAACAAAACCACCGGATGTGTTGAAATTGCGAGAGATGTAACATTTGATGAATCTAATGGCTCCCAAGTGGAGCAAGTGGATACAAATGTTTTAGGTGATGAAGAAATACCAAGCGAAGCAATCAAGAAAATGGCAATTGGCGAAATCAAGCCCTTAGAACAACAAAAGACTCAAGAAGCTCAAATCGATGGGGATCAACCATCTTCATCAATGCAAGTTGAACCTTCAATATCAACCCAAGATCAAGACGACAAGAGACCACAAGATTAACATCAAGACCATGAAGATCCAAACAATTTTTTGAATCATGAAGTGGAAGACATCCAACATCAATCACAAGTGCCACATCCACGTGTTCATCAAAGTATCCAAAGAGATCACCCCGTGAACAACATCTTTGGTGATATACAAAAGGGGGTAACTATTCGTTCAAGAATTGCAAATTTTTGTGAATTTTACTCTTTTGTTTCCTCTTTGGAACCTTTGAAGGTAGAAGAAGCGCTTGATGATCCGGATTGGATAATGGCTATGCAAGAAGAATTGAATAACTTCAAAAGAAATGAAGTTTGTTCTTTGGTGGAAAGGCCAAAACAAAATGTGATTGAGACAAAATGGGTCTTCCGCAACAAACAAGATGAAAATAGGATAGTAACAAGGAACAAAGCTCGTTTGGTTGCTCAAGGGTTCATTCAAATCGAAGGTTTGGATTTTGGTGAGACATACGCTCCCGTAGCTAGGCTAGAGTCAATTCGTATTTTATTAGCCTATGCTACTCACTATGATTTCAAGTTATATCAAATGGACGTGAAGAGCGCATTTCTAAATGGACCAATCTCCGAATTGGTGTATGTGGAGCAACCGCCCGGCTTTGAAGATCCCAAACATCCCGAGCATGTTTTTAAACTCCATAAGACGCTCTATGGGCTAAAACAAGCTCCTAGAGCATGGTATGAATGCCTTAGGGATTTTCTTGTCAAAAGGGGCTTTGAAATAGGCAAAGCCGACTCTACTCTCTTTACTAAGAATGTTGATAATGATTTATTTGTTTGCCAAATATATGTCGATGACATTATATTTGGTTCTACTAATCAATAATTTTGTGAAGATTTTAGTAGGATTATGACAAGGAGGTTTGAGATGTCCATGATGGGAGAATTGAAGTTCTTTCTTGGATTTCAAATCAAGCATTTCAAAGAAGGAATCTTCATTTGTCAAACCAAGTACATCAAAGATATGCTCAAGAAATTTGACATGGAGAATGCCAAACCAATCAAGACGCCCATGCAAGCTAATGGACATTTTGATCTCAATGGAGAAGGCAAAAGCGTGGATCAAAAGGTATATCGTTCCATAATAGGATCTTTGCTTTACTTATGTGCATCTAGACCCGATATCATGATTAGTGTGTGCATGTGTGCAAGATTTCAAGCCGCTCCCAAAGAGTGCCATTTAATGGCCGTTAAGAGGATTCTTCGATATTTAGTTCATACTCCATACCTTGGGCTATGGTATCAAAAAGGGTCATCCTTCGACCTTATCGGCTATTCGGACTCCGATTATGCCGGTTGCAAAGTGGATAGAAAAAGCACTTCGGGAACTTGCCAATTCTTAGGTAGGTCCTTAGTGTCATGGTCATCCAAGAAATAAAACTCCGTAGCTCTATCCACTGCCGAAGCTGAATATGTTGTCGCGGGAGCGTGTTGTGCTCAACTCCTATGGATGAAGCAAACTCTAAGAGACTATGGCCACAAAACTCCCAAAATTCCACTCTTATGTGATAATGAGAGTGCCATCAAAATAGCCAACAATCCCGTACAACACTCAAGAACCAAGCACATAGACATTAGACACCATTTCTTGAGAGATCATGCAACAAAAGGGGATATTGACATTCGCCATGTGAGAACCGAAAAACAATTAGCCGATATCCTCACCAAACCACTAGACGAGCAAAGGTTTTGCGAGTTGAGAAGTGAATTAAATATCCTAAATTCTCGGAACGTGGCTTGAACTGTTGCATACACTTGCTTGTTGTAGATTTATAGCTTTCTTAGTTAAGGGTTTGCGAAAACTGCATTTTGAGTGTTTTTCTCAAAATTATTTGGCCTTTTGGTCTCTCGACCATAATTTGTAATTTGTGATCATAGTTATGTAATGATGCTTGATTGGCTGATCACATTTAGCAAATTAATCCTCTTGTCCAACATCTTTCTTCCAGAAAATCCCCTTCCCAATTTTTCAGCTCTAAATCTTCATGTGACAGTTCCAGGTCCTGGAATGTCCGGTGTTCACCGGAGTATCCGGACCTAACACTGTTCACAGCCTCAGCTGTGTTCCGTCCTGTTTCCAGTTACCGGATAGTCCGGTCTTCACCGGAGTCTCCGGTACAAGTGTCAGGACCGGAGTCTCCGGTGTCCACCGGAGTCTCCGATAAAAGTGTCAGGACCGGACTCTCCAGTCTACACCGGAGTTTCCGGTGTTTCCAGAATTCTATATATTTCCCCAGCCCGAACGGTTATCTTTTCTCATCTATTCACTTGTCCTCTTTCCAAACAACTTCCTCTCCGGTGATTTTTGAGAAGAACCCAAGGATCTACAAGTCTTGCTACTTTTCTCACTTGGATTAAAGGCCGGAATCTCCGGAGATCCCTATTCTCCAAAGTCCCCGGAGGATTTGAGCTCAAAGGTACCGTTTTCAATAATCTTCCCGATCTCTCAATGCCCTTGTCTAGAGTTGTTTTCCTTTGGTAGAATAGTTCCTAGTACCCTCTAGAACCCATTCCCAAACTTGTTTCATCTCTAGTCGGCCATATCTTCCAAACCCTAGCTGTTTAGGATTTCTGTCGGGGCCGACCGGAGTATCCGGTGTTCACCGGATACTCCGGTATCAACCTGAAATTTCAGCTTTTCCTGTCCAATCTTTTATTCCTCGCATCCTTTGTTCATTCCATATCTCCTAGGTGTTCTTGCAATGGCTGGAGACCGTTTTGAGAAGGGTCGCACTTTCGAGAGGAAAAAGAAACAAAGAAGTGACCCCCGTGCTCAAGAATCAAGTGCTCTTGCCCGATCGGAAGATAGTGGAAGCGGCCATGCTAGCGGTGAAAGAGTCCGCAAAGTAGCCGCAAGTGGTGGTATTCACATTGAGGAAGGCGGAGATGCTGGAAATTATGACAGGGACCTTGTGACCGTCTGCCGAACCAAATCTCAAGCTATGCGAGGCCGAGAATCTGCAAGGGGAAAGGGACCAGCCAAAGTGACTGCAGGAAGAGGTCAAGGAAGAATGCCCTCTAGGGAAGAAAGAGGCAAAGGTGTTGTTCAAGATAACTCATCTGAATCCGAGAATGATGAAGAAGAACAAGCCGATGAAGTCATTGGACCCTTAAAGCTTCACAGACCTCGGAGAACTGCTTCTGTTGTTGATGCTCCAAAAAGGACAGTAAACTACATGAGGAATGTATGAAGGGTTGTTAGTGAAAGGTTGAACAACCCATATGATTATGAGAAGAATGTTGCCGATTATCGTTTCTGGAATGATTTTCAGGCAGACTTCTATGAGACAGTAATCTTGGCCAAGAAGAAGCCTATTACTCCCATGCAATGGATTGATTGGGATTACATGGCCAGAAAGAATGACCCAGTGTTCACTGAAGTGATAGCATCTTGTGAGAGCAAGAGGGTAAAAAATATTATGGCCTTCAGGTATGATTGGTGCGAGGAGGTTATCGCACAATTCTATGCCACAGTGTGGTTTGAGGGATGTGAAAATCCCATTATGCACTGGATGACAGAGGGAGTCAAATACATGATCAGTTTCAGAGGCTTTGCTCACTACTTCCATCTTGATGCCAGAGATACTTCCAAGGATCAAATTCACAATAAGAATCAGCTGACATTAGAAGAAATTGGGTTCATGTATCTGAATCATGGACGAGTTGAGTTCGGAAAGCTCACGGGGATGAGGCCTTTCTATCGTTGTTTGAACTCCCTATTCCGACTCACCTTGGCGCCCAAGAGCGGAGATGCAACAACAGTTCAAAGTATCTCCAGAAATCTCCTTGCAGCCATGTCTAATGATCATGCTCCTTTCAGTGTGGCTCACTTTCTTTGGGAGGAAATTGTCTTTACATCCAAGTCGCCCATAAAAAGTTGTGGATATGCCCCTTATCTCATATTTATCATTGAAAGGATATCCAAGAAGACTTTTGTAAAGGAGATTAAGCATGAACCCTACAGAATGAGGCCTTTGAACATTCGAGCTCCCTCCCCATCTCCATCACCTCCTCGTGCTCCTCCTAGCTCGAGACCGTTTGCCTCGAGACGCGCTCCTCCTCGAGGGTCATCATTCATCAAGAGCGCTCTCAAAGCAATTTTCAAGATTTGCACTCACAATGCCACTCAAATCAAGGATCAAGGTGCTCGATTAAGGAAAATGGAGAATCGTCAGAAACAAATGTACACATCCATGAATCTCCAACCACCGTGCTCTCCTGTTGAGTCAGATGAAGCGGAGAGTGCACCTTTTGAGGTTGAGAACCCTTAGGCATGGTATGATGAAGCCCAAGCAGCTGCCGAGAGTTCTCAACAACAAGCTCAAGACGATTCCTCTGACGGCGACAAAGGAAGTGAAGAAGAGGAAGAAGATGATGAGGAAGATGGTAGCAGCGAGTAGGCTCTCTCTTTTTGGTGCTTGATGCCAAAGGGGGAGAGATAGTTATCCTTTCTCTTAGTTTTCTTAGCTTTGGTCTCCTTTTAATTCCTTTCGCCGTTGGACAATTGGATTCTTGTTTGTGATGAACCTTGTGTCATTTAATTTGTAAGACCTTTTATGTTAGTGTGATGATTGTCGTACTTTCATAAGTTTTGTGTGCTCTATGTCTTATCATAAATTTTGTATCCCACGGATTCTAGGATATAGGGGGAGCTCTTGTGAATTTAAATTCTCAAATAGGTGCATTGATGTTTAACCTCGTTTAAACCAATGCACACATTTAGGGGGAGCTCACCATATCTTCTAGAATTCAAAATCTTTTTCATATATTCTTGTGTATACTTTAATCGGGCTGTCATCAATCACCAAAAATAGGGAGATTGAAAGTGCATCTAGGCCCCCTAAGTGGGTTTTGGCTTATTGATGACAAAACGATTAAAGAACTAACATGCTTTGCGAGTATTGAACAGGTATAAGCATTAGTTGTGAAGGTAAATGACGTTTGACGCCCGTCGAAACAATTGAAGAATCAACGAAGGGTACAAGATAGGGTTTACATTCATTTTACTTTTGAAATTGAGTCTAGGATAGATTTTTTCTTAGATGGATGGATTTAATTGCTTGATTAATGTCTCAATGCTCAAAAGATCCTTTAGAACCACCCAGTTGAGAGACACATTCACTGACGGACACGAAACTCTTTCTGAAAAACTTCAGAGTCCGGAGTCTCCGGTGTTCACCGGATACTCCGGTACTCAGCGTTCAGCCGGAGTCTCCGAGATAGCCTCCGGCAGAGAGTCTCGGTTACGGTTTAATCTTTTCAAGAAAAAGGCCGGAGTCTCCGGTGTTCACTGGATACTCCGGTAAAATGTTTAGTGTGCAGTCGGAGTCTCCGAGGTAGACTCCGGCAGAGGCTCTCGGTTAGCATTTAATCTTTTTGATAAAAAGAAGTAAAGACCGGAGTCTCCGGTGTTCACCGGATACTCCGGTTCCTGGAGATGCCGGAGGATCCGGCTAGTCTCCGGACTTAGTCTGTTTTGGAAAATCTGTCAGGACCGAAGACTCCGGTGTTCACCGGAGACTCCGGTAATTAAATAGAACTGTAACGGCTAGTTCTGACACGTTCGTGACCGTTCTGATGCCGTTTTTGGAATTAGGACCGGAGACTCCGGTGTACACCGGATACTCCGGTAAGCTCTGACAAAAACAGTAACGGCTAGTCTGTGAGAGAGGGCTATAAATGCCCCCTCTCTCCATAGCATTTAGAGCTTGCTGTGGCTGGTTTTCTTGAGACCTCTTGAGCACTTTAAGAGCATTCAAAGCCCCTCCAATCATCTCTAGAGCTAAACTTGCACAAATTTGAGAGTGTGTGTTTGAAGAGGGTTCAAGCCACTTGAGCATTGATTTCTTCATCGAGCATCTACTGCGATCATCTCCCTTGAAGCTTTGGGCTTCTAGAAGGAAAGGAGTCGCCCGAAGAGCACCCAAAACTTGTGGTGTGCCTCGGGAAGTTTGTAAGCATCTTCATATTGAGTAAGAATTTCTAGCTTGATCTTTGTGGTCGCTAGAAGAGGATAGGGTTGGAGAAGACCCGGCTCTTTGTGAGCTCCTCAACGGAGACGTAGGCACTTCTTTGTGAGGTGGCCGAACTCCGGGATATATTCTCGTGTTCTTATTTGCGAAACTTACTTTATCATGTGCATTTGGTAATTTGTCATTTAAATTGCTATAGTGTCAATCTTGCTAATTTTAAGTGTTATTCTAGCTTTGTAATATCTACTTGACCTAGTGCAACTCTTAGAATCTAGCTCTGTTCTTTAGTTCAAATTTATTCTGAAAATTCCTGTCAGGCCGGAGACTCCGGACTAGACCGGATACTCCGGACCATACCGGAGTATCCGGACTTCACCGGAATATCCGGCAGTTTAATCCGCTGTTTTTAGTTTTAATTTTTAGAAAAGCCTATTCACCCCCCCTCTAGGCACTTTCACATACTCGATCGAAGAGTAAGAAATAACATACATATACCATTGAAAGTATGCGATGTAACCCTCGACTCTCTTCTCAATGATTGTATCGAGTAGAGAGTAAAGCTGTAGCATCAAAAGTAGGCGATGTAGCCCCCGACTCTCTGTTTGATGTGGTAATCAAGACAGAGAGTAGAGTTGTAGCATCATAATATACCCGACGTGGCCCCTGACTCTTCGCTAACTAAGTTCGAGTAGAAAGTGGAGCATAAGCATTGTCATCAAACAATTTAACTTTCGGCTCTTTGGTTAACGTAATAGTTAAATAGAGAGTGAAGTATAGACATTAAAAATACAAAATGTAGCCCCTGACTCTCTGCTTGATGACTGGATCGAGCAAAGAGAATAGCGTAAGCATCGACTCATTCTTCTGGACCACATGCTCAATGGTATAAGCCCTCGAGCATATGGCAGCAATTATGTTATGGTCATCAAGTGAAAATCGGATAGTCAGGTAGGTGAGAATTAAAAACTCACTCCCGCTTATGCTTGTTTTCATCACAACCTTTGATTTGACGTGTCATAATGACTATGCACCCCTCTTTGTAGAGACTAGATAAATCATAACGCCTCAACGACGCCTCTACTTCCACCCAACATGTCACGCGACTGAGGCTACCTAATTATCACGCCCGGCTTATCGGATCTTGACAGCACCATTTATGCAGCATGACCCATTTCCACATCTATAAATAGGTACATTTGGGGCTGTGTATTTTCACCATGTCTCCTTCCTTTCTCCCTGCCCATTGCCTAGTAGAAACTCATAGAGCTTGAAAACATAGATTCCACTCTATCGTCATCTCCTGAGCCATGTTCAGAAATAGGAGGGGTAGGACCTTTAGCCCCAAGGCCTCTCGTCGTGGTTCCACCTGGTGTCATCATCATTTCCTCCGATGAGGAAGAATCGATCGAGAAGCGTGAGAGGAGAAGGAACAGAATGTTCGTTGGAGGTTGTCAACCCTTCACCCACCACCTCTAGTGTTTCCTCGACACTGACGCTGCAGAATGAGCGGCACAGGAGTCAGTGATGCAAGCGACACAGGAGGGAGATGAGGATGGTGGTGATCTTCATGAGATCATTGACAATATATATGAGCAGCATAGGAGTCAGTCTTACTGGAAGGATAATCGAAGAGCGAAGAACAAATCTCACACGTGAGATGATGGAAATACTCACCATAGTAAAAGACTGGAAACAAGCTGAAGCGTGAATGCAACACATTGCAGAGAACACTGAGCTTCAAGCTTCATTCGAAAATTTTTATCTAGATGTTGATGAGAACATGTAATTTCCAATTTTTTGAGCTACATTGTACTCTTTTTTTCCTTTACTAAAAAGGTTTTTAATTAGGCAACCTATCAATAAAGCTCATTTGTAGAATTAATTATGTCTCCCTATAATTTCTATTTTTTATTTTTTTTAAAGTGACCTGGGACCCGTCATCCTCCTCTTATCTTGGCCTATAAATAGCCACCATTCGCCCATACAAACTCCTTGTGATCCCAATATCCCATTTTCATCGGCCACCCATCTCTCTTTTTCTACTTGTTAGCCAAAGCCACTTGCCCATTTCAACAAATCAATTCTATATTTCTATTCATGGATCAAGATACTGAGAACTCGTGTTTATGGTTCATGGGTGTGGCAACATTTTGAAAAGGTCTTTAGAGAAATTAATGGGGACTATGTAAGATTTGCTAAGTGTAATATATGCAGCAATGAACTAGATGTCAGGTCTATAAATGGGACAGAACACTTGATGAATGAAAGTGAATTTAGCCCTTAAGTGTGGCTTTAGTAATTAATAATAATACCTATAAACTAACAATGTTGTAGAGTTGTTAATAGTTTGTTCCATAGGTGATACATGTAGAAGAGAATGAGTTCTAGGTAATGCTCGGGTAAGTTAATGGTAATATATATGAGCTAACAATGTTATTGAGAATTGTTAGTAGGTTATTCTATAGAAGATGCATAAGTGATAAGACATGGATTCATTGAGTAATGCCATGAAGATAAAAGATATGGATCAATATAAATGAGCTCTATGTGATGCTCATGAGAAGAAGAAAAAGAAGTTCAAGAAGATTGACAATAAGCGTGAATGCTAAGTCACTTATGGAGATTAAGTGACTTCAGGTATAAAGTTGTGAGTGAAGTTTTATGGACTAACTCGTGTGCTCTATGCTTGAGAGTAAGTTAAGGTTAGAATCCATAAGAAGATATGAGTTGAATTGAGATATTAAATATGCTAAGAGTGAATAATAAAGATTGGACTCCATATATGATAAAGTGAATTCATTTAATATGTCGAATACAAAGTAGATTTCTATGACAAGACGATGAAGGGAAAGAAACACTCGGTTGTGATGGACCATCCGTTGATGAAAGGCAAGCAACAGGCTTGGCAACGAAGGACCAAAGTGGTGGTGAAGAGTGAGTAAAGGCTTTACGCTAATAGACCATGCAAGGCCATATGAAACTATAGGTGATTCGCTTCAATCACATGAAGAATGAAGAAGAGATGATGTGAAGTTTATATGAAAGTTGGCAACCCTCAAGCTTTGAAAGAAAGAAGCTATACTTGAAGGTATTCTAAGGCTCAAAGTGGTTCAAACTAGTTTTATATTTGAATTTGATAATATGTATGTCACTCTATTAAGAGTAAACTTGGCAACAGGCACAGATTACCCATGTGCCCGCGGGTAAAAAAACCCGACAGGCGTGGATACGGGTGCCATTCTTCGCTCGCGGGCACGGGTGCGGATTTAAGTATAAACCCAACGGGCATCAGGAAATGGGCATGAAAAAACTGTGCCCGTACCCGCTCCACCTGCATACCCGCTCTAGTGCCATTGACAGGTGGGCCCTAGACACTTAGTATATAAGAAAAATTCTAGGGTTTTTCCTCTCCTTCCACTCCCACCCGGCCACCAACCCACCCACCGGTTCCAGGGCCTGCAGCCGTCGCTCCACGCCTCCACAGACCACAATCCACAGCCGCTAAAATCTAGCGCCAGATCTCACCGCCAGCCGACGCCGACCCGTCCGACCCAGAGCACGCCGACCACGTCTGTCACTCCGTCCAGGAGCTCGCCGACGCCCGCGCTGACCCGACCCAGAGCACGCCGATCGCGTTCGTCCAGGAGCTCGCTGACGCCTGCGCCGACCCGACCCAGATCAAGCCGACCCGCGTCCGTCCCGGTCTCCCGGAGGTCATCGACGCCGACCCGTCCGACCCAGAGCACGCCGAGTCGCCAACCCGCATCTGTCCCAGAGCTCGCCAACGCCGATCTGCTCCCGCCGCCACCGGCCCGTCCTAGAGCTCGCCGACGCCAATCTGCTCCTGCTGCCACCGGCCCGTCCCGGAGCTCGCCGACGCCACAACAAGTGACTGTTCTTCCAGTGTCTTCTGCTTGCTACATAGAAATTGGATGATTCACTGATATTTCACTACAACAACAACAACATGACCCATGCTAATATTTCACTGTGAAAACCAATTATCTGATGTGAAAAGCTTGAATCAACCTTGATCAAATTAGAGTTGGCCCGAGTTATAATTGGACAAAATCATAGATCAAATTGCAGAGATCTGACATAGCAAGCGTAGCTGCAATTTCCTGGTGCCTTCTGTATGACAGTTTACATGAGCTTGATGCTTGGCTATGACAATGAAGTATTCCAGAATCCAGACAATTGAAGAAAGGGTGTAGTATTCTTACCTATATTGTAGGAACCTTATTGCTTTCTCCGGTAGGATGGGACTTGAATACTATTTAAACATCATCATCATCCACCTTATTGTTTTTTTTATCAAAATTCTTTTCCTTTCACAATTTATGTGGTTGTAATGTGAGGAAGTTGAATTTTCAGGTGAATTATATCTGCTGTCAGACTAGTTGAGGCCTCTGCAGGCAGAAGTAAAACTGTATTTGGGATCAAGAGTTATTGCACCTCTACTTGCTATTGTCCAGCATGTGTACTGCTACTTTTGCATAGGTTTGTACCATCAACCGTGTTTCAAAATAAGTAACAGCGTACTGAGCTTCGATGGATTGGTTCATGCGGTCTTGTGTTACATCTCATGTATTACTCTTCTTCGTACAATTGTACCTTTTTATTGTATGTTTGAATAACAGCTTTAATGTCAACTTATGTTTACAACTCTTAGATCCTAGCTATTTGTTGTTGTCTGAGCTTTTAATATGTTGTTGAATGAATGCATTTAGTTTCGTTTTACTAATAAGTCAGTGCTAGCAAGTAGCAAGGTGAGCTCCTGAGCTCTGAATTTCTGATGTGCTGCTGTGATGTATCATGTATATGCGAGGGAATATGATTAATTTTGTTGATTTAGGAAGATGGTATATATGCATTTGGTTGACAGTCAAAGCTATGACACCTGTGAGTAGAAATGGTTAATATCAGCTTGTCCATTATGCATTTATGCTAGCTGTTTGCCTGTTTCCCTTTTAGTATCATCTTTAATATGTTTGACATAGTCGCAACATTATGTAATATGCTTGACATCTATTTATTTATGTCAAATGACAGCCCTTCTCGGCGCACATCGGCAACCCCTGCTGTGATGGCAACCCCTGGGAGTAGCTCTCAAGTGCAAGCCTCTCATGTATCTGGTTCTCTTGTTCCTGCATGTGGTACTGGATCTGGTGATGAAGACATTAATGTTGTGGATGTATCGGAGGACGAAGAAGTTGCTACTGCTGCTGGCTCAAAGAGGAAGCTCACCTCAGCTGTTTGGAACGACTTCGAGAAAGTGTGTGTGGATGGAGTTTGGAAGGCCAAGTGCAACCACTGCAAGAGGAAACTTTCAGCCACATCAAGAAATGGTACAACCCATCTGAGAACTCATTTGAAAAGTTGTCCCTACAATAAAAAGAAGGCAGGGGTGAAAATACAAGCTAATTTGCGGTTTGGAACCACCGAAAAGGGGGCAGTAGCTGTAGAAAACTATGTGTTTGATCAAGATATAGCTAGAAGAGCTCTTTTTTCCATGATTATATTGCATGAGTACTCGTTATCTATTGTTGATCACCATGGCTTTCATAAGTTTGTTAGTACATTACAACCTTTGTTTAAGATGGGAACTAGAAATACTATTAGAAATGACATCTCAAGTTTATCAAACTATGTGAAGGTTGCCATATAACCTTTATGCTCTTTGTGTAGGTTTATGTATGTCCCATGCCCCATACTAGACATATTATCTGTGATGCGTTGCACAAATGTCTCCAGAGTTGGGATCTTGATCGGAGGGTATCCACTGTGACCCTTGACTGTAGTACCAATGACAACATGATTGGCCTAATGGAGACAAGGCTTGGGGCAGCTAATATGCTATTGAAAGGAAAGTGGCTGCATATGCGGTGCTGCGCACACATCCTCAACCTCATCGTCAAAGATGGTATGGAAGTCATTGGAACTACCGTTGCACACATTCGAGAGAGTGTTGCCTATTGGATTGCTACACCAAAGAGGTATGAAAAGTTTGAGAAAACAGCTATAGATGAAAATGTTGAATTGGATAAGAAGTTGCACTTAGATTGCAAAATTAGATGGAACTCAACTTACATCATGCTTAAAATTGCTATCCCTTATAGGAAGATTTTTGAACATTTGGGTGAACTTGATAGGAACTTTTTTTGCCCTCCAGAAAATGATTGGATATTTGCTACTACCGTTTGTGAGAAATTAGAATTATTCTATGAGCTCACTGTGCTGTTTTCTGGGACAAAGTATGTGATAGCTAACCTTTTCTTCCCTAAAGTATGTGAGATTAAACTTAAAATCAACTCTTGGGGTCATGATGAAGATGAAACTATTAGAAAAATGTCTGATGCCATGATAGCAAAGTATGATAAGTATTGGGCTCACATCCACGGTCTTATGGGTGTTGCTGTTATTCTTGATCCACGTCTTAAGATGACAATGTTGCATGCTTGCTACATTGCTCTTTTTGGTGAAGATGCAGCTGAAAAATATGTTACAGATGCTCATCAATTGCTAAGTGATTTGATGAAACATTACCAAGTGAAAAACCAAGAGTTTGTGAGTACATCATCTAGTGGTGCTTCTTCTTCAATTGGTGCAGCTGCTGTGTTGTCAATTTTTAAAACTCTTGCTGCAAATAAGAAGACTACTAGCTTTGTTAGAAGTAAGAATGAGCTAGATCGCTATTTGGATGACGAAACTCTTCCTCATGATGAGAATGATTATTTTGATGTCCTTGGTTGGTGGAAGTTGGAGGGAACTCGATATCCCACTTTGAGACTTATTGCTCGTGACATACTGGCTATTCCAATCACCACAGTTGCTTCTGAATCAGCCTTTAGCACTAGTGGGAGGCTTTTAAGTGAGCATCGCAGCCATTTTACTCCTAGAATGTTGGAAGCTTTGATATGCAGTCAAAGTTGGCTTTGTCACACTCTCAAAGGTAAACAAATGTGCATTTGCAATGTATTCTATTTCTAGTTTTCTACTATATAACCTGTAGATTGTTACTAATATACATAAAACTTGATTGTAGATGAAGGTGATAGAAAGTTCAATAGCTTCTGGTCATGCCTTGAAGACATTGAAGAACAAATGAAGGAAGAAACATGTATCACTACCGTTGACTCTGATTAGTGATCTTTATTGTGTAATTGCGTTGTTGAACAATCTTGTATTCCTGTATGTGATTGTTGTTGAACTTTATTGTGTGATGAACTACATGAGATGCACTAGAGTACTTGCTGACTATGTTATCTATAAACTATGTGAGATGTTATCGTTGTATTGTATCACGAGTTGTGTCGGTGAATCAGGAACCAGGGGTCCCCGAATCCCGAGGCCAGGCCAGCAATCCGCCACATGGCGCCATCCCGTGGAGTCTCCTCCGCGAGGTAAAAAAGATTAAGTCCCAGGAGAGGGCGCTCGGGGCCACAGTCGGTGGTCCCTGAGTACCCAAGTTCCCCGATGATCTGCGAAGCCTAAGTACCGGGAAGAAAGTGCTCGGGGAGGCATACGGTAGCCCCCGAGCACCCGAGTCCCCCGACGGTCAGAAAAGCTAAGTACAGGGAGAAACGTGCCCAGGGCCGCGAGCGGTGGCCCCCTGGACACCCAAGTATCCCGAGGACCCACTGAAGGAAGTTCCGGGAGAGAGTGCTTGGGGTTACGTGCAGCAGCCCCCGAGCACTCGGTCCCCCGAGGATCCGTACAAGCGTGCTCGGGAGAGAGTGCTCGGGGAGGTGAACAGTACCCTCGAGCACTTGGTTCCCTGAGGACAAGAAAGGGCACTCTCGGGAGGGAGTGCTCGGGGAGGTGAACAGTGACCCCCGAGCACTCGGTTCCCCGACGACCCAGAGAGCCCCCTAACAGTAGCCTCCGAGGGGCCCACTGATGAGGTGTCAGCCAGTCAAAGACCCAAGGCCGCATTTAAAGAGCGTGCGTAGCTTGTCACCTCCAACTGCTCCCGCTACACTCAGTGTCAGTTCCTGCCACATTCTGGCAGAAGGGCGTGGGGTCATTGAATGCACGGGTCCCATCCCGTGCCATCCGGCCCGTCTCGGGATAACATCGTAAGGGCCGAGGCGTTCCGTCTGCCGCGCTGCTGTGGCAGGAGAACAAGATAGGGCGGGCACGCCGGGCCGCTCCGCGGCTGTCCGGTGGCCCCTCTCCATGGCGTCCATTGCCAGTGTATTTATGGTGACGGATGACCGGACGTGGGACGCATTTCCACCCCCGGTCACTTCGCGCAGAGGCTATGATGACGCCCTTTTCATTTATGGTGTCTTGGAACTCGTGCCCTCCCTCCCGTTCGGGGCACGCTACTGCCGGCGGGTATTTAAAGCTGCCGGTAGCACAGACAAAAGAGAGAGTTCTCGGGCGAAAGGAGTCTTTGGCTAAAAAAGTTTTCAAGGTAACGAAGGAAAGAGCAGACCGAAGAACAAGGAGCCTAAGATAGACAGACATTCTTGTAACCAGCAACATCCTTGAGGGACATTCTCAAGGCATTTATATTATCCATACAGGAGTAGGGTGTTACGCCTCTATGCGCCACGAACCTGTCTAAACACCAGCGCATTTACTCCGTTCCGCACTAGATCATTCCACCCCACCGGCCATCGCATTCGTACATATTTATTTCTCCGGTGAACATATTCAGGATCATCCCCGGCCGAATCTCTAAAAAGCGGTCCCCCCGGATCCCTGCGACAGGAGTTAACCCTCCGACAAGTTGGATGAATTATTTTCATGTTTCTTATCTTTATATTCATTATTGTTCATGTATGAATTGAACTTGCATCCTATATAAATTTGTTGTTTTCTGTATACTAGATGTCCAGATCTACATATTGTGTTGATATGTTTACCGTATGGCTGGCGGGCATACGGGTTTGCCCGCGGGTGTGCCCGCGGGCACGATATGCCCGCAGGCAGCGGGCACGAGCGGCATTTCCTGTCCGTGGTGGGTGGCGGGCGCGGGTGCGGGCGCAGGAATTAACTCGCGGGCGCGGGCGTGTGTAGCCTCTGCCCGCGGGCATTTTGCCCGTTGCCAACTTTAATTAAGAGGGATACAACGTAGAATATTTGACGTGACTCAGTGCTCAAGAGTATCTAACCAAGTCAAAGTGATAAACACAAAACACCAACGAACACCGGATAGTGCTAACTTGTATTTGTGTTGAGAGTTCGCTTTAGGAATCCAGTGCCAAAAGCGTAGAAGTATCTGAATCAGATTTCAGAGTGTTTCTCGTTTTGATCCAATGTGTTTGGGATCATGATTTCTAGTGGGATAGGTAACCCTATAAATAAGCTTTCCGTAGAGTCCAAAACCATCGAAATCAGACATCGGAGTAAAAAGTTATAGCCGTTTTAACTCAGAAAACCCGGAAGTTCTGGGTAAACTCAAAAGTTTCGGGTTGGCCGGATGTTACAGATTAAATCCAATGAGGGGTACTCTATGATGAACCAACACTTCAACCCGGAAGTTTCGGGTTAACTCGAAAGTTTCGAGTTGGCTGGATGTTCTGGATTAAATCCAACTAGGGGTCCTTTATGGTGAACCAACGCTTCAACCTGGAAGTTCCGAGTTAACTCGAAAGTTTCGGGTTGAAGTTTCGAATTGTGCTGACTGTTAGGCATAACGACTAGTTTTGGGGGGTTGGGTATAAATATCCCCTCTTGTTGAGCAGCTGGTGCTCCTACAAAAATACTCAAAACCAAAGCCAATAGAGCTTGCCTCACTCTATTTTAGTATGAGATTTGAGAAGAAAAGTGAGTTGGGTTGAAAGATTAGAAGATTGAGTTGAAGTGAGTATAACTCCCATCTTGAGCACTCGAGTTTATCGATAAGAAGTTTGTCGTTGTGTTTGTTACTCTTGGAGCTTCAAGCTCGTAGGCGGTTAGGCGTCACCGGCGAGCATCTAAGGTTGTGGTGTGCCATGGGAAGTTTGTGAAGGCTTGGATTTCGCCTTCGCAAGAGAAGAAATCAAGAGTAAAAGTCCAAGCTTGGTGAGGAAAAGGCTTGAAAGAGACCTAGCTCAAGTGTGATCGAGCCCCTCAATAGAGATGTAGAACCTATAATGGAGGTGTTCGAACTTCAGTAAACAAATCACATATCTCCTCTCTTTGTTTGCTTGTTATTGAGTTCTTGCTCCCTATTTGTGCAAATTTGCTCGTTCTACTTGTTCATGTGAAATTGACTGCAGGTACTATGTGGATCTACTTGGAATTTTAGAACTTATAGGGAACATCAATTTCAGAATTTTTGATTAGAATTTCTTGCATATCTTGCTAGATTTGGATATTCTTTGCCACACCGTAGCTTTGTAGCATTTAGTGTTTGTGTACTAGTTAAGCCTAGCATATTTAGGTTTTGCACTAGTGAAAAATCCGTTAGTTTATTTTCGTTGTAAGTTTAGATCAAATAGTGAAAGGGTCAAAGTTTTGTAAAAATGTCTCTTCACCCCCTCTAAGTGATATCATTGTCCTTTCAATGAAGTATATTAAATATTGCAAGCAAAATTCTAAGGTTTCTAATGAAATCATATATTTTTCGAAACATAGCCATATGATGTACTTTTTTTTCCTTCTAGTAGAAATATTTTTAACGAGCCAACCAATCAATAAAGCTTATTTTTATTTAAGAAAAAATCCACTTTACTCTCCCAAATTATGCCAGTGGTCCGGATAACCCCCTGAACTTTCAACCGTCCATTTTACTCCCCAAAGTTTTAATACCGGATCACTTAACCCCTTGCAGTGGTTTTCCTAAGCGGTTTTGATGACGTAGATGTCATGTCGCCTAGTTTTTTGCCACGTTAGCCCCCTTTTCTTTTCTTTTCTTTTCTTTTTTTTCTCTTTTCTCTTCTCTTCTTTCCTTCTCTTTCTTTTTCCTTTCTCCACCGAAGCAGAGAGAGGGGGAGGCGATGGCTCGGCTAGGCAGTGGCCGGAGGTGCACAAGGGGAGGGGATGCCCAGGGTAGGCTCCCCGGAGCTCGAGAAGGGGGATGGCACCCGATGGCAAGGCTGCACCCACGCAAGGGGAGGCGATGGCTCGGTGGGCAGTGAGGAGGAAGATGATGAGGTAGCCGTCACATGGTAAAAAACTAGGCGACATGTTGTCCACGTCATCAAAATCGTTTAGAGAAACCACTTAAGAAGGTTAAGTGATCCGGTATTAAAACTTTGAGAGAGTAAAATAGATAGTTTAAAAGTTCAGGATTATCCGGATTACTGATATAGTTTGGAGAAGTAAAGTGAACTGTTTACTTTATTTATTTTTATATTTTTGAAAATTTGTAACTATAATTTTTATTTTTTTATTATTAAAGTGCTATCAGACTAGCTTTGTCCGATCGTGTCAACAAGCCAGTCGTGCCCATCAGAGCCGCTATGTCACAATCGTGCTTAGGTCAACCTGACATGACCCGTTAAGTATTGGATCGATCCAGCCGAGCCGAGCCGTAGCTAAGTGGTACCTACATGGGCCCATATCGCCATATCGGACAGATCCATTTGGCTATCTCTATGTCCAAGCCTCCTTTGTCTCTGTTTGAAAGAGATCGAGGATGAATTCGTCTAGTGCTTTCTGACAGTACTCCTATAATATATTAACTGCATCATCTGTGTTTATTATGTGGTCAGGAGGATTCCGCAAAAAAGTCCGGCGCCGCAGGCCTAACAAGGCTCTGCCGCTATGAACGAGCACATGGCTGGTGGCGCCGCCCCGTCTCCTCCGGTCGTGCAGCCTGAGCCCCACACTGCCAACCACCTGACCTGAGCCTGCTACCTCGATCGGCTCACCCCCTCCTGATCCTTTCCCGTGATCCTACTGTGCATGTGCAAAAGGAGAGGAGGACGAGCGGCGACCGTTGGTGCCGACTGCCGACTCGGCGGTGGCCCCGCCCTGCAGCCTCGCGTGCAAACTTTCAAGTCCGGCATGCCTGCGGCCAGTACGGCGATGGCGAGCTCCGTCCACCGCTCGTTTCAACGGCTGAGGAGGCACGGGGGCTGTTTCGTTTTTGCCTAATAGGCTGACTCAAAATTTGCCCAGAGGTCACCGTTAAACTCGTGTTTGGTTTAAAACTAAGCTAAAATTTGCTAAATTTTAATAGTTAAAATGACATTTAATTTAAAATCAAACTAAAATTTACAACAACAACAACAAAACCTTTCAGTCTCAAACAAGTTAGGATAAACTAAAATTTAGTCGGCCAAAATTTATAATAGATGATCTGATCATACATTTTAATAGACGATCTGATCGTATGAGATTTACATAGAAATGCTATAGAAAATTTTGACCCATCAATTTTTTCAAAACATGATTAAATTTTGATCTAAAATCAAATAAAAACTATATTTTTAAAACACGACCAAAATTTAACTTTACTTCCTTTGGCCCATAACCAAACAGCCTTCAAGAGAGGACAAACTTAGACAGCTAGAAACTGAGATCCACAATTTATAAGAATACCACGAGATCTTCCTCCTATCTTAGACATCGGCTTACAACTCCATATCAAAATTTAAGATTACAGGTTACAATAAAATAGTTTAAATTATTATTTTTAAATAAAATAACTCACCTAATCTTTAATGTATTTATAGCTCTAAATTCATAAGTTTATAAGACTAAAAACATATAGCCCTAAAAATTATTGGACCCAGAGTTCTACCTAGCAGACCCTTAATCGCATCTGGTCAGATTAGCTCAGGGAAGAAAAAAATCAATCAGAGACGGAGGCACGGAGCCAACACCAAGATGCAGTGAACCACGCTGCGCTGCACACGTGTCTGTCCCATCTCATCTCGCGACAGGAGGAGATCGATGGGATGGGGATGGGGATAGAGCTGACTGTACGCGAGGCAGAGAAATTATTGGACCCGCTCGATTCGAGAAGAAGGCCTGAGTGAATGCAGCTTTCAGGTTTGGCCGTGAAGTCGAGTCCAGTCCATGGTTGTTGAAAAGAAAACCTGGCACTGGCAGGGAAGGAAATTGATGGCGGCGACATGCTCTCCTGCCGTGCTCTGCAGCGTTATCTCTATGCCGGCCCGGCAGGCAGGCTGATCACTTCCGACAAGATGGGATGCCGAAATGATGGCGGACCTGACCTGGTGGCTATAGGGATGATGAGACGGGATTTCCGTTTTCCTGATCAAAGACAGCAAATCAATCATGCACCATTGTTTATGCCAGCTCTAGTAAATAGTCTTCTCTCCATCACTAGGTTGGTGGTCACGGGCGATCTGATCATGCCGAAGAGAATCAATTGACAGAGTGAGAGCTGGATTAGCTGGTGCACATCTGATCATGCCATCGCAATTTGCTTTGTCACCATCCACCTCACCCACTGACCTGTCATTCTCTCAACATCACCTTCCAGGGAAGGCCATACAGGAGCATACACCTGCATGTTCATTTGTTGCCATTCGTTACACAACTAGACAAGGAATCAGTCACCAAGCAATGCAAAGAGCACCAAATTTGCTAAACTCATATAGACGGCATCAGGTAAGTCGGAACAGTACAGGACAAGGGAAAGAAAAATCTAGCTCGATCCAACCAGTCGAAAATAGGCGAACGGCCATGAGAAATGAAAGTTACAAGATTTTCGAACTGCGGAGCAATTCATGTCCCAGGACTCTCATGTCAGTAGAACCAGATGATGAAAGAAAACCCGTAGCTGAATATTCGCAAGCATCCTGTTCTTATTAAGAAGATTAAAAATACTTTGGTCCATCTATTGATCGACACAGATAGAATCGAGCAGCCTGGCAGTTAACTCGCTGACTTCAACGTTTTCGATCTTCAGCCGGTGTCGCATACCAGGGAACTTCTTCCCAGCAGATGCATATGTCCGTATCAACGGTTCAAAAACCGATGCGTCCAAATCCTTTTCCACCTTCTTTAAAGCTTCGACGTATTTCTCAGCTCCATCGACATCTTTGTTGATCTCAAAGTAGACCATCAGTCTCTCGGTCACTTCACGTGGTGGCACCCAAATCCTACCACTGCTGTGTCCCTTCTTGATTGCACGGTCAGTGCACCAGTAAGCCATCTTGAGATCCCCCTCCTTGAGATAATGTTCCATGAAAATTTCCCATGTCTTGGCATTAAGTCTTCCACCACGCATCTTGGCACGCTTCTTGAGAGCAATAGCCTTGTCAATCATACCCTCTGTAATATAAGCTTTAATCATAGCATTTGCAACCCGGATGTCATATTTAGGATGCTTCAGATCAAGGTCATCGGTGCCCTTGTCCTTGGTTCCCTTGACATTAGGCTGATTATTTAGTGCATCGGTTGAAGATTCTGGCTCCACTGTAGATGCTGTTGCACTAGAATCCTTTGGTTTAGTCTTAGGTGGATGGATGTGCCGAGCTTCCCATTCTTTGAAACAGGCCTCGGCAGCAGACAGATCCTTCAAGTTTGCCAAAACTTGAATCATGTTAAGATAACTCATGCTTGCCATTCTAGGATGATTGCGCTTCAGTGACCGCCAGACACGATGAACTTCTGCTAAGTTTTGTGTTCGCCCATACAGTGTAATAAGGAACTGGTAGGCTTCAAGATCATTGCTAGTGTTCCGCTTCTCAAGCTCCTTAAGAGCATCTTCTGCCTTCTCAAACAGTCCAGCATCAACATATATGGAAGCTAGGTTACTGTATGTTGTCCAATCAGGAGTAACACGACCATCCCGTCTCATCTCTTCAATCACCCTCTCAACCCCTGGTATGTCACCACGAGCTGCAAGTGCCCTCATCCAAACATTGTAAGTATAGATATCTGGCAATACATCGTCAGCCTTCATGTCCTGAATGACGCCAGGGACCTTCTCAGGTTGGTTGATCTTGGTGTATAGTGTCATTACACTGTTGTAGGACATGGCAGTGAAAGCAAAGTTGAGCTCCTTCATTTTTTCCATAAGGGTCTCAGCCTTCTCAGTCATTAGCTCTTTGCAGTAACAGTTGAGAAGAGCACCATATGTGAGATGAGTTTTGGAAGTTTCTGGGAGGTCCAGGAAGTACTTCTCAGCAGCAGCAATGCCTCTCGATTTAGCAACAAGATCCAGGAGGATTGCTTGATCACTGACTGTAGGATTCATGCCTCTTCTGGCCATAACTTCAGAAAGCTGCATAAATAAACAAAAGGGGATAAAGGATCTATTTAGATTTAGTTGGATAATATATTTCGATTTCAGAACCATCAGAGGCAGATAGGCAAGATTTGAAATTATATAATGATTTCCATCTGGAATATGCTCTAGGCATTTTATGCTCTGCATCATTCAGACAAATACACAGAATGAAAGCAATCAACCGAATTTCAAATATAAATGATTGTTTAGCAGTTAGCACTGCTGCTCACAACGAAATGACGAGTGAACAGAAAAGTAATAGATGGTTTTGTAAGTGCTGCACCAGATATAGAAATATATACAGTGAGCATCTAGTAAGGCTGGAAAGTCTTTTTTCAGTCCACATAGAAATAGTGTTAACATGATAGATCCAGTCATTTACATATACATACACACTTGCACATAGAAATAGAATCTTCAACTTGGTATGAGGAGCTCAAGGACACCCACTAGCTAGTACCAACTGAGCAAATAATTTGGTAAGTTCTTTTGCCAAGAACAAAACTACCCAGTGAAATGTCATGCAATAATATTACACTGGCATACTAGTATCATTCATACCAAGTAGTATAATTTTGCCCGATACACTACACATTATATTCATTCTTCACAGTTCTGTAGCACTTAGATACAAAAGGTTGAATACAACAATGAAATATAGATGTATATTTCTGTAGAAGCTTGCAGTTTGTAATGTCAACTATAGACCTTACACCAAATGAAGAAAAAGATCAACCCTAACAGTAATATATAAAAAGTAATAATGCAATTTAACATTATCTGCAATCAGTATTGATGTCATACTAAACACATGGACTAGAACTTTTGATGAGCTGGGCAGAAATACTCCTAAGAAAATACATAGAAAATGGGTTTTGAATACACAACCTTGCTCATTCAGAACAAGGAGGTACCAAGACGATAGCAAAAAAGGAAGCTGATCCTGTGAGGGAGAAAAAGCAAAGAAACTGGCGTTCAACCATGTTTTAGCAGAACTAGGAAGCTACTTAATGAAACATCAGACAGAACAACATCAACACAGTTAAGCGTACCAATGAAAAGAGCAGTTGCGACTCGGTTATGATGCTTCCTTGAACAGTAAATGGGACTACTTGCAGATCAAATTAGATGAACTGATCTGACACTGATGCCTATCGAACATTTTTTTAGTACTTCAGGAACCTACATTGCATGCCCATCTAAACACATGCAAACACGACTCCCAAAGATTTACAATAACATAAATTCCACATAGTTGAGTGCTATTTTTACATGGTTGAACAACTGATGATTAACCGATACTCCTGACTCAAAAGAGCGCTGAATATGCCAGGGCAGAAATTGGGGGAGACCTAGAATGGCATTCCACACGGTGCAAGCTTACCAGTGTCAGTTAGCACATTTCACAACACTTACAAAAAAGAAAAAAAAACAAGCATTCCACTAAACTAAAAGAACTGGTGGTTTTCGGGTCTAGGAAACAAATTTGCAACAAAAAAAAAAAATCAACTTTGTAAGACATAAGTCATAACGCACCATCATATCCGAATCAGTAAACATCTAACGGGATTTTACTACCTTTTCATAATCCTACTTCCACCATCAGATCTAAAGATCTAACGACAACAGCAACAACAACCGCCGCATCACGAGGCACAAACCGAGACCAACAGATCACGAAATGGGGGGGGGGGGGGGACATAGAAAGGAAGGGCCGGACCTTGAGCGCTGGGCGGTAGAGCGCGTGCCGCCGCATCCGGCGAACGCATACGCCGACCTCCCACTTGAAGGCGCGCTTCCGGCTGTCGAGGAAGCCGTCCACCTCCTCCCGCACGGCCTGCGGCGTCGACCCCCGCCGGAACAGCCGCCGGTACAGCGCCTCCTCCACGTACTTCTTGCTCGACCGCCGCGCCACGTCCTTCACCCGTGTCGCCATCTCCGCCTCCGCCTGCTCCCTCTCCTCGCCGGCGTCTCGGGGTTTTGAGGGTTTTGGCGGCGGCGCGAGGAGGAACTCGCCTCCACGGCTCCACCTCGCACTACTCCACTCACATGATCGATTTGGGCTTGTTGGGCTTACTGGGCCTTGACGGGCCGTGGGCTTTAATCTCTACCGTATAGAAATACTAATATAATACTCGTGCTAACGCTACGGTGATATTTGTTAATGCAAATAAAATAACAAAAAGCGATATATGTTTTAAGAATCAAACATAGAATGAGATAGATTTAAAATTCATGAAAAAAGAATGATACGGAGAGTGATTATATTGTTGAATACATAGCCACATGTGTAAAATAACATCGCAACTTTTATATCTTTTGAAACCATCTAAATTCTTATGCGCTTAAAAAATTCCTGTAAAACTTCAGAAATATTATATTTAAATTTATTCTCATTATACTTCAATATGTCTATCAAAAAATTAATCCTTAGCATATTTCCATCCTGTACATGCATTATTACGAATCATTATCAACAAACATTAATAATACAATAGTATAGACCAAGTACTAAATAAATGAGAGTATTCACAGTACAAATCGATGATAATTTTATTTTGAAGTTTCATCCTGACATAAAATAAGATTTTAAAGGAATATAAAGTTGCAAAAATCAAATTTATTTGACAATACATCAGGCCATTGATGCCAAATAACCTCAAGTTGAAGAAGAATTGCAAGGTCAAGATGAAATATCACTAATATTTCACACCTTAGTCATATGGTCATCAATCTCACGCGTAGGCATGCAAAATAAAAAAAAATGCATGTTGAAAAAGGAAAACTCCTGACATTATGACATCACGAGTAACATCTTTTGCATTTTGAACACATAGAGTAATTCTCTTTCCTTTAGATGGAATTTCACCACCATGCTTCAACTAATAAAAAAGAAGGTTTTTTTTAGCTCACATAAGTGTAAAAAATTACCAGTTAGACTTTTTTTTACGAAAAAGATCCAGGTAAGTAACTTGGACTGACCTCTAAGTTGCGATAACCACACGTCACATATTGTCACCATAGCAATCACCTCCCAGAAATGTGGGTTTTGTAAAAAAAAAAAAAAAAGTCAAGGATCAAATAGTTAAGCAAGAGTAAGGAATCACTAAAAAGTTTTGTGCCCTTCATTTCAATATAAAAAAGATTTGTGCTCTTCTTTTAAAAAAAGAAACATTATGAGTCCATATTTAGAAACTCAATATAAGGGTTACACCTACGGTGTAGGCTACCGATGAGTTGATGGGCTCCTGTCAGCATGTGCGATAAATATGATAAAGACATGCTACTTTAAATGGTGTAAAGCCATAAACCATATAGCTCTAGCACCCACCACCATCTAAAAACCATCCAGAAAAAGACACGTGTGTTTTATTTATTATCCAGTATAACCCCATCCCAAACAAATAATTTACTGGTTCAAATGAGAAAAACCATACTTAAATCTAATAGCACTTGTAGATCTTACTAAAACAGCCTGAGTTGGCCATATCATAGGAATATCACTGACTCTGATATACATCTAGGACTCAACCTCTTGAAAGTGGCATGGAATTGATCACACACAGTTACACCATATCTTTTTTAGTCTTCCTTTTTCAGATTCAATGAAATTGATCACACAAAAAACAAGTGTAACAAAGATACTACATATACTCCAGTCATGTCCTTGATCACACAAATAATTAAGTGTAACAAAAAATATACTTCATAAAATAAGGCAGAAATGCTCACATCGGTCAACGAATTGTTTTATGCACACTGCTACTATAGAAGTCCAGAAATAAGTACAAATCTCTTATAGATAATATAGTAGGAGAAAAAAAAAGAAGTAATAGCAAATTTCAATAACAGAACAGAAGAAAACCATCAACACCAAGTGTTGAGTTGCAGGTATTTAAACTTGATGTACTTCAGGTTAATGCAATTGATTTCTTCTCACGTAGAGGCACCCAAAACCCAAGAGAACATTTGGGTTAAACAGGAGGAAGACAAATAATCTGCAATAATTTCTTGAAAAGAAGATAATCAAACTGATTAAGATCATACCAAGTCTTTTACGCTGCTAGTCAGATAACTTTTTGCTAAGTAAATGTTGTTTCAGCTGTTAAGCACACATCAAAAAGTCAAAACAGCTCAAACTGAAATTAGTACTTGACTAAATTTGAAAAGTCTTCAGGATCAACCTCCTCACAACCTGCAAACTTAAAGAGAGAAAACTTTAAAGTGGTAACTAAAAATGGCATAAATGACGTTTTCAATTTACCAAAGTTCTAATCCACATATTAAAATGTTCTTAACCTTTTGCTATCTCAAACTACTTTAGAGTTCAACCAATTCACCAATTAGTTCATGTAAGCTGACCCAAGGGAAAAAAAATACACACCTTATCAATTCTTCATGATACCTAAAAGTTTGTAAATGTATCATATTCAAGGAAATCCAAGTGACTATGAGTGAGTAAATCATTTAAAACTGAACCAAAATATTAGGAAAATCTTTAGAAATACTATACCTGCAAGGGTAATGATTTAGTCTTCCAGCTGCTGCAGTAAAAAAGAGATGGAGATCCATTTATCTGCAATAGCGCCTCCAAGGAGGGAAGTGACATTAGTATGACATCGTCACCTGATCTAGCTGTAACCAAATCAAGAGTTTTCACCCTAGATATGTCATAGGGCCTTGCACGGGGATGATGCCATGATCTCAAACAATGCCTCCAAGGAGGGGAATGACGCCCATGAGTGCCATCATCGTATGATCTGATTGGACACATATCAAGGGATTTCTCCCAAAGCTAGTACCACATCACACCTCAAATGTGTTGCAAGCTGTCACAACTAGCCCAACTGTAGGAATGAGAATGGCGACTAGAGGGGGGGGGGGTAAATAGGCACCTCAACAAATTTCTTTCAAAATAGATGGCTTTTTTCCTATTTCTCACTCAACGCGCCTCAAAACGCTCAAGCAGAAGCAAAAGAATTAAAGAGACAAAGCAAGAAGACTACTTTCATAGCAACATGACTCCACAGATGGAATATGAACCATAGGTTCCATTCAGGACCATTTCATGTGTCTTTGTGCACAAAAACTCACAACTTCCAAAGAAACTAGATAAGATGAACACCGGACAAGGTTATCCTCCAAGATGATAGTCTAGTGGCAAGGGAACTCAAGACCCGCTCAAATACATGAGTATGTGAGTATTTAAGCCACTAGCATCAAGAAAAATAACCCTGCAAAGGTGAAATATTGCAGCTCAAAGAAAAAGATCACCGGGCAAGAAACCTCTCCAAGTTAATGATCTAGAGGCAAGGGTACTCAAGACCCATGAGTATACACTCGTATGTGAGTTTTTATGCCTCTAGCAACAAGAAGAATGATCTCACAAGATGCTGAAATTTCAGCCCAAAAACCAAAACGAAAATCAAAACCGAAAATCGAAAAACTTGCAAACTTGCAAGGGAACCAATAGAGGGAAACTAGAAGGAGGGGAATTCAAGCATATGCAAAAACATAAACTTAATTACTCAAAGAGGTCAGCCCTATTTTAGGCGGATTACAAAGATTTATCTCTCAAAACTCTCACCTATTACATAGGCTAAGCACTCATCCTTCTCTCCTCTAAAAACCTAGCTCTAAGGCTCTCAAATGAGTGACACAAGGGGGCTCAAGTGGCTGGTTCAAAGCTTTTTCTAGCCCTACCCCTCTATTTATAGGCCTAGAAAACTTGGTCCTTAAGTTTCCTAACTTTTCCCCAAAATACCCCTCTCTTGTAGTGCACTCCTACCTACCACTGAGGGTATTTTAGTCCATTTTTTCTCTATTCATCGGACGGCCGCGACGCCTTCATGACTTAGTTTCACCTCGACGCAAGCTTCATGATGATGCCACATACTCCTCCAGTCCTCCCACGGTTTTGAGGCCAAACCGCGAAACCGCCTGCACGCTTCTCAAAGCGTGACTCACCGTCTTGCTTACACCTTAAGCAAGTGCTTCGATGTCGACGTGTGTACTCCGTCATGCGATCCTTACCGCTGGCAAGTCCCTCCTGCTCCCAATCCCTCGGGCCGCCTTGTCACTTGCACCGGCTTCCCCTTCGCTTGACTTTGTCAACACGCCATCTTCATCCGCCTTCAATTCTTTGCTTGACCTCCACGTGTTCAGCTAGGATCACCCTTGACTCCGTCCGGCCTCCTTGATCGTCTGGCACCAAGCACTTCGCTTGGCCCCGATCATCCCATCGTCGACCGCCAAGTTGCATCCATCACCTACACACCATGAGACAAGCAAGCACATATCTCCAACTCCAATTCCAATTAGTCCATAATCAATATGCTAAAATGAAATCTCAAATCAATTCAAATCACATCAAAGCTCATGCAAAATCGAAGATCATCAAACCAAATAAATGACAATGTCAATCACTCATCACAAGAAAATCAATGCACGTTACAACTTGGTTTCTCACCAACCCTTTCCACAATGTCGGTTGCACCACTATAGCCAAATGAGGCAACACAAACGCATAGAGCCACACATCCATGTCGACAACCCCATTACTGCCATCGGTCAAGTCGCCAACCACCATACACCAGCCCCCTCCCTGCAAGACGACCTTGGTCACCGCGGCCATGTATGCGGATCTCATCATGCACGAGGAAGGGAGGAGATCGAATTGACAAGGTTGCAATGAACAGTGACAGGCCCGAACGGGTCACACATACAAAGAGATCCAGCGCCTTACCCGCATGGAGCCAGCAGAACCATGGTGGTTGCCTCCACCCATACCATCATCGCCTATTGGATCTAGGCCATCCCCCCACCTCGTCCTCTACCCCCGTCTTCCCCCTCTCCTAAAGTTGCCATATCAAGATCCAGGGCCACGAGGGGTGCATGGGTTAAGGTGAAGAGGTGTGCTAGTCCAGCCAACGCTAGCCATGGAGCCACCGGTCGAGTATCATCCAAGGAAGAGGAAGTAAAAAGGAGGACGCAAGAAGGAAAATATGTAACCACTTGTAAAACATGTGGGCGTTTAGTTGTATATATTTTGGACAGGTGTAGCCTACGAGGTTGTTAGCTAAAGATGTCAACCTTTGATCAGAATTATTCAATATGTGAAATTATAAATGGAACTAATTTCCTTTTTTTTTTTGAAAATCGAAGCTTTGCCATGATACTGGGGGAAAACCCATCAATAACAAGCTAGACCTCAACCAAATAGTATAAAGCTTCTGTCATAACAACTTCACGCTGAATAGGATTTTGAGTAGAATAAAACATTCCATATATCATATGGAACTTTACCTTCATGTTAACTACACATATATTTGGCATAACTGAAATATTACTTTTTCCTTCAACTGGGATTTATACTCTAGTAATATAGTATTGCAGATGCAGATGGAGCAAAACAAGGACTATCAGAGCTCACAAGTAATGTGTTAACTAAAAAGAAAATGCCCACAATAGCTTTCTGGCTTCTGCAGATCAAGAACATATTGGACTCTATCGATTTCCAATTTGCCCCCAGCAAAATAAATTAACTTATATAATAGATAAAACAATAACAGCAGGCAATCATTTGTTCAAGCACGCCATTCCTGATCATATCATATTCAGACGTTTATACGCAAGGATTACAAAAGACAACCCTGCAGTAATTAAGGTAGCAGCAAAATTCACCAAGTTTGAATCATTGCGATTCGGGCAGCACTTGAAGCAACCAACCAACTAAGTTACTTACCATGTTCTCGATCTCATATGCGACCACACATAGCTATCCCAATCCCCCAAAAAGGAGCTAGTGCTAGTAAGCATTAAGCCGATAAATATCATTATTGCTTACTTGATTAGGCAAGTAAGCATTAAGCCGATAAATATCTTTACTGTTTCTTCTTCTTCCACAACAGTGGCAGCCGGGCGGATGCCATCGCATCGATGCGGCTTTGGACCTCGGCCCTGATGAACACCGATAGCTCCTCCTCCCCGAGGCCCCCCGCGTCCAGCTCCCACCAATTCCGCTTTCCCACGCTCGCATGCGCCACCCTGACCTTCTCCATGGTGGCGGCCACCCGCACCCACTCTGTCGTGAGCAATTCCTTGGTCTCTTCCACCTCTCGCCTCATCCTTGCCATGCCGGTTACGGCCTCCCCCGCCATCTTGATGCTGGATGAAGGGGGTAGGGAGGCAGCGCATCGGTGGGGAGGTAGGTGCGGAAGACGGAATTGACTGTGGGTGGACCGGTGGGGGAGAAGGCAACGACGGTGAAGTGGGTGTCGAACTCCCTGGATAGGCCATGGGCCATAGTGAAGAGGGTGGCACTGCGCTTTCTGAAGGAGCTCTGACGTTGTTCGACGGAGGAAGAGGAAGTCGTATAGGGGGAGGGGGCGTGGTAATCGCAGGGTGGTTGGGGTGACTCGTGGGAATCGCGAGATCTATGAGAGAGAATGGACGGGCGGGGCAGAAGGAGCGTGGAAAATCTGGGAGCGGAACACCTAGAGCAACGCGTTCGGGACTCAGAGAGGAGGTGAAATGATCGTGGACCCGTGAGTGTTGGATGAACTGGGCGCTTTGGGTCATCGGATTTTATGAAGCCACGCGAGAAGGGATTTGAATATTTCATTTTGAGAAAGCAGGATTCCTGCGTATACAGATTAGGGTGGATGAAGGAAAGATCATATGTGTGGGGGTAGAAGGTTGTGTAGATATAGAAAAGAGTTAAACTGGTGCATTATATAGGGGTATAGATATAGATAATAACATGAGCAGCTCATGCACAATGCCACCTTTGAAGACACGGTTTGGTTGCATCTAGTTATCTAAACTATATAAAAAAGCGAATGTGTTTGATGTTGACCACCTATGGCTACTAGTCAGGTTGGCACGCTACGTTGTGCTCGTGGAGGTTTAATTGAATTTCAAAATACTTGCTTTCTCTGAGTCACAATATCTGTTAAAGGAAGCAATCCATTATATTAGGCCATTAAGATTATTTCTACAAGATAAAAAATGGTATGTTGTAAATGGCAAATTAGCCTGCAAAATACTTTACATGAACATAAGTATTATGGAAGTGTATGGTTAACTCATAAAGTTGGCATCAAAACAAAAGATCAATGCGTTGTATAAAACCTTAAAACATAAACAAAATGGTTAACTCATAAAGTTGGCATCAAAACAAAAGATCAATGCATTGCATAAAACATTAAACATAACAAAAATGGTCAAATGCCTCCTTAAATCTTAAGAATCATTGGAAAAATCAATTATCATATGGGCGCATGCCCAACTTTCATATATGGGCCACCATGGCTTGATCGGCCAAGCCGCCCTCTCTCCTTCACCCCCTCTTTCGCTTCCTAGCCTGGCCCAAGGTCGGCCCACTTCTCTCACCCAAGCCAGCCCAAGGTAGGTCAATCTTCTCTTCTTCTCTTTCCCTTAGGTCGAGCCAGCCCAGCACAGGGTCTCCTTCCTCCTCTAGCCAGCGCATAGCCGAGCTCTATTCTCACCTCTCCCCCAAATGTCCGCTCCTCCATCTCTAGCCACCGCCCGACATTTTCCCAGCTTAATCCGAACGGAATCCCTAGTCTATCTCGTCCCTACTTTGTTTGAATCGATTTGGCTTTAGATTTCCGGGCAGATTTTAACTAATCGGGACTCTATCCCTTCGAGTCACTGCCCTAATCCTCACCTATATAAGGCAGGGAGGGAGGCCTGGGGCGGGGGGTGGGGGAGATCAGATTGACGTGCTCATAGCTGAGGCCCTGCTGGACTACACCATGGTTTCACATCTACGCCACCCGCCACTATTTCCACCACTGCTGCCCAGCGCCGTCGTCCCCTTGTCGATCATGGTGCTTAGGGCCGTTGCTCTCCTTGGTAAGTCGGGTATGAGTGTGTGTGATCTTCTATATTTCTAGCTATGTTGTTCGTCGAGTTTAGCTCTGACTGGCTGAGAGGCCATTGCTGTCGAGGTAGCTTCGGTGTGTTCTATTTTGCTTTTTGTGTGGTTTCCGAGTGTGCTCTGACCGGTCTCTCATAGAGATCCGCCACTAGGAACGCGAAGGGGTGACGAGCAGTCAGACGGAGCAAGAACGTGAGGATTTTTGGGCTAGCAACTGGAGTTCGTAGAGGGAAGTGCTGGATGTCTCTAGGCTTCATGCGAGGCGGGTGTTAACGCCGGGACCAGGGCCCACCTGTCATAGACGCGCTATAGGAGCTACAGCGGCCCGATGTCCTGAGGGCTCGTCGAGTCCCGGCCCTTTAGTATATAAGATATATATATATATATATATATATATATATATATATATATATATATATATATATATATGCGCGCTATTGGTCAATTCGTGCCTTTTCTTAATAAAAATGTATTTTTTAATAATTCTAATAGAAATAAGGTAACTAAAATTTCAGGAGAAATAGTATAATGCACGTGCTGACACTACGACATTTGGTGATGCAAATAAAACAACCAAAAGGCGATATGCATAGGGAATTGACACATGACAAATAACAAAACCACTTTTATAGAGCTTGCAACTTGGATTCCAAATACAACTATGACTCTCAACTTTGAGTACAAATAAATCAGTCCATAGAAATTATGACACAATAAGAGACCTATCAAGAATACATTTATGTTATATATCAAAGTTATTCTCCCTTTCCATGACAAGAAATATTGTTAAGCAGAGTGATAATATGTACCAGTTTCTGTCACTACAGCACTAGTGATGTGAATATATACTCAATGTCTTTCTTCTTTATGAGAGAACACACATGGATTGTTGTATCACCGGTTCCACCACATAAGACAAATGTTATCAATGTTATCATGCATCTACACATCATAACATCATTGACCATTGGTAACCACAAAAGGCAGACATTTCCCAAATTCAATCTAGTTCTGTATCAAGAAAATCCTCAACATTCTTCCTACCATCCTCAATCACAATGCTTCCTGTGTTGGATGTATGTTCCACCAAATTATACCGGTGAGGTACTAAAGTAATTTGTATGGCATTAGATTACAAATTCATTGAAACCAAAAGTTCACCTACTAATTCACTAAATTCTTGAACCTTAAACAAAAGTGAAGATCGCAACCCAAACAAACATTTTTAATTATATATAAAATTGTGTGAGTGTCAGGAATCCCATGAGAAACCATATTAGTGTTTGCAGAATGAACAAAGTAAATGGATCTTTAAATTATGAAGTCAATTGAAAAGGCAATAGAAATGGAAATGCAGATGACCAAATAATTACAAAGAGTGTATCTTGAATCCTATGAAACCATGCACATGGAAGAACCTCAGATGATAACAAATATAAAGTACTATATCTTGTATCCTAACAAAATATATATGAAATTCAGTAAACTAAATCAGATTTCTTCACTGCATTTTTGTCATCACATGTATCAAAGGCTTTTGGCTTCTTGTACTTTCAACCATCACGGTTGTACTTATGAAAACAGGACATGAAGACAATATCTCATGTTAGTTATACACTTAATTTGCAGTTGATAAAAATAGCAAAAATAAAAACAAATGCAGGAATAGGTCTAGGGATCATGTGAAATACCGGTTGGTTTGATGGAGCTAATAACATCTTGCATGTCATCTAGTATTGTTACCGACCCCACTGACCTATTCAATCACAAGGAAAATAATAATAATAACAAGTAAAAGAATAACACTTTGGCCATTCTTTCTTGGTAAGTAAAATTACAACGGAAACCTCATTTGTTTGTCATGCCTCTCATGAGGATCATCTTGACACAAATAAAATGTTGTTAAAACAAAGCACAGCCTTGTAGTACAGAGTAAAACGATTCTTTGGGCAGCTTTTATCACACCTTCCAAATCAACAGAATGAAATTCTTATAGTGCAGGGTGAAATTTTGTATGATAGTCTAACATAGGCATAAATACTTGCAGGCTACAAATCCTTTCCAATTTCAAACATAAAGGATAATTGTGTAACTTAGGTTTTAGCTCATGCTTGCATTTAGCAGAATGTAAGTGTCGGTGTATGGAGTATAGGGGCACCCTGGCAGAAGGGTCCCTTAAGGAATATAAGAACCAGAGATGCGTATCTCCTAAAAACTAGTCGGTCGTTCGACTAGGGTAGGAAGTCCCGTGACCAATACGAGGCTTACGCGACCAGCTTCATTGGGACCTCGTCTGAACCCGCGAACAGCCCCACTGGTCGCAGGGCCAGACCTGACACAAACTGTTTAATCACATTTATTGATATCTACTGGAGTTTTTTTTTCCTTCCCCAGGCGCCTTCCCCCACGAACAAAGTCATGGACGGTGCAGAAGGGTAATATCCCGTTCCATGGCATTAAATGCTACGGGGTGGAGCAGTGTAGACCAGACGGGGCCGCGCAACGGATGGGACTTCATCTGGCGTTTCACCGAACGCTGGAACACCATCCTAAGGATCACGGGAGAATCCGTGATCATAGCGTTCAAACGGGGGATCAAAGACCAGAAAATGATCAAGAAGCTGGCCACCCGAGTAATCCAAAGCACACCAAGCTCTTCAAGCTCGCGGACAAGTGCGCGTAGGGCGTCGAGGCCCGAGAACAGTAAATTGACGCCAGGCCACGTCCTGCCTCCAACCAGCCCGCCTCTTCCAAAGGGGTCGACTGGAAGGACAAGAAAAGCAAGCGCAAGGCCGGACCTCCTAAGGTCCTAGCGGTCGAGCAGACCGGCCCCACACACCGTCACTTCGAAAAGAAAGAAGGGAAAAAGGGTCGAGGCTACTTCCTGATCCACCGAACAAACGCCCACGACCTGACTGAGTGCAAGGTCGTGCGAGGCATCATCGACCAGGAGCTCGGGGAGCACAAGCACAAGCGTGACAATGACAAGGAGGACGAGGCCGCTCCTGACCAGTCGGCACTAGTCTACTAGCAAGCCGATCACATGGTCCACCATCTTTTCGGAGGCGCTACGACATATTCTTCTAACAGGGAATATAAGTCGGTGGTTCGGGAGGTATGAGTGACCGCATCAGACCTGAGCCCACGCCTAAGGTGGTCCAGGAGAAATGGAAAACTAAAGCAAAAGTAAAGAAAAAACTTGATGATAAGGTGTCAAGCCAGGAGAACTACAACTCTTGTTGCAGAATTTACTCTGTACATGTGAAGAGCTATAATTTCTTTGAAGTTGACAAGCCAAAGACGTTGAGATGTCTGGCCATTTTCAAAGATCTTCTCATTTCACAATTTCCAAATGCAGCAGGTTGAGATTATGAACACTTCCATGAACAAAGGACCCTGGAAATTCTGCTTTGCCAATATGACATTGCTGGTGAATTGTTAATTAGGGTCCCAGTATATGCTATTTTTTGCCCAACATCTCTTGCTGAAATTACAGTGCAGAATCATGTGATCTCTTGTTTCTTTTGCATTGGCATTGCAACAAATTTTAGTTACAATTGATTGTGAAGTTCTTTCTTTTGAGAATGTTTCTTGTCTTCAGTCTATCAACACTCATTAACCAGGCAAAAACTTTCAACTTGGGAATACATTTTTATATCCAAATCTAGGTTCAAATATGACTACGCTTTAGTGACTAGGTTAATATCAAGGTGTAGTCTTCAACCTTCTATTTTCATTGGTTGTACAACAATTTATAACATATTTCAAATAAAAATTGTGAAATGTAGAATAAGATATTGCCTTAATGCATATTTTGACAAAAAACCTAGCAGATTAAATAAGATTCCTAAGCATAATTGAGTCTTTACACAATCGAGTGCAATATAGCTGTGGAAAACAACATTTGGAAGTAGATGCACATCATCGATAAAGAAAGGAAACCTAGCATTTTGCAATGCAGAAACATCAATTACCAGTCACAAATCTGCTAGACAAATAATTGTCGCTGCAGCGGATACTTACAGTCGGAGACGGGCCATGTAATCTCGCTGCAGTGGATGTTCACGGTAAGAGACGAACCTTGGGATGTCCTTATCTTAGCTTTGAATACGGCAATGCATGAGGACTCGTGGGATATGAGGTCATCCCCATGCTCGTTGGCCAACAAGGCGAGCGACTCGGTGGCAGCCTTCCTCGCAACCCAATCGTTGTCGATGAGCACGTCGTGGAGGCAGCTCAGTTGCGAGAGGTGACTGAGGTTGTGCTGATGAGGGAGATGAATGCGGACTTGGCCTTGAACATGGCGATACGGAGGAGCATGAGGAGGCGTGGGAGGAGGGCCCGGAGGTAGGAGGTGAGGTCATCGGTGGGGGCCATGGCCTCGACAGCCACCGCTGCGGTGAGCTATGGCGAGCTACGTGCATTGGTCCTGCTCGTGGAGCAACGCATTCACAAGTAGCCCCAGCACCGTGAGCGGGGACGCTGTTGTGCCCGCTGTGATGCACGTGGTGTCGATGAGCGCGACGCGAACGAAGGAATTAGGGTCCTGCACCCGCCGCAGCGTGAAGGCCACAAGCCTGGGCACGAGAGGCGCAATGGTAACCGGCGGGTGCTCGCCAGCCACGAGCGCGAAAAGCCAGAGCGTGTGCCACAACAAAGACATCCCGTCCGTGGGCTGTGTGTCAAAGACCGCAACCACAAACCCCGAAAAATCGTCAGCGTCTAGCCCACACGTGAAGATTCCTTGATTTCTAGAGGGTGCGGGTACGCGATGGTGGGATCGAATGGGATCTGGCACGCTGACCGCTCGAGGCGAGTAGCGAGGCAGCGAGGTGCATCGTCAGGGCAAGGCGCCAGGCAGCCGATGCCGAGTGCTATCGCGTGGGATGAGGGTGCGCCATTAGGGAGACGAGGAGCTATGGCAACGGGTCTAGAAAAGGAGGAGGAAATGGTGGAGGAGGAGGAGGAGGACCGGGCGGTGGGGTAGGGCTGGGGTGGCGCGAGGAGGTGAGATCTGGGGAGGGGAAGGGGATGCAATGGATCTGGCGGACGGGAGAGGAGCAATGGGAAAATTGGGAGTGAAACACACGGGGAGCATTCGGGACTCAGGAGATGAGGCGAAACGATCATGGACCTGTGAGTATTGGATGAACCGAGCGCTTTTGGTCCATCGAATTTGATGAAGCCATATGAGAAAAGATCTGACCGCTTCATTTTGAGGAAGCATGATTCCTACATGCACATATTAGGGTGGATGAAGGAAAAGTCATCTATATGGGGATAGAAGGTTGTGTGGACCTAGAAAAGAGTTGAATTGATGCATTATATAGAGGTATAGATATAGATATAGACTAGGTCTCGTATCACCTTTTTCTACTCTCCTTCCATCTAATAACAAGTTACTGTACAACACGTATGTAACACACGTGTAATCAATTCAGAATAACAATTTATAAAAGTATGAAAAGTAAATAATAAAATATTAAATGTATTTTTAGAATGTATAGAAGATAAATTTGGATGTCTAGGTATAAAAATCAAATAATGGGTGATTAATTATATTTTTGAAAAGAGAAACAGAGTCTAATTTTATACGTTAATCATTTGATCAACTCGAGTGGACGGTGAAGATCGTTCGAATCTACCACAACTAGTGAATTATATAGAAGTATAGAAAATCTCTAAAATTTAAATAATTTATCTATTTTTATTATTCACTCTCGTTCTCTAACCTCACTGTCTCGGTACTTAGCTACAGATATAATATATATTTTACCAACAAAAATAAATAAAAAAATTAGAAAAAAAAATTAAATAATCTCATTCTCTTTTTCAGATCTCATCTAAAATTAAACAATAGCATCACTTTCAATATATCAGTTACCGGTTCCTATAACACATCAATATATTTATATCTTAAGTTGTTGCTTAATGTTACTGCTACTTATTTAATATTTACATTTTTTTCAGTGCAGTGATAACAAGGCGTCGGTTTATCTTCGTGAGCCGGGGCAAAACGGGAAAGGCAAAAAAAAAAAAAAAAGAGCTGTGAAAAGGAGCGGAAGTGGGAGGCGACGTCGCCGGCGGCCGGCGACGGCGGGGATGAATCGGAAGGAGGCGGGGCCGGACGGAGGGGATGGGTCATCTCGGTCGTCTGCGGAGGAGGGAGGCAGCGGCAGTGGCCGGGAGCTGGCGGAGGCCCTGGCGCGGCGGCGTTTGTACCGGGAGGTGACGCTGGCGCTGCGAACGGGGCTGCGCGACGCCAAGGCGGACTTCTCCTTCCTCCGCGCGCGGGGCCTCCGCAGCCTCCTCGGCTTCCTCCGCTCCACAGCCTCCGCGACCGACGACGCGCCGCTGCTCCTCTTCCGCCACTCCCAGTCCATCCCCGATCTCCAAGGTACCATCTTCCCGCTCATTTCGGTGATCTGATGCGAAAGCGTTAGATTGTTTGTGAGTTCTGTCTGGCTACGTGATCTGAGGATCATTAGGTGAACCTAATCTCTGATGCGATAACCATTGGCTGCTTAAATTGAAGGAACAACGCGTAGGATGTCTATACCAGTGGGCACAAATTAAATATGGTAATTTCGCGCATTGGGGAGCCTCTAGCTAGTGTGTAGTTGCGTTCGGCTTTTGGAGCTTTAATCAATTTAACACTCGCAGACGCCATTGATTATAGTCCGAGATTCAGCATCAGGTGATAGGTGCTTGATCTATGCTCTCTCCTCTAGTCACAAAAGAGTGGCATTCATGTTATTGACCAGGATACTTCGGTGCTGGATTGTTGGACTTAGATTGTTATGAATGCAATAAGAATCTCACCAGTTCACGTACACTATGTACTCGAGCGGAGACCAAACCTGGTAAAATGATAATATGACTAATTCAGCAGAAGAATATTACAATGAGGTCTTTTCCCTCCTATTGCAGTGCATATACCAGATTCATAATTTCTACACTCAAAAGGCATTAAGATTCTCATGCATTCTGCTGGCTATAATTGTTATGTGTACACCCAAGGAAGGCGCACTTACTGATGAGCTTATCTTCTGTGACAGTTATTCCTGTTCTCTTTCAGAATTCATTGCATCAACCAAAGGAAGATCCTGTTGTGACACTGGATCATATATTTGGGACCGAACCAATGAAAATTACAAGCCCCCCAACAGATTCCGAAATTGCCCTTGCTCTTAGAGTTTTGGAAGGTTGTTGCCTTTTATATAGCCGATGCACAGCTCTGGCCCACAAATACAAGGCTGTGAAGGTAATCACCGTTCCTTTTTGATAACTTATGACTGATTACTTTTAGACTTAGATGAGGTCTTGTTTATGCCTGATGATTTGATTGTATTTTTTAATAATAGTGACTAGAAAGTTTCTCTTTTACATGGTAAACAGCCAAACTTGGGACTCAGCAAAAGTAAAGTAATGGCATGTATTGCAATGCAACATCATGCAATCCTTAATTCTTTGCAGATCACTGTCCGAAAGTTCCTGTTCTTTGTGACAGTGATTCTCCAACTCTTGTCCAACTATAAAGAAGTTTTTCTTCAAGCATAAACCACAACTCTATAGGCTACCATCTGCTTATGCAATCTTAGACTCATTTCCCCCTTAAATTGGTTGGTTAACAACTTGAATTGGTGTAGGTGCTCTTGAATATTTTAGCCAGCCGAGGTCCAACAGAGCAAGGAGTGTGCTTGGACACGCTGATATCGCTTATGTTGGACTCTCCCTCCAATCAGATGGTATGGTTTACCTCTTACCTTAATATTATAGTTGTCATGTCTTATGCATGTGAAACTTAGTTTTTGTTTCATTAGGATGAATACACTTTTGCAGGATGTAAGAGAGCATTTTCGAAAGTAATCTAGCAAACAGCTCTAACATGATTGAATGTTCAAGTGTTTGGTTGTTACTGTCGTTGAGTAGACTGCTTGTTATCTTTCATAGCATGTTTTGCATGGGCCAAGATTTGTTAAAATCATATTTTATTTCAGAGCATGATTAAATAGTTGCTGTAAATAGATTGGCGTGCTTGATTGTTTCTTGTTCTATATGTTCACCAGCTGGTCTGTACTTTATATAACTACTTCCTTCTCTAGGATTTTGATGAATACAGTGGACTTGAAAAGGTTGCTGAACTTTTAAAGGATGTGCAAGTGGAAGAGCATATAAGGTAAGTATTATTACTTGAGGTGTTTTTTCGTCTGAATGCATAGCCTTAATATTTTAACCTAACTTATTACTTGAGGCGTTTTTTTCATATGAATGTTTCACTCTGGTGAATTGATCTATCTGTATCCCATGAGTCATCCATCAATAAGAAATATAAACAAGTGAAATGAATAAGGAGCCTGATAAACTTTTGTGTTGATGGCTTCTGGCTTGACGACGAAGATGCACAAATGTATAGATACCTCTGTGAAAAATATTTTAATTGCTGCTAAGATATAATTATGTGAAAGCTTGTGGTTCTTTTTGACATTGTGGTGGGTGGCTTTTCAAAAGCACTAATATATTTCTATTTTGTAATGACCTAGTTTTTGTTCATTTGACGCTTCACTGCAGATTGAAATGCGGGGAGTTTCTGTTGTTGCTCATTGGACATGTTTATGCGAAAGAAAACTCCCCCATACTTGAACAAATGAGAAATCTATTTGGTGAGCAGTGTGCATCACTTATATGGGCAGCAAGCCGGTTTGGCTCCACCCTCGACGCAGAGCAAAGACAGACGACCTTGCAAATACAAGCAAGGAGAGTTGTTGAATCCTTGGAGCCCTACTGAACAAGTGTCTTAGTGTGTTCCTGACGATGATTTGACATCTCTATTCTCAGCTGCATGCTCCGTTTTGCTCATGGCAAGCTTGTTATATATTTTTTTCTGTGTAGAGCCATTCTTACGCTGCTGTTTGTATAAGCTTTGTTGAAAGGATTGTATTAGTTCCATTTGAGGACCATGAACTAGGGAAAAACTGGGAAGAGCATGGACGACAAGATATTGATACATGGGGCTTCCAGATTTCCAAAATCATTTGGTAGATATGAACAGCTGTACCTGTGATTCAAATAAAAGTGCTTAACACGAAGTACCATTGAATGTTATTGATCTCTAACTGATTAAAGGGGACATGAGCCAGATCCTGTCTACCCTGTATACTGGCGCATTGTGCAATCGTACTGCTTTGAAGTCTCAGGGTTTCAAGGCATAGGTGCACTACTTTGATGTTGGCATTCGTTCTCACGAGTTCTAGCAATGGTGATTGTTGATACATGCGCCGTCAAAGTTTGTTTTTTGATAGCTTCAATTTTTTTTGATATTTAACACTCCTGCTCTCTGTTTAGGGATAGAAGTTCATTTTCTTCAAAAATGTCATGTTACAACACATGTATGCTTTTTTTTTTAGAGTGAATAGTTTCACTTTCAGCTCCCGTTTAATGTCGTAGCCTCGTAAGAGAGATCAAATATGAGTAATAGAAGTTTTCGGAATTCGAGTTATTATCTGTGCATTGGTGAAACAAGAGAGTATGCAAGTGCCAAGTGTATTCACATTATATTCATGATTTCAGTTTGAACACATATCGATCGAAAGTTCTCAGTTGCAAGTTGGAATCGAGAGTCTAGTAGTTGTTGCAGTATTTTTCACTTCCTGTCTATACTTTTAGTGTATATAACATTTAATGTACAGAGCCATAATTTATATCGCAAAACATTTTGAGGTCGTAAACATGTTTCCATTATTAAAAAAATATCACAAAACATTTTGGTTTATGCGCACAATGAACCTTAAGAAACACCGCAATACATAGCGAGTAGCATCTTACGATGAGATACCACTCTACGGATTTATTGTAAAGTGGCATTTCTTTCGTGAAAAAAAAAAACATGTAGAGAGAAATACCACTAGTGTACATTATCTTCTCTTCTTCCCTACTATATAAAATACAAATTGTTCATGCGTTATATCTTTCCATGATCTTCTACTATTTAATAAAAACTCTTAAATTAAATAATTTACTCATTTTTATCATTCATCCTCCTCATCTACAGATATAAGACTTATTTTACTAATAAAAAAATAGAAATAAAATTAGTACATAATATCATTCTCTTTTTTCGAATCTCATATAAAATCAAACTACAATATTATTTTCGACATATTTATTCCATAATGCATCTACATTATCATATGTTTGAGTTTCTGATTGATGTTTTGTTGCACCACAGCACTTAAGCTAGTACACTATACTCCATGCCGTTCTCACAGTCACACTTAGGGCTCCCTCCCCTTCCTCCGCCACCGCGTAGGGTTCCTCGAAGGCGACGCGGCGCAGGAGGTGGGACTGCGGGAGGAGGCAGCCGATAGGGAAAGCTCAAGGGGAGGTTGGGGGCCGCCAGGTGCTGGGACAAAGGGACGGCCGGGAGCCTGACGAGGGGACAGAGATACTACGAAGAGGCAACTCCCCAGCTCCTCCTCCCCTTCCTCCCCCCGCTGGTGCCGGAAGTGCAGATCCATCCGGATTTGGACTGATTTCGTCTTTTGTTGGTAAGGAATCCCGAGTGTGCCTGGATTGATTGATCCAAGAGTTAGTTTTTGTTCTGGGGCATCCGTTCCATTTGCTGTGAGCAATCAATCCCAATCTTTGGGGGATGGGATGGATGCTCCAATCCGTTGCGATTCGTTTTCTGCGTCGTGGGGACGAGTTTATTTCCAAAGATTTTGGACGTGCGCTCTCCTTGCAAAGGGGAAGAGGACTACTGGTTCATATCAGTGGGAAGCACTGCTTGTAGAGTTGCAGTGATCATTATTTGGTTTACTTGACTGATGAAATCCACCCACTTGGAGGTGTGTGCTTGCCTGGATTGCTACCTTTGTTGCCAGCTCAGAGCCTCAGAGGCGTGTGTGCCTGGTAGCTTCCGCTGGCTCAAGTCTCAACTCAAGTGCTCTAGAGGCTGTGTATTTCTTATCCCCATCCAATAGAAAGCTAGGAAATGGCTACTGTGCCAAAAACGGTTCAGGTGTTTGGTGTCAACTGCTTGAGTCATTGTAATGTGCCAAGCATGCTTGGAATCGGAAACTATTTGTTCTCTAGAGTTTCTCCTTCGAATCGGTGGTCAAGAAGTTCAGCCCGTAATTTTCCATGGCTAACATGATGTGTGTGTGTTGCGGAATAAGACTTTATAATGTATACCTGAAATTTTGGCTGAGGGTGAGTTCTGCAGGAACATAAGGAAATTGTGTGCCCTTCTATAAAAGGCCCAAAAAGGATTATTGCAGGCAAAATCGTTGGAAAAGTAGTTGCCATGTTTAACTGAATGTTGACTCTAGCACGGATTTAGGTTTTTCTATTGTGCCATGTAATGGTCATAGGAATGCCGAGAAAATTGTTTGTTCTGGTAGTGCTATAGGCTTTATAACCAGCGCATCTATTTTGCACCAGCAATCAATCGTTTGCCTTTTCATTACTTGTGCAGGTTCGTGGACTTTTGTTGCGACTTACGAACAAACATGGAGAATCAGTACCAGTGATCTCAATCGAAATATGGAGCCAGCCAAACTTATTGAGGGGTACAAGTTTGGTGACCATACTACATGTGATGTCCGTGTTTGCTTTAAATTGATCGATGAGCAGCCAGAATGGTTTTCCTGCCACTCGCCTGTCCTTTCCCAAAGTAGCAAATATTTTTCAGACCGGCTTGGTCAAATTGATATTTGTTCTAATAGTTGCATTGAAATTGAGTGCCCAAGAGTTGAGTATGACCATTATGTCAAGGTGTTGAAGTTAATGTATCTTCCTGGAGAATCAATTATAGATTCATTTGATTCTGTTAAGTCAGCTGTTGGTGTTCTTCGAGCATCAAATTCTCTTGGATGCGAGTTAATTACAAAAAGCTGTATTGAATACATTGAAGCTGCTTCCTGGGATGAAAGTGAGGAGGAGGAGATTTTAGAAGTAGCTCGGTGCCTTGGCTCGGAAGCAGCGTCTTTGTTAGCCCGTCTTCAAGCCCCCAGTGCAGATGCTGTTAAGAATGTCTTCATCTCTGCCATACGTTTTGCTACATGCATGGAAACTCCATTCCATCCTTTTTTGGATGACCTCAAGACTTCGGCTCAGGAGCAAATTGACTTCATGATCCATGAGGACGATGACACCGCTTTGATTACAATGGATGAAGATGTGAGATCTGTGGTGGGGGAAGGCTTGACAAAACTGTTATGTGCACTTAGGACTGGATTAGATCGGTTGGCCACGGAGTTTGATCAATCACCTGATCAAGCAGAGCAAAGGGTTCTGTGTAGCCTAGCTGACATCGACTGGATAGCTAATTTCTTGACAAAGATTGAGATGATGCACAACTTTGTTTCTGCCTGGTCAGAAATCTCAGCCCATGTTCTTTCAGTGATTCAGGACAAGAAGTATAGCTCAGGCTTGTGGGCTGTCAGGGCAAAGCTTATAGAAGTGACTGGAAAAGCCCTGGATGCTGTTGGCTATGGCTCAGTGGTTCTCCCAACACCATCCAGAGTTCATTTCCTGAAGACATGGCTTCCGTACATTCAAATGACAAAGCTCTTGCTTGATGGAAAGACTAAGGATGAGGCGTCTCTGCTGATGGATTCAGACTTGTGTCAGAATATTGAGAGCGCAATAGTCTCAATGGTGTTGGCATTGCCATCAGATGATCAGGCCGATATCCTGGAGGAGTGGATGAAGAAAGCAGAGCAGTTCAGGTACCCTGATCTGACTGAGGCATTTGAGGTGTGGTGTTACCGCAGTAAAACAGCAAAGAGAAGGCTGGTGGGAGGGCTAAATGGAGCTGGCAACCCCACAGTCAGCTTTTAAGGCTATTATTAGTTTAATCTTTTTGTTGTAGTCTATAAGTCAGCTAAATTAGGGGTTGGTACCAAGTATATACCAACTAATTTCTCATTGTTGTATGTTGTAAAATAACTGCTCGTGTTTAATAAAATTCAGTTTTATTTCAGATTTTCGGAATGTTCATTTTCATTCTAGAATTCACTGACTTCATCTATTGCTTGTACCTGTAGTCCTGTACTGGGAATCTGAGATGTTTCAGAGTACAGTTCATGAAGCAACTAGTCATACACACATAGTATTGAAATCCTTTTAAATATCAAACGTCTTGTTGATTCCCCCCCCCCCCCCCCCCCTTTTAAATATCTGAAGTCTGAACTGGTGAGGGTTCAGCATGTATCTCGGAGGACTTGATGGCATAGTAACCAGGTGATATAGACTAACTGCTAGCTTGTGTTAAATAAGATAATATCTAAACCTTATTATGTCTAGAAACCAGATATTGCATTAACCATTGAATCCCCGGTTAATTTCCTTTTGATAACATCCAGTAATGTAATGTTACTGACACCAGTTGAACTAATATAAGAAATGAAATTATCGTTGATGCCTTGATGGAAATCTCTTCTAGTCCTCCTGTGGGATATGGAATTTGAAACTTTCACCCTTCTAAAGAAATGGAAAATACATATGTTTTCCCCTTGAGATGTATTCTTTTGTTTAAGTTAAAACGCCTTGCAAGAAACCAGAACTCCTTGCCAAATGGGTGCCGTGTTGAGTACGAGGAAGGTAATTCTTTAGCATTAGTGTACAGGTTAATTATGAAGTGGTCCATCAGATAGGTTTGGGAACTTAGTTGATAGAGATCATTTTCTTCATTAAACTGCTTGATTCAAATAGTCAGACTAAAATATGGTCCATCCTAACCCAGCTACTGAGCTATTTATGCATCATTAGTCACTTCATTCTTAATCAAACTGAACCATTAGGGATTTGGCACTTCTGTGAAAGCAGTGCATTAATAAGTTGCCCCCTCGTGGCGCAATAATCTTCTGGGCCTTTTAGCTAATCATCAACTGATTGCGGCCATCATGAGGCCAATCTTCTCCTAATGATATCCTAGATCATGCAGATCACTTGATTAAGTACATTCAGCAGGTTTGGTTGTGTACTTATTGGTAGAAAGTGGTCTATTTTACGATCATTGCTGGCAAATATCCAGCTTCATTCTTCTATCTCCTGATATGTTAGGGTTAGCTAGAAAGAAGCTTTAATTCTTCCTAGTGGAACATAAAGGGGGTGATTAAGAATCAATTAGGTGTACAATGAGTCTCCTTGGTTCATCATTCTTTAATCTTCTACCTAATAGATCATGTGTGTTCTTTATGGTCTCTCTTTTCTAACAAGTGAGCAGTAAGCATATTCAGATTAACAACTGGTTAGGAGCGCCATGAGGCCCTCCTAGTCAACTGCTCTTCCAAGCAATCCCCTAACAGTTGCCTCATCTGCATTCTCTTCTCTGACGATTTCTCTTTTCTCGCAATCATATTTCTGCTGTGTATCCTAGATGCAGAGGCTAGGATATCTTTCTATTCCATCGTCTTTCTAATCCATTTGTTGCTGCCTTTTTTCACCCGTGCATAATGCGATGGAAAATTCAGCAAACTGCTCCAATTGGGGTTGAGAACCAACCAAATCCAAGGTCCCTTCAGTTGCAAACAAGCTATCTATATGATGCTAGACATGATTAGATGACGTGCAAACAGTGAAGTCCACTAATGCAAGGGGCCAAAAGAAGAGTATCTAGTGCAATGGATCAAATCATTGTACTTGGTAGTGGAGTTGAAAACTTGATCTAGTCTAATTTATAGTCTAGTGCGACATATGGACTAGGAAGAAATTGTTAAAGATGTATGTACCAACGAGTTCGCCCAGAAGTTTAAGCTGACGATGAAAGATAGTCAATATACTCATGCTTCAACAGAAACATATGACATGCTGATGTTTGCTGCTACAGACAATGTTCAGAATACACTAGCATATACTTGTATACATATGGCTATGAATTTACAGGCTTAATACTATATATGTAATACATATTTGCTTTTCTTCCGTATTACTATTTACTACTGCTATCTCCTCTGGTTTCTGAAACTAATCTACTTGTATTTATCAGGATATGTCATCTCATCAAGTGCACACCGTCGACGATCAAAATTTCTGAATGTTGATTCTCCTATGCGAAAGCCATGCCGCAGTCTGCATTGGAACTCTGAACCTGGAGCCGGAAGCCAGTGGCATGAACGCTCATCTTCTGAGCCTTCTCTGCCGTTACGGCGTCAGAGAAGCTCCACAGCTTGGCGGCCTCCTCGCTGCTGGCGCCCAGCCTAGACGGTGCCGCCTCGTTGCAGTCGGCGAAGTACTTCCCGGACACGCCGGCCACCGCCGGGTGCACGGCGACGTAGCATGTCGTCGCAGCTGCCTGACGAAGAAAGAGATTCGGATTTCAGACACACGGAACAGGGTGCTAACTGGGGGTGAAAGAATTGATCAACTGATTTCTGAACTGAACTGACCTGAGGAATCGTCTTGAGAAGCTTGGACGCCAGGAAGAACACTGTATCTGCAGTCGGCGTGAGATCATCTTGTTAGAAGATGTGTTCATCGAGTTACTCGGAAGAACAGATGATGCGCACGCAGCTCTTCTCAAAACGGAAAGGAGAGGAAGAGAAGAGGTGGTACTGGTGACGAGGCCGTCGCGGTCGCGGATGAGCCGAGTCCGGACGATGCCGGGGTGGACGCAGTTGGCCGTCACGTTTGCCTTCTTCTCCTGTCAGGTAAATCAAATTAACCCAAGCTTTAGAGGTAATTAATTATGCTTAATCGAGCTTGTTTCTTCGGCTACAATTAATATTGGCTTGAAGTTTTAACTGATTAATAACTAACTACCTTGAGTCGTTGTGCGAGTGCTTTGGTGTGGAGTACGTTGGCCAGCTTGGACAGAGCGTACGCTCTCGTCGGATCGTATGGTCTGGCACGTGATTAAAACCACTAATCAGAGGTGATTAATCTTAATCGCCGAAGGATTAACGAAGCGCGAATCACTATGTTGTACTAGGCAAGTGGCACGTACATCTTCCTGCGGGTGACGCGGTCGAGGTAGCCGACGGCGTCGTCGTCGCCGGCGAACCAGCTATGGATGGAGGAGGAGACGTTCACTATGCGGCCCTCCACGCCGGTCGCCCTCGCCGTCTCCGCCATCTTCTCCAGCAGCAGCCGCGTCAGCAAGAAGTGCCCTGGATACGTACGTAGGCATTAATCATCGCCACCTCTAAACGGCCATAGAGGCTTGATTTGCAGGGTAATTTTGGTACCTAAGTAGTTGGTGGCGAAGGTCATCTCGACGCCGTCCTCGGACACGGCGAAGCGGTCGGCGTACTTGCCGGCGTTGTTGCTGCAACCAATTATACACTGCACATGTTAATATGAATCAGCCAAAGAAGATGATCATGGATGCGATTAATCATGGTGTGTACGTACACCAGGAGGTTGAGCGGGAGGCCGAGCGCGAGGAAGCGCGCGACGAAGCGGCGCACGGAGGCGAGCGAGCTGAGGTCCAGCGGCAGCACGACGACGTCGGCGCCCGGGCACTCGGCGCGCAGCCGCGCCCGGGCCTCCTCCGCGGCCTTGAGGCTCCGCGCGGGCAGCACCAGCCGCGCGCCGCGCTTCGCCAGCACCCGCGCCGTCTCCGCCCCGATCCCCGACGTCGCGCCTGCACCGTACACGCACGCGGCACACGCCATCAGCCACTGCGGCTTCGCAAGCATGCATGCCGCGCGCGTGCCATGGAGACATGTATATATACGTACCGGTGATGATGGCGGTGATGTGGTGGAGGTCGGCGCAGTCGGCGGTGGCCTCCTCTGCGGTGGTGCGCGAGCTGAAGCCGCTCGGCCCCGCCGCGCCGGCCAGGTACCTCAGCGAAGTCAGCATGGCTTCTCTCTCTCACACTCTCTCTCTCTCTTTACTGCTGCTGCCTTACTGGTACTGTAGCAATCGTATGAGAGGGAAGCTGGAAGCTTGAGGTGAGATGGTACTTGCTGGTGCGAGAACTGAGGAAGGAGACGAGTATAAATAGAGCTGGAACTGGAGTGAGGGAGTGCAGTGGCGGTGGCTCTTTCTTCCTCGCACTGGAAAGGGACCTGTCCTACCATTAATCTGTTTAATTGTTTTCACGAGGAATAATAATAATACATTTATGCATCTCGATTAATTTAGCCTCATGATCTCATCGCCGTGCGAGCGTGTCAGTCAGCGTGTGAGCGAGCTGGGGTGTGGGGCCCAGCCGTCAAATCTGAATCATCTTCTTCCATTCTCCTCGTCCTCTCTAGCTTTTTTTAGAACTCAACGGGGCTCTTCCTCTCTAGCTAGCACTAGCAGTCAAAATCTCTTTGCATGGTGACCTTGAAAAAATGTCATTGTTGAAGAAAAAAACTTAGAGGTTGATTTTTTTTATAAAAAAAAATCAGCCAAACTGAAAGATCTGTTGTTAGTTAATAGTGGCCGGTGGGTTTGATTTCAGTTGGGTTTAGCAAATCAAATTAAAAAGCTGAAATAGGGCAGTGGTGGTGGGTGGGGAGCAAGCAAGCTCCAACACTGGGAGCAAATAGGAGCAGGTCACATTTGCAAAAAACAAATCGGCATTTCTGTAAACAGAATCAAACGGCCGAGGAAAATATGGGGGAAAAGGAGGAGGTGATGGAGACTGGAGCTCAGGAATAGCAGTTATGGTGGAGCCTTGTATCTGTGGAGAGATTTTCTTGGCATTGTTTTTTGTGAGTGTGCGTGGTTGCAGTAGTAACAAAAAGATGCGCAAGACCATATTACTTCAATAATTTTTTTTGTTTTCTTTATGTACCATTTCTTTTTCTCTGATTTTCTAGGTGATGCTTGATTTTTTTAGACAATGGAAAAAAATCCAGCTTTTTGCATTGTATAATGTATACAACCATTGTTCATTATTACATTATCCTAGCTCATAGCTGAATATTGAAAGAAAATAAAAACATCATAAATCACATGAATATAAATCATCGATCACATAGTCTCGTACTAAATAGACACCCATTCTTAGCAAAGCACTCCAAGGTTATCACTCCAAAGCTTGGCACACCATACTTACATTTTTCCCTCTCGCTTTGTTATTGTATCAATATTTAGAATCTCAGCCAGCAAATACCCAAAAAAAATACTTGTATAAAAGAAGTTATTGTTTTATTATCGAAGACAATATCATTACGGCATAGCTAAATTAACAAAAAAAAGTGCAGCTACCCCAACCAAGATTATTTTCTTTTTACTTTGCTCCTAAGTCACCTAGCCAACCACCCATAATATGATGTATATCTCTAGATTTATTAATGCCCAGAGCTATTCTAATTATCTGTCATAATGAGTTAGCAAAGTGACACTAAAAAAAATATGTTCAATATTTTTATTGTGGTTGCAAAAACTATATTTAAGGCTATCATTCCCGTTTCTTTTGGATAAGTTATCTTTAGTCAAAATACTCATCTTCCTAAATACCACAAGAAGATCTTTATTTTGAGTGGGAGCTTGAGTTTCCACAACCATTTATTTGGAAATATAATGGCCTTATTAATCATCTGCTTGTACATGGAACGGACTGAAAAACTCTTATTCGTATGTAGTCCCTATCTAAATGTATCACATTCATCAGAGAGGTTTATATGCACTAACTTTGACACTAGATTATGCCAAACAATATGTTTGTCTCCAATGATCCATCGGCGGAAAGAGATGTTCAGGGTATTGTTCTCATTACTTCCGCAACTGTGACCGTCTGCCTCCTAGCAACATGATATAGTTGCAGGTATTGCTCACTAAGGAGCATATTCCCTAACCATTTGTCAATCTAAAATCCAATATGAGTTCCATCCTGTATTTGAAAAGAACCTCATTTGAGGAATTCACTCTTAACTTTCATGAGGCCAATCCAGAAATAAGAATCTCCTAGTTTTCCTTCCACCTGAGTGAGTGTTTTATTACCTAAGTATTTTTTTAGTAACATTTGCCAAACCCTATCCTTGTTTAGTTGCTTATAGAGCCATTTGCTGATGAGACAGATATTTTGGACCGATAGATCAGTAATTCACAATCCACCCTAGTCCTTTGGTTGGTATAGGATATTCCATCGCACTAGCCTACATTTCTTCTTATGATTACCCCCTGCCAAAAGAAGCTAGATCGTATATAGTTCAGTCTTTTCAGCACCCCTCGAGGAATCTCAAAGAAAGACATCATAAGCATAGGAAGATTGCTTAAGAGTCAGTTTATGAGCACTAATCGACCCCCAACAGACATAAGCTTTCCTTTCTAACTGCTCAATTTCTTTTCAAATCTCTTTTCTACACCCCTCCAATCATTGTTCTTCAGTTTTGTATAATGCATAGGTATGCCAAGATATTTAAATGGGTGATTGCCAATATCACACCCAAATAACTACGTGTATTGGTCTTCATATTCCTTAGCATCACTATAATGGAACAATTTACTTTTGTGAAGATTTATCTTGAGCCTAGAGAGCTGTTCAAAGACACATAACAGGAGTTTCATATTTTTTGCATACTCCAAGTTATGGTCCATAAAGGTGATGTAGATAGCTAATATTTAGAATAAATATACAGGGAAGTCATGCGATAATTGATGCATTATCCCATTTATAAACACAGTTAAGTATTAAATTTGCACTAAATTTGAACACTTCTAGATCAAATAAATGTTTACTTACTGTAGAAGGAGATCATCCATTTCCCTTTGTCCTTTGATTCATTTTCTGGAAGAGGGTCCCATGAAGATCCTCTTGATACAAAAGATAATCTCTGCAGCACTTATAGGAGACAGGTTTTATGATAGATCTTCCAATTATTGGTACAGAATAGTATAAGATCAGCAAGCAATTTGGTGCTGAAACAAAGTCGAGTACAGCAGCAACTTCGCTGTTCATTGTTTGAAAGTTGAAGCACCATAGTTTTCCTTTTGTACAGTGTTTTACTCTAATCCATGAGATATGTGCAATGCTCCTCCAGTTCTTCGGGTTTTTTAGAACAAAATGACAGCCTCTCTGATCAGAAAGGTCTGGTAAGGCGTCACCTTGATGAATCCTCTCTATGCAATGATTTGCTTGACTCTTGTTTTGCCTTTTGTTCTCATGTTACTATGTTAAAGCCAAGAAAAAACAAAATACATAAGATTTGGCATGAGCCCATGGCTGATAAACAATTCAGCAAGGTGATAGATATGTGCAATTTGGCTACAAATGGTTTTTCCAATCATTGTTCAATCCTAGCTCCTTGTTTAGAGTCCAATTAATCCTTCTTTTCTTCTTTGTTTATTCTAGGGTCTAGAAAGCAGTCTGACTATAAGGTGCACCCACTCTAACATGTTATGCAGAGAAAATTATCAGTAGGATGTAAATACACACGAGATCATCCTCATTTTTGGCATGGTAGGATGAAATGCATAATGTTTACAGAAAGGCATTTTGTTCCATATACAGAGTAGTACATATCATGCTTAATCTTGTTTATGTGGATTGTACAAATATACAAACTGCAACATGCATAGGAATAATAATACTCCAAATCTAGGCGGAATACATGTTGGATGAATTGGTTTTGGTCAATCAATACCTGAATCTCTATCGTCATCTGCGGGCATCTCTTCTCGGCTACTCTTAATACTTAATATGATCCTCTCACAGAAAATACAATTAACAGTACACTCTAATTGCAACCAAGTTTCGGGAGAGAGGTAGTGGACAAGAGGCGAACTTTGAAAGGCAATTGCAATCCCCCAGGATAGGGGATTCCATCAGATTTCCTTTCCTGGTGTCACCTGCTCTTCCAACAAGCACACAAACAAATGGCAACGATCCGGTTGACGATAACTGTATCTTAATCCTGCCCCACACTCCACTCAGAATGCAGATAAATGTTTATTGTATCTTAATCCTGCTCTTCCAGATCAGAGCAGCTCTTGTTTTGCTCATAAAATAATAGTATGCTCACCTCCATCCTCCAAGATTCTTCCTTCGTGTATACAGACTTGGACTTTAGACCATTCTATCATGTACTAATCGAACACACGCCCCATACCCGTTCCTTTCATGTAAAGCAATACAATACTTTGATCCCCTTCCCAGGACTTTTTGGCTAGGTCAAGAGCATGCATGGTGTAATAATGCAAAAGAGAGTTTGGCGTGTGCACTGACCGAAAGCGCATTTTTTACATGAAGAACCACCCGTGGATCAGCTCATATCTTTGCCGATAGCAACTGGGTAAGTGGTCAAGTCAAATACCCTGATCAGCATACTGGCTCCAACTTCAAAACCATAAATTAAACCTTAATGACGCGTGACTATGCAAAGTGATTATGCTTGATGGATTTCAAGTGAAAGACATGAGACGATGATGAAGGCTTAGACTCTCAGCAAACCCTCAGAACGCTACAGGTGATCAATGCATAATCAACCTTGCAAAGGTGTGTCAAGGAGGGATTGGAAGGCAGGTAAAGTACCACTTGTGCAATGTAAAATTGTATCTAGAAGTTTTGTCTCACTAATTTGCAATTATTAATCAAGACGGTACCTTTTCTTTTCATTAAATAAAAGTGAAACCGGCTATTTTACAAAGTAAGCTGTTAAATACTACAGAACACACAGCATAGCATGATGATTTCAGAAATGAAGAAACCTGATGCCTGATTGCTACTGCATACTGCCAGAAATGATATTGATCTGTATCTAAGGAGATGGAATACCAAAAAAAAACATTACAAAAACGAAACCATTGAAACTAACCTTGTAAATATATGTTGTTGCTTTACAAATAGTTCAGTATATGACAAAAAGTGTTTGCTGAAAATGTTTGTTTACACCATACTAACTCAGATGCTGGACGCATTGCATCCAGAAGTTCAGCGCTACATATGTTGACATATCTCAAGATAGGAGATGCTGCTAGGAATTGGTTTGTGAATATAAGCTAACAAGAATAGAGACCTCTTGTTCTTCAACAGCACAATTTTTTTTAGGAAAATCGACAGCACAAATTTAGTTTGCTTTAAACACAAAACAACACCAACCAATAAATAACTCAATGATGAGATGGAACACACTTATCCCATGCGGTAAGCATCAATATGTCTAATCTAGAACAAATGTGTTCATTCAGAAAAGAGGAAGCATCAATATCGCTTAATCTAGACAGGAAGACACTTATCCCATGGAGGAGTATCATGCAATATGACAGTATGCAAGCAGCTTGAACACTGCAAAGTGAATTACCTGATTAGAAAGTAAGGATAGAAGTAACCAGCAAGTATGTACCATAAAAATTCCAGAATTAAATCTAGCAATGGTGCAACTCGAATGTCAACAAAACAAGCATGTAAGGTCAATACATTCAGAAGTAGAACAGAATGAACACAAGTTTCATATCAAATTCAAAACCTTTTAAACATTAAGATATCAAGGATAAGGTGCATTGTGGATGCTGAACTGCTAAAAGATATGAGCTTGACAAAACCCAAACTACTTTCATTAGTCTTACGAATTAGGACTATTGCTTCTCCTGTTTTCCATATGAATATTCCATAAATACACAGATTGTCCCATTTAGGTGGGATAGTGAACTATTGGAGAGAACAAAGAGACTAAATTATGCAACACTGCAATCAGGTCAATAAATTGCTAGCTAGATAATTGAAGAACCTGAACAAGTTATGGAGCACAAGCAATGCAATGTGCAAATGTGTCTTAAAACAAGACAGTTTGCAACTAATGTGGTAATTTCACACAAAGACTCACTCTAAGGTTATCTTGCAGCATTGCTAAAAAGTTTCAGTATGGCTGGCATTGTAGTTTACCGTTCAAGATATATAGTAGGATCCAGAAGCAACACGCTGATTTGAAAGACGCAAAGCAAAAGCAATTTGCTTTCTTGAACTAGAAGTGGTAAATTACTCACAGAATCACTTACAAATAGATAAGTTTATAACAGGATATAGTCTTCAACCTATGCATCCTGATTGTAAAAAAATTATCCATTAATATCCATCAAAGAGTACAGGGTGACTGGCCAGTCAATTTTCTGCTACATCACTCCACCCCCAAAGGGAAAAAAAATCTGATCTCAAATTGCTTCTCCAGTAAGGACAGACACAAGAAAACCAAAAGAATTGATCCAACATTGCTCTTGCTACCAAAGAAGTGCACACAAAAACTTGTGCCGTGGTACCAAAACTCCGGTAATCCGGCTTGGAATCTCGCTCTATCAAATACAACTCCATCTGAACCAGGCAGGAAACAAGCTAAGAAAGGATCGATCACAAGACGAACAACCATCCACGTTTGTAGCACACGAGCGTACCCACAGTTGCCGCCGACCACACAGCCATGACCCACCGGGCCGCAAGCAATGCCGCCTCCTTCATGGCAATCGACCATCCAACACGCCAGTCCAGCCCCTCCACGCCCTCAAAGTAGTCCTTACCTTGCACTCGCCACAGCGCCAGCAGTGACAGCACGAGCAACGGTGGTGTGACGAGCTGCGTGGCCACCGCGCAGAGGTGGTGGTTGTGCAGGAACACCTTGGCCCGGCCGTACTCCGTGTCCGGCGCGCGGCTCGCGTGCAGCCGCTGGTACCAGCAGAACACGGCCTCGTTCAGGTACATCTGCACGGCCGGCCGCGCGGCCAGCAGCTGCAGCCCAGCCGCGGCGGCTAGCAACCTCACCTCCCGTTCCGCGTCGTCCAAGAACCCGCAGCATTGTAGAATGGAGACCGCGGAGGAGACGAGGACAGCGAGGTGGAGGAGGAGGCGCGCAGGCGCGGAGGACGCGAGCACTGCGAGCCCCGTGCGGGGCTGGTCCGTGCCGAGCCAGAATGCGCGCGCGAACCGCGCGGCTGGAAGCGCGGCGAGCGACGCGAGAGCGCCGGCGAAGGGGCTGGAGGACAGAAGCGTGGCCACGAGGAGCGCGCCGAGGGCCGCGGCGAGCTGCGCGGGGCGCGGCGACGGGAGCACGACGTGGCGGAGGAGCGCGACGAAGAGGTAGGCCGCGGGGACGAGCGGCGCGAGCGGGGAGACCGCTGAGGCGGTCGGGAGGAGGAGCGCGGGCGGGAGGAGGGCAAGCGGGAGGAGGAGCGCGAGGTGGTAGGCGGCGAAATGGGGGCGCGAGGCGAGCGTGCCGTGGGAGAGGCGGAGGCGGTAGAGCTGCGCGGAGGTGGCATCGAACAGGGAGGCGTTGGCGGCGCCGCGCTTGGATGAGGGGGCGGGGCCGGAGTTGGAGCCGGGCGGGCGGAGGACGGCGCGCGGGGTGGAGGAGGGGACGGCGTCGGGGTGGATGTAGGTGTGCAGGGAGTAGAGGAGGAGGGAGGGGAGGTGGAGGAAGTGGGCGGCTGCGGCGAGTACGAGGGCCGCGGCGGCGTGGAGGAGGGCTGGTGGGATCGGGAAGGGGAGGAACATGGTCATCGCCGGCGGCCGGAGCTGGGTGACGGGCAGGTGGGTGGATCACTGGGATCTGGGCGGTGGGACGGACGGAGTTAGCAGAGCTGCAGATGAGTGGGTGGGCTTTACACGATTTTTATTTTTATATTTTTAATAAAAATTGCAAATGTATACTCTTATCATGAAAAAAATACAAATCTTCCAATGCACGCCCTACCTTCCATTGCACGCCAGGTTTAAAAATCAAAAAAATATTGCATTATAATGCTTTAACATTCAAAATACTATCGAAAAATTTATGAAAACTTATGAACAAATTTTGTGATATGGTGGATGCTATCATGTAGCTTTCCAAAAAAAAACATTGAAAAAAAAATATGATTTGTACAATAAGAAACAAAAAAGATAAATTTTAAAGACCCTAAAATTTGTCTTTTTATTGTTTCTCATTCCAAAAATAATTATTTGAGTTGAAATTTTTTGAAGTGCTAGATGATAACATCTCATATACCACATATTTTTTCAAAATTTATTATGAACTTTTTGTAGTATTTTGAATTTTAAGAGCTTTGTAACATAATATTTTTTATTTTTAAATGGGCGACAGGAGTATAGATTTATAATTTTTCAAAATGATTATATATATTTGTAATTTTTATTTAAAAATATATAAATAAAAATATTTGGCTTTTGGCTGGTTTGGGCAGGAGAATATTGGGCTTTAGATCTGCGGTAGTTTGGATGGTTAGGAACTAAGGATTCTCTCTCTTGGCTCAACTTAAAAAAAAAAAAAACATATCTCACCTGCCAGGGCCCATGTGCAGCTCATGTAATATGTGATTGGTATTTCCGCATGGAGTACATAACAAGGCTATGTTAAGTTCTAGCAAAATCATTAAAAAAAATTCAGGAGAAATGCCTATACTGTTTAACTAACCTTAGTATGTATATGTGCGCATGTGGACCATAAGAATGGAGAAGTTTAGCAAGTCGCAATTGTGGCATGCAAACGAACACTTGAAAAAGAATGTGTAGCATGGATAAAAGCAGGCATTAGTATGTTAGACATCGAACCAAATAGCTCCAAGTTTGCACATGTGCTTTGAAACATGAAGGTTCTACCTATAAATTTGGCGATCTCGTTAAGTTCGTGAGATCTCAGTTCAATTTGACAATTCCAAAACTGTAGAAGAATTCCGTTAAAGAAAATGCAGTAGCAGAATTCCGTTAAAAAAAGGCAGTAGCAGAATTCCGTTAAAAAAAAAAAGGCAGTAGCAGAGAGATTTGCAAACAACAAACAAACTATACATTTGTTGCTTTTGTAGCAGCAAAGACAGTGAATATTGCTCGTCTCACCGAGTGTAAGCTCTAAACCACGCTCACCGAGTTTAAGCTCTAAACCACACACTGAAATCGCAAATTATGTCAGATCGTTTTATGTTTCCAATTCAAGCAGATGAACACCTGACAAACAAATTTGGCGATCCGTGCCCAGACATTCAGATAAAAACACAGGGGCAGCATGGATAAATAGTATTATTGTGTATATCATACAAATGCATACACTAATCACAGCATTCCTCCTAGAGCGTCTGGAGGATGAGTGGCAAAACCCCTCACTGTAGTTCTTTATTTCAGTTGGGCCAAAATGAATAAAATGCAGACAGAATAAAGATACGTCATGGCTAGATTTAATATTTTAAAAAACAAAGCTCACTCCCCGCTCAGGATGGGGTTGATCAAAGGCTTCATCTGAGCAAGGTAAACGATTGCATACCTAGAGAGAAACATTAAAACATGGTTAACAGAATTGATAGAGCGCTGAAACCAGTGAGGAGTGTTAATTAAAACCGAAAATGATGCAGGGATGACAGAACCATAATGGAACGCAGGAGCTAAAACAATGATACCCAAATAAAAAGGAGTTGTACGAAAATGTGAACCATATCTCTAGTTTCTATCTCTTCTACCAAATCACAAAAGGGGGGAAATATATCAAAATTGGGAGACATCTAGACAGTCTCAGTGGGAAAAAGTTCCAGTTTTTATTATAGGTATTGCATAAAGTTATCATTCACGAAATGATTTGTTATTATCATGATTATCATGTAAATATTACATTCATCTCTATCTAGTTAACTAGGACACAGATACTTTGTGTAAAAATGAATGCAATACAAACTTCCCAGTGCATCATGTTGTAAGCGTGATCAATAGAATTTAAAGGAACTCGACCGACCTAGGAGGAACTAGGTGGCATTATAAATAAGAAGAAATAGCCACCCAAATTCGCATCGAAGAGGAATCAAACCTGGGTGGTCTAGACGTACATCCACACCCTCAACCAACTGAGCTAAGCTCAGTTCCTAATGATCAATATAATTTAAATTGAGTGCATGTAGAGTACAGGAACCAGTGCGGAGAAATTGTTTGTCAAGGTCAGCCACATGTTACAACTTTTTTTAAAAAAAAAAAAAGAAAAGAAACAGTTATCGTATGTTACTGGAACTAGTAACCATCCCTTCATATTAGCCAATCTGATGGTGGCCTTACAAGAACACAGTTTATTCTATATTTGTACATGAGAATGAGACCCTATCATCCTATTTAGTTAAAGATATGGACTCTACCATAAGTCCATAGCGTTAGGTAGCATATTGGCTCAATAAGTCAATATTTGTGCTATTCACAACTTTATGTTATGTATTTTCTTTTTAAAATGGATGACTTTATGTTATGTAAGCGACAGAAATATTCACATCCACCTAATCGTCAGAGTTGTACTTTCTAAGCTCTGATCAAACTAAAGCAGGAAAAGAAATAAACCTTATGAAGTAAAAAAAAACAAGGATAAGAACTTACATCATCCAACAACAAGTTACAGCTGTAATCACCAAGGTCAAATGGAATCTGCATAACAAGAGTCACCAAGTTAATTCAATATGCAATAAAAAACTACTGGCCATTTATAAATTAGCTTAAAACATACACATAAAGAGACTCAGAATTGAACTGCCATATTTGGAACATCCCGAATTTGCTTCAAGACAAAAGTAATGGTGGCCAGATGGTAATAGCAAAATTGAAGCACAGTCACTAAGGATAAATAAAATATTTCGATGGTGGGTGGAATACAAGTATAACTAAAGGAGTGTATGCACATAAGTAATCAAGAGGCTGAAGAAGCTGGATATTTATCTTTGAAAGCACATAAGTGTAACCATCATAGTAGTTAAGAGCAATCACATAAACTTAACAGATCACCATTCTTTCCACTCACAATCCGAATCGTAAACACTGTTTTAAGGATCAGTTGCTGTTACCAGTTTTTTAAAGGGTCAGAAAGGAGCACAAAACTTGGGAAAATACGAGACCAGCTGTACATGCGCGTGCACCTATTACCCCTTTGCCATTGATGCTGTTTTGAGATTCGTGCTTCACGTACATGCTGTGTCACTTTTAGGCCCCATGCCCCCACCAACACAGATCTCAAAAACGCATTAACGGTTGCTATGGTACATGTAGTCGCATGCACAAGTGACAACAGTGTGTTCTGTGCTCTGAGTTAACCCATGCGAATTTAACCAAGGTTCTACCACAGGAAAGTTCAGATGAGAGCAGACATGAACCTTTCAAGATTGAAGCTAATGGCCTAATACATTTGTACACATCAAATTGACCGTTACAATGTTAAAGTTAAGCTGTACAAAAGTATGATGTCTAACCTTAACATTCTCTTATTGATTCCTTATCAAATAGTAAGTTCTAGAGCATGGATATTCACCGACAGGTGTAACAATGTTATTAGCATTTAGCACAACCTTACCCATAATAATAACAGTGTGGCCTTATGGCAGGAAAGAAACATTAAGAAGATAAAAAAACTTAACATAATTAACCACCAAGGCACTAAATAGTGTTATAATTTCCAGGAGAAAATTGTAGCCTTCCCAATTCTCGCAAATTTAGTCCCTTAGCCTCAGAAAGATGATATGTACCCAACCAATGCTGATCTGTGGCAACATGTGTGTAATTTTTAGCAAGCTTCTTATCATTTGATTTTGAGCAATGTAGCTAAACTTTGCATGAGTACCTAAACAACAGGCCGCATAGTCCCAAACAGATAAAAAATAAATCCAGAGCAAAAGCAACTCAAATTAGCAGTAACGAAGCAAATTGGCCACTAACTTCATCTTACTAGATAAACTACAGATGAATGTAGATCAAGTTTGGGTTTGTTTGCACAAGGTTGAGTTTTTCCTTCATCGAGAATACCCTGAGATCGTTATCCCACCGATCTAGCAGTTCCTACCTGGTCCGATCAGCTTAATTGCAATGGAACACTCATCAGTGGATCTCAGGAAACAAGCCCCAAAGTTGGCCAATCAGCCAAATCTAGATCAGAATTACCCAAATCAAAACCACCGCGATCGATCCGCGGTCAAACCCGCCCGCCCAAATTGACAACGCGGGATCCCAAAGTCCCCGTGCCCGAAACCAGCGCCACAAGCACCTCATCCCCAATCAAGCGAATCGGGGGAGGGAGAGTGAGAGAGGGGCGGCCGTACAGGTTGGTGGAGGGCCCGCGGTTGCAGCAGAGGAGCGCGGAGAGGGAGGCGGCGACGCCGGCGAGGAGGAAGATGAGCGTCGTCACCCAGAAGCCCATGGCAGGCGCTCTCGACGAGCTCTCGCGGTGCCGGCTGCTGCTGGATCGCTCGGTCGGGGAAGAGGGGGGGGGGGGGGGGGGACGCGACACGCGAGAGGAGAGGAAGGGGAGGGTGGAGTTGCCAGCCACGTCACATGCGTGCGGATCGTAGACTGACAGGTAGGGTAGGGGTGCAATCGGATTGGGATAGGCACGGAAATACGACACGGTCAGTGTAGGATACGTATATGATCAAGATAGTCTCAGTTATGTGACGAGTTATTATGGATTGATAAGAATTGAATATGTGATTTTTTAGATATAGATAATGTTGGATATAAATATTTTAAAAAATATTAAGTAAAAGTAATAACTATATATATATCATATTACGATGTTCTATTGTGCGTGCTTAAAACTCAGTAACATTAGTAGTTTAATATATAAATTAGTATGATACTCCTATAAAAAAAGTCATGTTGGAGTGAAATCAGAGAAGTTAAATGTTTAATATGTTGCTTGAAGCTTTTTTAATTATTTGGTCACATTAACAACTTCAAATGAGAAAAGTCTCAACTTTAAAATTCTAGATCTCATCGAGAGATACAATTTTTATATAAAAATAATATTTATCTAATCCTGTATGAAAAGCTTACAAGCTCTTACAAGACATACTCGAATAGTTATACTATAGTACTCAGTATATCCGATTTTATTGTATCTAATATCCGACATATAACTATCTTTCTACATCTAAATCTGATATCCAATATAACTATTTAACTCCGATATCAAAAAATCTTATATATCCAATTATTCGCTTGGAAATGCTATCCAAACCCTTTCAGACGCTCAATCGAAAATATGCAACACTTTTGCACCTGTACAGATAGTCTCGAGTTGGATGACAGGATATGGGCTCCAGCTTGAAGGGTGAAGGCAATATGGGTCTGGGCCCATGGAGACTTTGATCGAGCGAGATCAAAGTCTCGCCCGATCAGACGAGACCTTATGTCCCGCCGATCGAAAGATTAAAAAATACGAAAAATATGGTCAGATCAAATCTCGCCCTTTCAACAGGCAAGATCTTGCACTCATCCGCATTTTATCTGAGAGTACAAGATTGGTTTAAAAATTCTAATTTTTTTATGAGAAAACTAGAGCTAACTAGCAATCTATTTTAATTAGTTTGATAAAAAAAAAATCCTAAGCTAATATTTAATTAAAATTCTCCAAAATAGCCTACTTTTATAAATTCTGGTAATTTTTAATGTCTCAAATAAATTTCAAAAATCAGAAAAAATTCATTAATATTCTTGTCATGTGATATACTAATTCGATAAAAATATTTTCAACCTTCTGTTATTTGATAAAAAAGTGACTTCCTTTGTAATACTTTATTTATATGTATTTTTATCATTTTATGTGATATTCTTGTAGTGAATTTATCCTAGGTTATTTGATCATTATAAAAAAGATCATCACTACCTTGATCTCGCACGGTAAAAAAAAAATAACGAGGGCATATGCCTCTATTGGTATAATAATGGCTCGCATAAGCTTTAAGTTGTTGGTTAAACTTTGATCATGATTTGAACATAGCTTTGGTAGGTAGTGAGATTGCTCTACACAATAGCAATGAGCTTACCTATTATTCATGTAATTATATTTGTAGCTTATCATGTGCTATATATCTATCTTAATTATTTTAGTTAAACTATAAGTTAGACATTGAATCTAAATCCTTTCAGTTGTTTTATTGCTATTTTGTTTAGCTTTGTCCTTTCAAGTATTTATGTAAATTATAAGTATAAGTTACCTCTATTCTACAACGCAAACTTGTGATTTATGAATTTATATCAGTTATCTTTCATGATTATACTTTTTAAATATATGTATATTAGGTACCTATCTCAACTGTCTATCAGTTTATACCACATCACACCAACGATCTTTTAGTGAATTTACCCTAGGTTATTTGGTGCAATTTTTTATGATAAAATTTTAGTGAACTTGCCCTTTGATTGTGCAACATTTGGATGAATTTGTGTATGTTTAAATTCAAATTTCATTAAAAAGAGTATCACATGAAATGATAAAAATACATATAAATAGAGCATTACAAAGGAACTCACTTTTTTATCAAATAATATATGGTTAAAAATATTTTTATAAATTAGTAAATCACATGAGAAGAATATTAGTGATTGTTTCCTGATTTTGGGAATTTATTTAAGGCATTAAAAATTGCTAGAAGTTATAAAAATAGGTTTCTTTAGAGAATTTTAATTAAATATTGGCTTAGTCTTCTTTTTTTATCAAACCAAGTAAAATAGGTTGCTAGTGAGCTCTAATTTCCTCATAAAAATGTTTACATTTTTTGACCACTTGTGCACTCTTAGATAAAATCGAGAGTTAAATAAAAAAAGAAAATACACATGTACAAAACACATGTACATAATACAAAAGGACGTGCCACTCGCCCGTTTAGTAGGCTAACATGGTCTCACCCGCTGAATAGACGAGACGTGGCATGACAATATTTTTTGTATTTTTTAATCTTCTGACCGGCGGGACCCATAAGATCTCGTCCGTTCATCGAGCGAGACCTTATTCTCACCCGATGTAACAGATACTGCGTATAGTAGAATAGAAAAACATAAATATCATCAGGTATTATCGTACTACTACCACTACTTAGAAATAATATAATAAAATGGAAAAACATAAAATGATGGATCACGTACGTCCATCTTTTTTTTTTTTTTTTTAAAGTAAGCATCCCGGCCTTTATCGAAAGCCTAAAGGGATCAGGGATAGATCCCTGACCGACTAGCTCCATCCTTAGAGCTTTGACAACTGACCTAATCAGTTCCTGACTATGTAGGTCCGTCAGTAGAGATTGCCCCGTTTATCTAAAAATAAAAGTGGGAAAAGGTATATTTAGATGGACTTGTGCAAACTACTTTTGACCCGTCATGTTTGCTGAACTGATCAAAATACCTGCACTGCTTACCGCTACTAAACTATGCATGTTGTACATGTCGCTGTGAAGTTGTCAACAGTCACAGGAGCAGTCATACCTTTCGGTTCCAGGCTGCGTCGTTCTTGGTTGGAATTTTGACGCTTTGATTTGATTTCCATCGATGATCTTCGCCGCCGGTTGATATTCAAAAACTTTTACGAGATCTCGTCGAACCACCAAGCTGATTTGGACCTCAAAGAAAAAGGATTGAGACGTACTCCATCTCGGGTTCCACGTAGGCCGCGCGAAGACGCCTAGAACGCGCGCGCGCGCCATGCAAGAAGCTACTCCTCGTCCTCCTCCCGCCTCCCTCATACCTTCCCCCGGCTACACCCATCGAACCATGCACCGGTATAAACCGCCAGGCCTGCTCGCTTTACCTAGCGGCCGCCTTCTTCGCCGTGGACTAGCTACTTGCGGTGCGGTGCCCGCGATCGAGAGAGCGCGCGGCCACGATGTCGTCGTTGCGGTTCCTGCGAAAGAACGGCGGCGGCGGCGGCGACGATGGGTACTGTGGCGGCGCCGCCCTGGAGGTGACCGTCCTGTCCGCGGACTCGCTGCGCCTGCCGCCGTCGTACTCGCCGCTGCCGCGCCGGCTGCGGCCGTACGTCACCGTGTCGTCGGATGCGTCCGCCTCGGCCTACACCACAGCCGTGGCGGCGGGGGCGTCGTCCTCCGGCGAGTACTCGTGGGGAAACACGTTCGTGGTCCCCGTGGGCGTGGAGTTCCTCGAGGGCCGGGCCGACGTCCACGTGGCCGTTCTCTCAGAGGCCAGCTGCCGGCTAGTCGGCGCCACGCCGCTGGGCTGGTGCGGCATCCCCGCGGCCGACGTGCTCGACGGCCTCCGCGCGCCGCGCGCGCTCCGCCGGCTCAGCTACTCGCTGCGGTGCCCACGGCGAGGCAGCGCCCCAACGTGGGGCCACGCCGTCGTGCACCTCGCGGTGCGGGTGCTCGGCCTCGGCGATAACGCGCGGCTCAGGATAGCAGCGGCGGCAGCGCCGGCCGCGCCCAGTACTACTGCAGCGCCGGTGCAGCAGGGGTGGTGCCGCGTGGCGATGGGCATCCCGGTGTCCGGGGCATCGGCCGCGGCCGCCGCCGTCGGGATGCCGTGGCCGCGGGGCGCGACGTCGCGGTGAGGCACAAGAGGAGACGACGACTAGCCATGGAAAAACGGTGGAATCTGGTGCGAGCAGGTCGCGATTCACGACGAGAAATCGCGGCTGGAAAAGGTAGTTGGTGCGTTAGTCAAACCGAAACCGGTGTAGCTTCCATGCAGCTACCTCGATATGTTGCCATTAGTGAGGCTAGCGTGCGGGACCGGACCGGTGTACATGCAGCTTAGGAAAGTTCGTGTTGAACAGTGGCACTGTAATTGTAACTGTCTGCTACTTGATTGTGAAATTAACTGACGTAATCCACTGACTGAATAGTGGCACTAGCAAACTTCTAGTTGTAGGATAGATAATAATAAGAGAGAACGTAGGTAGTCTCTGTTCTTTTTTCAGAGTAACTCAGTAGACTAGCTAAATTTGATTGTCCATATTTTTATTTACCTATTTACTTAAAAGATTCTCTCCAAATTTCTATATATTCTAACACACTAATCACATCTCACTCTCTCCATATCTCATATACTATATTTTATTCGTAACGACTTTATTTCAATGGTTATTTTGTATAAAAATATAGTAAAATAGAGCATTACAAAGAAACTTAATTTTTCACCATATAATTTAGAGCTAAAAATAATTTTAGAAATTAGGTACATAAATTATGGAACACATAAAAAAAATTAGGATTTTTTAACAACAGAAGACCACTATTTTGATTTTTTAAATTTTGATACTGTTCACATAAAATGATAAAAATACGTATAAATGAAGCATTATAAAGGAACTCACTTTTTCACCATATAAACTAGGGTTTACAAATAATTTTAGAAATTATTCCATCACATAAAAAGAATATTAGTGAATTTTTTTAGTTTTTTGGAAATTTATTTGAGGTCCTAAAAATTCAAATAATTTAAAAAACAGTCAAATTTGGGGAATTTTCATTTAATATCTGTATGAGATTTTGAGTTGAATCCAGTTAACATAGGTTCTTTATTATTTATTCTATTAGTAAAAAATCAACGTAATTTTAGAAGCTCCATAAAGTCACCTTTTGAATTTATGAAAGTGGGAAAAGGAATGAATTTTTGAAGCATTTGGCTTGCTGCCTTCTCCGTCTGGTCTCTCTCCTCTCTTCGACGTGCACAAGAGCCATATCGCACGCGTGCACAGGAGCGATGGCGAGGCAGGGAGGGGCACTATTTTTGCCGAGCTAGCCAGATGAGATGGCCAGTCTACAGCGATGGCTAACCGGATGGCGAGTTTGTTGGACGCCGATTTTCTCTACCGGTCGGCAAAGATGGCGATGACGAGCCGTATTCTGATTCTGTTGGAGTTGCTCTTAATCGATTCCGGTAGAGCTCCTATCATTTTAGCGAAAAAAAATCTAGGTAGCCTTTTCGCAAAGATATGGTATCTTAGAGATTTATGAGATATGTATAGATAATTATAAGATAATTATATGGAAACATCTGAGAGTGTGAATTAGTGGTTTCTAATCTTACAGAGAGGTTAAGAGATGACTTATAAGACACACTGCTATACCTATACATGCCCTTAAAGGTGGACTTAAATTCAGTATTTCTCTGCTCTCCTAGTTATAGTGAGTTGTACTCCTACCTACCACTTTACCCAAAGAAGATATGAGAAAACGGCAATCAGTGGACCCATATTTCAACAGTAACCACACATTGATAGTTTGATACATGATCATCTTCTTCTTCAAACACCAACCAATCAGTGTGTCTGCTGCAAAACAATTTAGATGAGGTGATATGGTCGTGCGACAGAGGAAATGAGGCAGAGGAGGGAGATGGCAAGAGCTATTCTGGCTTCAACAGTGAGCTGGAGGTTCCGGTTGAGGTGGCCGCTGGCAAGCCTAGCAAAGCCTAGATACATCATTGATGTCTCAAAGATATGTATTCGAGCCTACATGTTTATTATTAAGAGACCAGATCTCAATGTTAGCCTAATAATGAGTAATATATTGTAGAACATGCGCGAGGGTGGGGGAGGGGTGATGAACTATTTTCTCAATTCTGAGCCAGAAAAGGTAGACTGGGGCTTATCATCGCCTGTCAAATAATAAGATAACAAATCCTAAATGGTATTTACACAGAGCTTGAGCCATTCCAAATTTTTTTAGTGAAATTGGATCGTTCCACTTTGTGACCCCTGACGCTCGCCATGGCGTGGTGAAGCACAGGGCCCAAGTACTTGGCGAAGGGGCCGGACCGAGACGAACCAAAGCCGGGACACCTATAACGGGCGCCAGGCATGGTCACCGGCTTGCCCTCCCAGAATAGGACGGCCATCGTATGGGCCATGCACGTATCAGTGACTAATCAACATGGGGGCAAGGCGATGCCTGGTTCCCGGATCGCCAGACTCGAGGGAAGGCTTGAGAACAGGCGACAATAAGGTGGTTAGCAAGGTCGGGTAGAGCGCCATGCTTGCCGCTGGTGCCGCCGCCGTCGTCACCCTCGCCATCATCCTCTTTCGCTTCGTGCTCCCTCTCCTCCTTCGTGTCCTCGTCCTCCGGTCCTCCTCCCCATCAAACGACGACAAGAACACCGACGCCGCATCAACCAGCTAGTCGGCGTACGAATCAGAGGTCTATTAGCAGCGAAACAATCTCATTAGGGGGGGGGGGCAATAGCTCAAATAGGCAAGCGTGCAACAGAAGGTCATTCCGACGAGCTGTCGTTCTCCACCGGGTCCCCGCTGCCGTACTTGCGAGCAAGCCACACCCAGAACGCCACAAGCCCAACGACGAACACGGAGACGACGCACGGGCAGCCCGCCACGACAAGACTGCCCTTGACCTGGATGCCGAGGATGATGAACACCATCATGTTGAGAGCGCCCATGCTAATGACCCTTACACCGATGCTCGTGAGCTTCTTTCCGACGGCCACCGGCGCGCGCGGAACAGGTCCATGTACGACGTGATCAAGAAGGCCAGCGACATGTAGACGTCGAACGAGAGCCAGAGCGGCACCCGCCATGGGACGCTGGTGAAGAAGGTGTCACGGACGTGAGCTGTACTGCAGGCCGAACCAAAAGGGGCCGATGTGGCCCACCTGGCTGGGAGGCAACCTTGTATATGAGCTAGTCTCTCCACGAAGCAAAACCATCGAAGAACAACAGACCAGTCTACCTTCTTCTTCCTCGAGGCTTCTTCCTCCTCTGAGCTCTTCTCCACTGATCCCTTCCTCTGCTGCTTCCTATATTCCCAGTCCCCCTTTCTTCTACCCGGTCTAGTGCTGCTCCTCTCTACACTCTATTTCTTCCTCAATTTGTATCCTGAACTGGTAGAACTTGATTGAGCTACAATATAGACATTCGGTTGGAGTTGGATTCTGTGCTTGTGTTGATTTGGTTGATCAATTGAGTGAGGAACGTGACAGAAGGAAGGGGAGATGGCAGACTTGAAGGCGCAAACCATACCCAAGAAGAAGCCTATGATCACAATCTGGAAGAAGGCTGCCATTGTCCACCTTCTAGCACGGTATACGTGTGCCTGCGACTCCCCAATCGTCGTCGTCGGCGCCGGCGCTGTAACCATGGATGCCATCTAGTTGTGCGCGTGATCGAGCGAGAGGATCTGTCGATGTTTATGTCGATGTCCTTCTTGTTATATAGGGAGAAATTAACTAGCTAGTCTCATATCGATTAGGATTCTAAATACCAAGTACAAGATATATATGGAAAACATTCAAAGTGGTTTGATGCTTGCTCGTAGAAGGAAAAAAAAGGCAAGGGATCGATGTTTACATGCCATAACTGGAGCATGATCGATCACAGAGATTTCCCATATTTGCCACATTGTACGACACCGTTGATTCAGGACAGAAATAAACTCTCCGTGTATATGTTTGGTAGAGAGGAGAGGACATAGGAGGAGCAAGAATTGGAAGCCAGATTTGGGCTGCTATTTAGGCGGGCCTCGGTAGCACCTGGCTTGGTCTGTTTACGATGGTAGTCAGGAATATCAATCTTGAGTTTCCCTTCAAACTTCTTGTTGATGACTTACACTCATCGAAGTCATGTTGATTAGATTGATGAACATGACACCACTTCCTGACACCACAACTCTGGCTCTCGTTGTCTCGAGTATTGTGTAGTTTGCTCATCTCGATCATGGCTACGATCATGTTCGAACCCTTACGCTTGTCACTGGATTTGCTCTTCTCTCCTCCCCCTCGCACCCCCTGTTCTTTCAAGACTCGGGCTTATCTTTGCTAGACTTAAGGTTTTTGGCGTGTTCTTGAGCTTCAACATGCTTCGCAAACTTATTGACCAGTTTGAAGAGTTCTTTGACCGTCTAGATTTTCCAGGTAGCCAGCTTTCCAACCAGATCTCTGTCTTTGAGACCTCTATTGAAAACGATGATGATCAATGTGTCAGAAATATTCAGGATCATATTACGCCTGTCGTTGAACCTCCAGATAAAGTCCCAAAGAGATTCGTCCTTGTCTTGGTTTAGCTGATGGAGATCGTCCCGAGTGCTCGAACGTACCCTAGAAGTTGATGATAAACTAAGCCTTTAACTCGGCCTATGATCAGATCGAGTTGGAGTGTGGGTTCAACAACCAGGACCTTATCGGTTCATCAAGGGCGGTTAGTAGATAATTGGTCATCGCCTTATTGTCGCCACCACCAACTGCCTGAATAATAGTGGTGTAAATCTGTAACCACTCGTTGGGATTGAGGTTCTCGTCATATTTCTAGATCGAACCCGTTTTGAACTTCTCGGCCCATCGTATCAACCGGAGCTCAGGTGCGAAAGCTCGCAACCACTATTGAATTCTTTAGGGGATGATGGGGGAGAACCATCCTGCATGTTTCTTCGAACAGAGAAGCCACGTCGACCATCCCATCCCAAAGATCTACAGTCGTTATGATGATGATTATTTTCATGGCGCTCCTCATGACGGTTATCGATAACTTCCTGTAAGTTGCGCCTGTTGTGAGGGATGCGATTCCTTGGGTCTTTTGGTTCCTACGCCTATAGATGTAGTCGCTACAGTTTGACCTGTAGGGTTGTGCTCGAGCTCGATCACCCGATCTTCCCGCTTACGAACCCTCGGCTCAAGGGTGTTCGTGTTCATGGCTCCTTGAACCAGTGACTTGTCAACTGGGATGCCTAGAGTTGCCTGAGTTGTTCACTCGAGCAGCCTGGGTCTAAGCAGTATCAAGCAGAGTCTTCAACTGGTTGACCATCGGGGTTAAATGATTCAACGGATCTAACTTAGGGAAGGATCTTAGAATCAGATAAGCACTCTAGACGCTGGCCTCTGGAGTGCGAAAAACACCATTGCCAATGCTTAGCTGCGTTCAAGCCGATGTCGCCTCGTGATTTCTGTTCCGAGGGGGCATCACCTAACAAATAGGCGTCCCCGCAACAAGTTGACGTCGAATATCTGGTTTCACCTAACTCTCCATAGTCTGTCAATGACTGGTAGTATTAGGGACCTGCAAATCTCCAATTGCAGACGTCCCTAGCGGTATCTCTCTGGCAACGCCACTACCTTGGGCGGTGGCTACCACTACTGGATCCTCAAGGATTCTTACTCCATTGTTTATCACGATGTTCGGGTCTCCTACGTTCTGGTCACTGTGTGTGGCTCTAGCTCCTCCGGCTATGAACACGAATTTATCTGTTCAACTGCTCCAGCTGTTGATGGAGTTATCATCGCTACTCTCATGACCTACACTATCGTTGTCGATGTCTATGAATTGAAGAACGTTAGGCTCCTTAGGATCCCAGTCGATGTGTCTCACCTCTTGGTATGCGTTCAATGGGTTGGAATCGATAATACCGGTGTGGATCAATCCACCTTGATCGTCCTAGCGATGCGCCATTGTTCTGAAGGTGATATCAGATCCGACAGGAGGCGAAGTGAAGATGACTGCTGTTGGCTCGAAGTGGTCGTAGAAGCCGGTGTCGAAAAATCCAACGAGAACGCACACTTGAGACATAATCGATCCTAAAAAAACAGATGAAGGCCCCCTACCTAGCGCGCTAACTGTCGAAGATTAATGCCTGATAATATATCCATAATTAATCAAGGGTACCTTCGAGGTCAGGAATCAAGCATGAAATAAGGCACACGATATATATAGGTTCGAGCCCTCGATTAGAGTAATACCCTATATTTTGTGTGGATGTTATTGTACATTGATTGTCTCGAGTATAAGCAATATGGCTAGACCTATTACAATAGAAAAGATTGGATCTAGGCCAATCTAGGGTTGAAGTCATCGAGTATCTCCAATTGCTAGGGTCTTGATGTAGCTTATGTCAAGTTGCATATGTGTGGATTGTCCTATCGTTTTGAAGTTCTATTTTGGGGTCAAGGACCTCGCGTTATATAGGGGTTGAGTCTCCACCTTAGTCTTGACCATACTCAATAGGGAGCCTTTCATCTTATCGGCCAAGTCAAAGCAGATGAATCCAATCTGGATACTAGTCATACTCGAGTAGGATAACCCGATCAAGACCTTCCTAGTATATATTTTCGAGATCTCCGAATGTATCGAACCATGTAGATTCGGTTTCGCAATATCCGGAGTTGTTAAGCATGCATACATTGTACCTTGTCTACATATGGTGTATTCCTTATGCGCATATACGCTACAGTTAGATATTCGATAAATACTCTACCCTTTTTCTTTTTCCTGATTTTATCTCCCATCAAAACTTTCAAAACTCGTTTCTTCTTTGTCCTAGCTCCGTTTTTATGATTCTTCCACCGATATTCATCTAAATTCGATATCTACTTAACCATGTTAATTTCATAATTTTTGTAATTTAATTAGTTTTTAATATAATTATTTGATTGATTATTTGTGTGTGCACTTTTGCCGTTTGTTGCGTATGTTAGAGGAAGGCACACTCGAGGAAGTCCCAGAGGATTCAGAGTTTGAGGAAGGAGCAGATGAGGATTTCAACGAAGGCAAGTCCTACGTCGTTGATCACATTGCATCCATGTTTTCAAGCACAACCAATAGAGCTGTTATTTCAAATTATAGTAATATGCACGATTAAGTTAATAACCTTAATTTTAAAATGCCAAGATAGTTACGATCTAGCTTGTTTATGTCATGCCTCATTATTGTTACCTTTATTCCATTAAAACTCTAGAAGGTCTCTAACATCAACTATATTGATGGTTTAGATGAATTCTAGTTTACTAGCATGCTTAGGATTGCTTTGCTCAAATTAAAGGACCATGATAATTACATGTGTTAAACATACCTTTTCAAAAAGTGTGAGATGTTGTGTGCTTGATGTGTGTGTGTGGGATAAAAAATGTGTTCATGGAAACCCTAAAGTGTGATTTGACAGGGGTGAGTAAGGTACCCCATAAGGGTGGGAAATACCTTGAGAGCAAAGTTCACATTCTTGGTGTTCTTGCTATTAGACACTTGCCTCGGTCGTAGAATAACATGTTCATTGTGACTCCCTATCTAGTATTCAATCGTACAACCACATGTGTTATGGGCAGGTGTCGGAGGGTGAACTCCTCAAGCGGGGATCCGGAGGGACCCCTTTGAGATTCGGCCGGGGGGATGATTCTGAATCCGCTTCGTAGGTGAAATAAATGGGCGTAAATGAGATGCAGGTGGAATGGAATGATCGGATGCAGAAAGGAGTAAATGCTCAGGGGATTTTTAGACAGATTCGGTCTGCACTGAGCGTAACACCCTACTCCTGTGTGTATGCTATAAATGCTCTGAGAATGTCTCTCTGAGTATCTTCTGGGTTACAAGAATATTTGTCTAGTCTAGAGCCCCATGCTCCTTGTTCTTCGGCTGATCTAGCTTCTGGATTGTGTTCTTCGAGACTTGTCCTAAGCTCAACCTTCGTTGTCTTTCTCCGGGGAGCCTGCCCAGCTTAAATACCAGCCGGGGCGATGGCGTGCCCAGAAAGGATGGCGCGAGTTCCAAGACGCCATAAATGGAAAGCAACCATCATGGGCTGCTACGTGAGGTGACGGGGAGGGTTGAAAATGCGCCCCCGTCCGGTCTTGTTCGTCATCATGTCGCTTTTCAACGGGCGCCACGGGGAGGGCCCACTGGGCAGCCACCGAGCAGCCCGGCGTGCCCACCCGGTCAGAGCAGGTCTGACACAGCAGGGCGGCAGGCGGGGTGCCTCGTGCTCTGCAACGTTATCCCGAGGCACGCCGGATGACGCGTGATGGGACCCGTGCATTAAATATCCCCATGCCTCCCTGCCAGGCCGTGGCAGGGACTGACAGCAAGCGTGGGGGGAGCAGTTGGAAGTGACAGGCCACGCGCCCTTTTAAATACAGCATTGGGCCTCTCACCAGTTGACACCTCACCACTGAGCCTCTGTGGGGGCCACCAGCGAAGGACTTCTCAGGCCCTCGGGGAACCGAGTGCTCGGGGGCCACTGTTCACAGCCCCGAGCACTCTCTCCTGGAACTGACTGTTCGGGTCCTCGGGGAACCGAGTGCTCGGGGGCCACTGCTCGCGGCCCCGAGCACTCTCTCCTGGAACTGGCTGATCGGGTCCTCGGGGAACTGAGTGCTCGAGGGCCACTATTTATGGTCCCGAGGACTCTCTCCTGGAACTTGGCTTTTCTTATCATCAGGGAACTTGAGTGCACGGGGCCACTATTTACGGCCCCGAGCACCCTCCTCCCGGTACTTGGTCTTCTCGGGTCATCGGGGAACTCGGGTACTCGGGGACCACTGTTCATGGCCCCGAGCACCCTCTCCCGGGACTTGGTCTTCTCGTACCTCGGGGAGATAACCCCCGCGGGAGGGCGCCACGTGGCACTCTGCTGTTCTGGCCTTGGGATTCGGGGACCTCTGGTTCCTGTGTCACCGACAACAGGACTTGACCTAACCCCTTCGACTTAGTTCGGTACCCAGTCGGAGGCCGTTAGTGGCAACGGGGACCAGAAGAAGACTCAGGCAATACGTAACCCGAGGTCCGACTGGTGATGTTCTTAAGGCTATGTTAGAGCCTCGGGATTGCTAAGTGGTAATTCCTGTGATTATTCTAAGGTCCCTGGTATCTTAATGCCTTGTGGGTGGATATCATGGCTATGTTGTGATGACATTGCATCTTGTTATGACAGTTCCACCAGTTGCTAAGGTTGGAGTCTGTACATATCTTATGGGTAAAATATGCAACCTCTGCAGAGTGTTTAAACCTATCCGGTAACCGTGTCCATGGTCAAGGATATACTATAATTCGGTCACAATGATTAGCTTTTTGGCGTGAGTATTTCCTTGGTGTGTGGGTTGCCAGTGTTCCCGTGTTTTCAAAAAGTGTGGACTTTGTGATTTGACTATCCCGGACTATGTGTCCACTGACAAGTGAGATTTGGGAATTATCGGGATGGAAGTATCTTCCCTAGAGCTAACAACTCCATAAACCCAACTTATGTGTTTCCCTCAAAATGTTTTTGAGTTAGTCTTTACAAACTAAATCTTGCATAAAAAACTAGCTTTCCAGCAAAATATAAAGACTCTACAGCCTTATCCTTAATCTATCTTTATGCATCTAATTATTCCCTTGAGGTAGGACTTGTTGAGTACCTTATGTACTTACTATTTCTATACGTGGATTCAGATGATCCAGAGGCCAACTTTGTCGAATGTGAGGATGAAGAGTAGCAAAGTTTATTTCATCTGCACTCAAGTTGCTTGTAGGGCTTGAGTCGCTTTTGCATTATCACCACTGTGTTGCCAGACTCTATTTAAGTATGCCTACAGGCCTTTATTGTAATGAACTCTGTGTTTTACCCTGATTAGCATACTTTAATCGATGTATGCCTGTGATGTCTACTTCTATTGAAAATGTGTGCGTACACTACCATAAAAGGGTGATTATTGCCAGTTTCAAAACCCTATCACTACCATTTTGGAATTGACAGTCCTTACTCGGTAGTGAAAATCAATACCTATCACTGTCAGGTCTAGAACCGATAGTGGTAGGTGTTTTGGGGAGAAAAAAAGGAAACAAACCAACTCAAAATCGAGACGGCTCAGCCGCCACCACCACTAGCATGCTCCGCCATCGCTACCCTACCACAGCTTGACCTTGCTTCGCTCTGCATAAGAAAACACGGTGGCACTAAGGCCTTGGCATCATAGGACATCTGACGCCCCGCGGCCACCGTGTCTACCTCGATGGTGGCGGCGACTTTGTTTCCTCTTGATGGCTGCTTCATCCTGGAGTCGGAGGTGTGCTCCCTGGCCGGGGATGGTGGCGCGTAGAGGAAGAAGAACCTCTCCTTCACGTCACTGTGGTTGCGCCCGATGACGAGCTCCCCGATGCGGCGCCACTGCATGATGGACCCTGTGGACCCGCTGCTTCACGGCGGCTGCGAGGGGGAGGACGCAAGCGATGACTCGGGCGTCCATAGGCAGTAGCTGTCGAGGGATGCGTTGTCGTGGCTGCCCGTGGCGGCTTTCGTTGACGCTGACGAGGACGAGGACGTAGACCTGACAAACAAGGTCTATGCCTCCTCCAGCTGGAACAGCCACCCCAGTGGCACCCTCGGCCTCGGCGCGGCGTCGTCAAGGACTCAATTGAATGCCGGGTAGAACGTCGCTCGCCTCTGCCTCCTCCTCACGCCTACGACCTAGCGAGATCCATGGCTGGATCCTGGCCGGATCTCGCCGTGGATCTCATGAGGGGAGGAGGATGATGGGGAAGGCGAGGGGAGTTGGCCGGTGGGGGGGGGAGAGAGAAGGGAATGGGCTATAGCAGGAGGGAGAGGAGCATGGCTAGTGGGGGAGATAAGGCGCGGTAGAGAGTGAGAGACCTGTATGTGGAGAGATAATTAAGAGAGAGAGAGAGAGAGAGAGAGAGAGAGAGAGAGAGAGAGCCAGATGCAAAGAGATAAGGGGGGGGGGAGAGACGAACGCTAACGAAGAGACAAGGCAGAGAGAGAGCTGGAGGTGAGGTTGTGAGCCAAAACCCAATTGTAATGGAATTTCAGGTCCGAACATGGCTTTACTACCAGTTAGTACTAAAAATCGGTAATGATACTATCATTGTTGGTTTTTATTATAAACCGGCAGTAATGCACTGATGATGCTAGTTTCGTATGAACCGGCACTGATAATGTATCAGTGACGGTTCTAGCTGAACCAACCTGACGAGCCATCATTTATGATGAGTTCTGATCCAGGGACTAGTACGAGCTGCACAAGATAACTCAAAGGAGGGGTCCGACGAGAGCGGCAGCCGCCATGGGACACTAGTGAAGAAGGAATGGGAGATGTCGGACTTGAAGGCATAAACCTTAACTAAGAAGAAGCCTATGATCACAATCTGGAGGAAGGCCGCCATTGTCCACCTTTTAGCACAGGACACATGCGCCTGTGACTCCCCAATCGTCAACACCGCCACCGTCGTAGCCATGGATGCCAGCTAGTTGTGCGCGCGATCGAGCGAGAGGATCTGTCGATGCTTATGCCGATGTCCCTTGTTCTTTTTATATATGGAGAAATTAACTAGCTAGTCTCATGTCGATTAGGATTCTAAATACCAAGTACAAGATATGTTGTTTGATGCTTGCCCATAGCAAAAAAATGGCAAGGGATCGATATTCATGCCATAACTGGAGCATGATCGATCACAGAGATTTCCCATATATGCCACACAAAAATGGCAAGGGATCGATATTCATGCCATAACTGGAGCATGATCAATCACAGAGATTTCCCATATATGCCACACCGTACGTCACCGTTGATTCAGGACGGAAATAAACTCTCCGTGTATACGTTTGGTTGAGAGGACAGAGGAGGAGGAGCAAGAAATGGAAACCAGATTTTGGCTGCTATTTTGGCGGGCCTCGGCAGCGTGCCTCTTCTCAGATCGCTCCTCCACCTGGGCCGCACGCCGTCAGAACCATGCTGTTTTTCTGCTCTCCTTTTACTCCTTTTATGAGGAACATAGCATAAAATTCACATCTCACAAGCAGAATTCAGAATCCTCTGAAAAAGAAAAGGCAGGATTCAGGATTTATAAGATTTACTCAGTATTCATAGTGTATACCCAATTACCCATCCCAGTTCAAAAAAATACATACCCAATTACCCATGCCATGCAATGCCTCCATAAACGAACGATTTAGAGTGTAAAAGAATCATGAGTTAAAAAGGCCTGACCTTCTTTTACAACAAAAGGATTAATGCTTTTTTTTTCTTTATACAACCACTCTACAAACCAACCGCACGACATGTTACATCATCCATGTACCACACCATAAGCAGCCGATGCTGTTGCCCTTTAGCATCAGCAAACACAACAAATCCAATCAAATCATCTGTCTGTATGTATGTACCTGTATACACAGAAGTAAACTGATGTTGCACAATTCTACTGATGCAGCTTCTTCTTTGCTAACTTCAAGTTCAAGTTGTCGAGCTTCTCACGGTGCTAACGATCAGTCGAACGGTTTCACTGAGCCAGCCCGAGTTCGAGCCTCCGCATCCTTTTAATGAATTCCTCCCCCTCCGTGCTCATTTTTTTTTAACTTCAAGTTCGAGCTGTCAGTCATGTCATTGCATGTCTGCATGCTGCATGCTCTGATCAGGAAGGAGTGGAGTTCAGGACAAGACGGCAGAAGGAGTGAACGGAGCGCAGTACAGTGGGACGATAACGTCTGAACCCATGCCGGCATCGCCGTAATTCCGGCACCCGTCGGCGGGCTTCTTCTCCGGCCTGGAGGACGCTTGGTGGCCCTCACCGCAGCAGTTCGTGCAGTGGCTACCGGAGCAGGCAGGGTTCAGGTCAGGCTCAGGTTCGCCCGGTGCTTCTGAAGCTGCTCGCTTCCTGAACGAGGCGATCCCGCTCCGGCAGAGTGGGCACGGGATGGATCCGGCGATCCCAGGCACGTCGTAGGATTTGATCACCGAGCAGAGATCCAGCGCGCATTTCACGCACAGCCCGTGCCCGCACACTGCAGAATTGAGACATTGAGAATGCACAAGGTTGCTTACCATCTGCAAGAACTGATTACCTCAAGAAGGTTCAGATCCATGAACAAACCTTCGGCAGCCACGTTGCAGGGTCTTTCCAGGCACACCGCGCAGGCGTCGACGCCGTCTGAAAATTCCGACGGCGAGTTCAGAACCAGGCCGCACTCCCTGCACGTTGTTCACCAAGCATGCAGTCCATGGTCAGAACTCAGAAGAGACTGCGTCGATCGGTGCAATACATTGCCAATACCCTTGATTCCTACTGCTACTGAAACGGCAGAGATTGGGTACTACCTCGCGAGGCTGAGCACGCCGGCGAGCGGCGAGGAGAGGTAGCCGGACGGCGGGAACTTGGGTATCGGCAGGTGTGACTTGGGCGACAGCACGTGCTGCAGCCAGTGGCAGCCCCACGTCCTCGCCACGTCCACCGGGAGCCACCTGACTAGCAGAATTCTCGCAGCAATGAGCATCGTTTCCGAGCAATGGCACTCGATTCAATCATAGGCATGCAATGGCCATTGACGAGAACAATTACCCGTTGTAGTTGACGGCAGTTCTGTCGGCTCCTCGCGACACAAGGATCTGCACAAGACTAGCCAGCATGCTCTGTCTGTCAGTTGCACAAGAACCGTTGTGCTGATCGGAAACGGGGATGGTCGGGAGAGAACGACTTGCCTGGCAGCACTTGACCTCGCCGCCTGCAGCGGCGTAGTGCAGGGGGTTGCTCCCGGCGCCGATGGAGCCCATGGGCGACGCGACGCAGGGGAGCGTCTGCGCGGCGAGGTCCGCGTGCTCGTCGATGAGCAGGTGCACGCAGTCGACGTGGCCGTGCAGCGCGGCCAGGTGGAGCGCCGTCACGCCGCCGCTGGCCGCCTTGTTCACGTAGCTGCACAGCCTGCACTCAAAAGGCGGTGATCGATCAGCATACCTTGTCTTCAGCCATCGTGCGGCACTTATGTCGACAGAAACGTTCCATCCCCGACGCAATGCTCACCTGTCGCCGTCGCCGGCGACGGCCGCCAGCAGCAGCCTGACGCACTTGACGTGCCCTCCGGCCGCCGCGAGATGCAGCGCCGTCCGGCTGCTGAGGCTGTCCACCTTGGACACCTTCAGTGCAAATCATGGGCAACAAAATGAAATCAAACCATCTGCATGCGTAACTATCCAAGCTCTACACATTTCACAAGAATCACACCAACACAAGGACAAGCACTGCACGCACATTGCATCTGAAAACCAGCAGCGTCTGAGCCACCTCCCAATGACCGAACCGGCACGCTTGCATCAACGCCGTCTTCGATTAATTCGCATGTCAAAAACATAAGCAGCATATCATTAACCAATTCAACGGGTCGGCCTCAGGGGACTTTGTTACTTGAGAAATTCACGCGACACGTAAAAAGGAACCGATCGAGGCCCTGTTTGGGAGAGCTCCTTCTCAATAAAGCTTTTCCCCAAGAACAGGCGCATCGGGAACCCATGGCCACGGACACACTTTAATTTTCAGTGGGAAAAAACTCATTCTACGACCATAAAGCCAAAAGTTTGGATCAAATTAAACTGCTTCTAAAAAAAGCTACAATTTTTTAAAAAATAACAAATAAAAATCGTGCAATTTGCTCCGGTGAATTATCTAAAATGCCGTTGGATGGCTCACCTGTCCATATATGTTCCTCGCATTGACATCTGCTCCGTTCTCCAGCAGCAATGCAGCAATCTGATCATGAACACAGCAAGTTGGTTAAGATCGATTAGGACCCATCAGAAGTACATGTGAATTTCCAGAGTGCTAGATGGTGTTGCTCAGCTGGGGGCCGGCGTCCCAACCGTTTGCGCAGTGACCTCTCTTAGGACACTGAGCAACTATTTATAATTATTTCGATATGAATTGTCAAACACGTCCCTTTTCTTTTGATTGCATTCTGATGCGACTGCCTTTAAAATTTTAAGGAGTCGCTAGGCTGTATGACACTGCGGCTAATGTTCATGGAGAACGACTTGATTGATCCGTATTGTTCGAGTGAGCCCAACAACGGAAATTATTTCCATTTTTCTCAAGATTATTGGATTGGCAATGTTTGCAAGTTGAGAAGCCTACTTTCTTTCTTTCTTTATAAAAAATAGATCTTTCTTATTCTCCCTGGAAGAAAAAAAAAATGAAGGTAGAGATTTTGTGTCGCTGTCCTAGTATAATTAATTGTGCTTTCTGTCAATTTGCAAAATGGAAATGAGTCAAAAAAAAAAAAAGAGGTGGGTCTACTATTAACTAATGGTCATCATCAGGGTGACACTAACGTAGAAAGCCAATTAGGCCACTTGATCAACGTTACATCTTGTAATAAAAATCGTGATTATCACGGATCCCTTTGCCACATGTGAACAAAATAATCGTGGCTATACACACACACACACATATATATATATATATATATATATATATATATATATAGACACACACACACACAAATGGCCATATATGATTTTGGCATGATTAAGACCCTCACATGTAGGCTAGCTCACTCAACCTTAAGACGTGGAATAGAAGTATGCACTATGCACCACTTTTAGCCAGAAATAAAACTCAAGCCCCCGTGACTCTGAAACCATACTAAATTGCATGCACCCTAGCTAATCAATTCAAATGCAAATTGACATGGGAGGACAGGCAATAGACTCTCATACTACTAGAACTTGGAGAGTATAGAAAATGAAGAAGACCAAAAACTATAACCTGTGGCCTCAATAGCCAGAGCCTTATAGTCCACTACTTGGTCAAGCAGATGCATAGAAGACCTATAGGTCACTAAAGTACTACATAAAAGTTTAGTAATATAGCCTTTGCCTTAGCTTAGATTGGGTATACAATGACGGATTCAGAGCTAAAAATTAGAGAACTCTTTCTCATCTTTTTCTCTACTTCTTCCTCTCATTCTCTTCTTCTTCATCGTCTATACCAAAAATTGAAAGGAGCTGATCCGCCGCTGTGTGCATAAGCTTTTAATCAAAACTCGCGAAAACTAAAGCAAGAAATATTTTTATTTGCACCAGAGGACACACTACGTACGTGCGTACGCTCGGTAGCACTGACGTACGGCACGTGTGGGGCTACCGATCCTACGTGCAGGCGAGCTCATGTCACGCACGTACCTCGTGGTGCCCTTTGGCCGCGGCGAGGTGGAGCGGCGAGTTGAGGCTGCCCAAGGCGGCGCACCGCGCGAGCCCCGGGTTGGCCGCCAACAGCCGCCGCGCCTCCGCGGCGTCGCCGTCCGTCGCCGCCGCCGCCAGCCGCTCGCCGAGGCCCACGCAGCCCAGCGCGTTGCCCATGTGCGCGGCCCGTCGGCGGCCGCCGCGCCCAGCTTCGAAAGCTAGCTAGCTCGAGTTGTCGCTGCCGCAAGAGAAGCTTCGATTCTTGGCTTGCTATGCTTGGTGCTGTAGGGTGGCTCACGCTACAGACGTGAGGAGCCGGGTCGTTGGCAAAAGCTACCGATTCTGTTGACCGACACGCTTGCGGCTACTCTTATACACAGATCTCTCCACTCCAGCAGCTACCTGCTGCTGACCAATGGCCATGCATGCATCAGGTAGCTAGAGGTCTCTCTCTCTCTCTCTCTCTCTCTCTCTCTCTCTCCCTTTGAGTTGTGGATTATTTGCAGAAGCGCCCTTGTGGATTTGCTGATTATATATACGAGGTAGCTAGGTTGATTTGAGATGGACATCTTGAAAAAACAGAGCAGGAAGATGCATGCATCTTACTTGCCAACCATTAGCATAAATTCAGATCAGCACTGAGCTCTTTCTATCATTCACATCTATGTCTCCTTTTAATTGTGTGTAGGGAAGGACCTCCTAGGAGGTTAAGTGAAACCTAATTAAGATTTGCGATCAACACGTGCAAAGAAAAAACTTCTAAGATCCTACGTCCAAAATGGCATATAGTTGCAGTTGGAGGTACCTATATATATAGTAACTAATCTTATTCCTGCCTAAGTCTTGAAAGATGGCATATTTCGATATAAGTTATACATGTAATCAATTACGAAAGTTTCCAATATATATGTGCATAATACATTCTACTAGTGAAATGAAATACAATTGGTGGTGAGGCCCTAAACCACAATATTTAGCCAAAGAAATGAAAATTATTATTATTATTATTATTATTATTATTATTATTATTATTATTATTATTATTATTATTATAACTACTGAAAAGCGACTGAATGTGACTACTCTTCGGAAGGAAGGAAGAGCAATCAATGAATGATGGCATCACCACAACTTTTAGGATTAGAAGAAGCTCGTCGTCTGGTTTTAAAGAGATTAGTTGGAGTACGCGTTAGGCGCCGAACTATAAAAGTTCCGAGGATCTTCATCAGCTCAACGACGAGATCGATCATCATGGTGCTGATCAAGGACTCCTGTGTATGATTGTTTGTTGCACTAGATCCACGTGTCATACTACTACATTAGTTTTGACACAGCTTGTTCCTAAGAATTTTGCATGTACAAATATCTCCAACGCACACCATTGTCTGAAAAAAATGTACAAGCATCTGGTGGAACATATTTGCTTTGAAAACACAAAATAGTAGAGGAAATTGCTCCAACACAAACTACTCTTTCTGATTCCAAATATATGTCGTTTAGCCTCATCCCCTAACTCTTTATTAAATGTATGTCATGCTACAACTACTATGCACTTGCCCCCCTAAATATATTAAATGTTACTATTCTCATGAATAAATTATTTATCTTTCCCAATGTATTATAAATAAAGGACAATAATATCATTTGATCTATTTTCTTAATGATAAACCTACGATACGTCACCGAATAACTATCTAATCTAGAATATACCATCTATTGTAAGGATGACATGTGATACTTAGATTCACATGTCATTGAGGCAGCGATGACATATAAGGAATATGACAAGTTATTCCGTGGTAAATAGTAAAATCTTTTTTTTCTTAATCCTTATACATAAATCTAAAATGACATATATGTGAGATCGGATGGAGTAAGAGCCAAAAAATTACTCCAGTTCCTAATTAAAAAGATGTCTCAAATTTATGACTGTAAATTAAGAACCCGATTACTAAATCAAAGGAAATATTAAATATAAAATCAAAGGGCAAGTGCGAGTCCAACACATGCACTATCGTTACAACCTATATTCAATGTCGATCAAAGATTAGTATTGTATGGACCCTACTAGATTCAATGTGCACAGAAAGTGGCTAAAATAAAATATATTGATTTTATGTAATTAATTCTTTTGACATGGGAGTCTTTAAATCAAGAAGAAATTGTACCACGACTTAAAAAATGTGATCATTGCTGGTTTCAAACTGCCATTACTGCCGGTTTTGCTTCCGGCAGTGAACACTCGACAATGATAGTCGAACGCTATCACTATCAGGTTTACAACCCGACAATGATGCATTTTTCATAGAACAAAAAAAAAGAAAAAAAACACGAATTCGGCCGCGGTCGTCGCCACCGCCCCACGAATCCGATACTGGCCGCAGTCGCCCCACAGATCTAGCCGCGACCTAGGTCACCCCACGGATCCGGTCGCTACTACTCACAAATTCGGCCACCGCCCCACGATCCGGCCACCACCGTCACACGGATTCAGCTGCCGCCGCTACTCCATGATCCAGACGCTGCTGCCGACACCCATGGATCCGACCACCGTCGCCTAAGGATCCCCCCATGCCAGACGGTGGTGAAGCTGTAGGCGAGGAGCCCAAGAGGATGGCGGTCCGGCCTCCTCTGCACATGGTGAAGGGGACAACAGCTCCGGCCTCCTCTGCACATGGTGAAGGGGACAGCGGCTCCGGCCTCCTCTGCTCACGGTAAAGGGGACAACGGCTCTAGCCTCTGGCCTCCTCACGATGAAGGGGACGGCGGCTCCAGCTTCCTCATGGTGAAGAGCCCAAGACGGACGAGGAAGGGATAGCCTCCTCTGCTCCGACCTCCTCTACGCACGGACAGGGAAGGGAACGCGGAGAGAGAGAGGGGAGAGGCGAAATAAGGACGCGAACATGGCAGCCAGCGGTGGGTGATGGGGTTGGGGCTGAGAGAGAGAGAGAGAGAGAGAGAGAGAGAGAGAGAGATCTTATCTCTTGCGCTGGGAGTCCGGAACTTAGAAAAAATCTCCGACCCAAGCTCGGTTGCGAGAAAAAGATCGATTGAATAGAAATTTTGGGTCCATATTATCAGTGGTGGTTCGTGGCTAGAACTGACACTTATACTCAGTATCAGCAGCGATTCTAGCTACGAACCAACATTGATAGTCGGTATCAGTGCCGGTTCTCAGCGGCTCCATTATGGTTCGAGCATAGGAGTTTAAGAATTGGCAGTGATACATTTGCACTGTCGGTTCTTGTTCAATCGGCAGTGATGAACCGCTATTTATAGTCAGTTCTGTAGTAGTGTACAGAAATAAATATTTTCCTCGTCCAACCTTTTCCGCATCCTCCACCGGTACTTCCGTAGAATTGATTATTTAATAGAATGGTTCAAAAAGTATGTATAGAATGAAACACACATAATTATGTACCATAGGTAACATAATCACTCTTGTAATATCTGTGGCGAATCATAATTACATTTGTAAGGAGAAAATGAAGGGGAATGAAATCTAATGTAGGACACCACATAACTCTGCCATCTCTTGTATATTAGCATAGAAGGATAAATAAAGGCTGCGTGTGATATGATGAGTCAATATCAAATCATAGCTAGCTTAATTTGCTAATTGTAAAACTTACTGTAATTGCCTCGAGTTAATTGCCCCGAGTTGAGAATATCAACTTTAATTTACACAAGGGTAAGGCCGCAAAAATGCTCGGACTCGTCATCATGATTGATGCAGAAGTATTTGCGCTCAAGCTTCCTACTAGATATTTTATCTGTCAAGGAATATAAAAAGTACTTGGGTTAGTATATATCTCCATTTTCCCAGTATCTCCTCCTTACGAAAGAAACAGAATCTCACAGGAATCTGGGTCATCTCGTATATATCCACGGGTGCTGGATTATTCTTGCAAGGAAATTAAGGAATCAGTGCTCGGCCCACACCAACCTATCGATCCATGGTCACTGACAAGACGACCTAAGCTAGCTTGGCGATACACAAAAATGAAAAATCATGTAAGAAATGTTAGTAAAGTTATTGTTGGTGTTTTAGGAACAAGGGAGCAAAGTCTTATGAAGAAAAAAAAACACAAAATCACCTGAAGTGTCAAAGATTTCTAACCTAGCCACCCAGTTTGGATGAGAGTCTGGCTTCGGATTGATGCTCACCCACAGCTCTTTGCATTGGATTTTTCCTCTTTTCGGATTATGTTTTATGCTTTATTTATTCCTCTATTATTCTCTTTGTTGGTTGTGTGCATTCGAGCAATACAAAGATTGGATGAATATACGATTGTATAATCTTAACGTAACGATAAGAGTTAATAAAACTTACATTATCGAAAAATCTAGCCACTTTTGCATGCAATACAAGGTCACATGGTTTCTTTGTCACGGGGTAACCCCATGTGTCCTATAGGTGTGCAGTAAACGAGTGCAATCTATACTCCTATATCCATAAATGTAAGGTCTATTTTGATATAAAAAAGTCTTAAAAGTACATTTTGATCTTTAATTTTTCTTATAATATTTTATCAATTACTACAAAATCAACATCGTCCTATGATATAACTTTTATACACTAAATATGCATATGTTTTGACTAATGTTTTATCAAAACTTGCAAAGTTCGATCTTTTGAAATCAAAATGCACCTTATATTGACGGACAGAGGAGTATTAGGGTGCACGTAGCTGAGTGAGGTGTGTGATTTCATTTTATTGCGCTGGAGATGGAGATTGGAGAGGTGCGTGAATGATTGGCGAAGGAGAAAATGACGTGGACGCAACGCGAATGTCACCCACGGAATCACTGCTTCCAAGTTGTGTGGACTGTGCTATTTCATAAGTGTGTTAGTATGGTAACTCGTAATTTTTTTGAATTTTTTTTAACTTTTTTGAAAAGTTTTCTAAAAAATTATAAGATAAGTTTTCAGAATAAGTTTTTCGAAAAAATAACGAGAAAATTTTTGAGAAAAAATTAACCAAAAAAATTACTTAAAAATTATTCAAAAAAGTTTTTTTCAAAAAAACCAAAATTAGAATTTGGGTTGCCTGTCGGGGGGCGCGAGCAGCGCTTGATTTTTCGAAGTTGCGTGCAGCCGTTTCAATGGTGGGACCCCTCAATTGGCGTGTCATTCCCCCTGGACTGGATCGTTCCCAAGCAAGTGCACCGCTGCCCACCTAGCATTGATGGATAATAAGTGTACCCGGCTAGAACTAGAGTTTATGCGAAAAAAAGGATTTAGGTGTGACTAAAAGCAATACTAAAATTATCTCTAATCATATTTCCTTCATTTCGTTTCCTATTTCTTTCCCCATTTTTATTTCCTTTATTTTCTTTTATCTTCTGCAACTTTCCTTCGAGAGAAATCGTGAAGTGAAAAGAGAGAAAATCCCGTTTTGAAAAAAATAACTTTAAAAATTCTATCGTAAAGTAAACCATGAAAAGAAACCGTTGAAACACTGAAGGAAACAAAAATACCTTCACATTTTTGTCCAAAGGGAAATATGTTAGGTGTGGCCTAGTAACTAAGTATGAAGTGACACGCACCGTGCCGTATCTTATCCAAGTAAATCGAGTGTGCCAGAACTTGAACTTCAAAGAGCAACCAGGTACGAACTAACTTCGGAATTAGATACAGTACCAAAGATCTTTTAGCCTTTGGTTGTTAGGACTCCAGCACCTCCTATGTTAATGTCAGATCTTATATTTATTAATTAAGATAAAGTAGTTTAAGATTTTATTTTTTAATTAAAATAGAAATAAAATAACTCATAAAACAGCCCGGTACACTCATAACTCGAGCTCTATAAATTTTTAAAGTTAGTAATATCTAAATATAAGAATTCAATACCAAACACTCACTTAAAAGCATATACTCCTCCCGGTCACTTTTGTCAAAGCCGGCGGCACGGCCGGCCAACCAGCCCCGCCGCGACTGCGTCCATCCGTCCCCGTCGCCGGACAGGCAGCAGTCGTGCCATCCTCTTTGCGTTGCAAGCAGGTCCTGGCTCACAAACTTGAGCACCCGTGCGTTGGTTGCAGCTCCTTGGTTGGCAAATTCCATGGGAGTGACTCGTGCCACAAGTACGAGCCCGGCACATGCGTCCTGACAAGATACGGCTTGTGAACTCGACTGATATCCGATCGATCCGAGGGCCGGCAGCCATTCTCTTGTGTCTGGTTTCAGGACATGTCACGCCACGTCCTGCTGATGTGCTGCAAGTGGAACACCCTAAAATTCAAAGCAGGGAACCTGCGTACCCTCGAAATTTTTTCATGGACCCACTGGGGCTGCTACCAAACTTTGGACAGTTTTTTCATGGACCCACTGGAATCCTTGTCCATGGATTCGTCAGCAAAACTGTGTGCTGCTAAAGAAGGAAGATATTTTCAGCACTGCTGCTCAAAAGGGCATTTCAAACTGACAACCAAACTGAGGCTCAAAAATGACCATGCATATCACGTTGTAAACAGCTGAAAGAGGGTGTCAAAATTATTGGATATGAGATGTTAATGTCAATAAAGGTTTTTACGAGCATACCATGGATATCAAAAGGACCGGTTTAACACAACTTCTGAGATAAACATACAACAGAAAAAGCAAATCTTCCTACGTGACTGCTACTCGTCCGTTCAACCTTTAGTCCCACGGGAAAGCATGCAAGTAGATCAGAGGGCGTTGATCATCCGCTTCATTTCTGCAGACCTCCTTGGATCAGGTTCTGCTATGGCCCTCTCAGTCAAGACATGCTTTATCCGACACATTGATTTCTTCACCTGAAATGTGAAACAAATTTGCTGCTTGAGGGAAAGAGATGCATGAAAATTATGCTGGTCTGAAAACTGAAGAGAAATGTTAAAACTGGCATCAACAAGAACCACATGGGAGGGCAATATTTTCCAAGCAAGTTGGTCATATCTCCAGATTGACTAGATCATCAATTGGTTCTTGAACACCTTTCTGGTTCCTCCATAAAAAGTTTGGTGTCCAAACCTAAGTGCAGAACCAAGTTTTTGAAGGATAATGGAAGGGGGGACCTCCTCCTAAATTGAGCACCCAAGATTGAAGCCGGGTGGGCGTGCTCCCCTCCGGGAGCCTCTACCAACCGAGCTATGCTTGGTCCTCAGTGCAGATCCAAGTTATGATAAATAAATCTAAAGAAGGCAACAATGTGGCCAAGTTGAGCCTATGTGATATGTCTAGGTGTATACCCACCACCACATTATCTTTCTGGAATGGTTTTTAAATGTTTTTGTCACTTTGCACAAGATGCCTACAGGGGCATGGTTTCTTACATAAATCTGCTAACAGAGTTGGTTCCAGGTCTGTTCATATAGTCATTTATTGCATATGCTTCAAAGTAACATATATTTGTGTCAGTTTACCATGAAAGCCACTGTCTTTTTAATGCACACTTTAGGTGTAGATTATCTCGGTTACATGGTTCGGTTGTCAGAATGACAAAGAACAAAAGTGTACATATGATAGCAAAAATTAAAACAGAGAAGACAAAACGGCGTAACTTACTTTAGTCATTTCATTGGAGTAATTTGAAAGGATCAAGAGAATAACAAGTGTCTACTATGTTTTGCCATTGTAAACCTAGAGAGGCAGTTATTGATGACAACTAGCAAGATTAAGTTACAGAAACAATATTTGATGTGCTGATAAAGACACATGTGATAACCAAAAGAATTGCAGATGCCATGGACATGATTGAAAGCATGGCATAGCTAAAAGATTAAATAAAAAACATTAACTTTTTGTGAGACATGGACATGATTCTGCATAAATGAGAGCCAAAATAGTGTGCAGTTACTGGCATGAGGAATCATCTTAGTGGTGGCAGTACAAATACCTTGGAAACGCGCTCTGGGTTTGGAAAACGCAAGTTCTCTGAATATAGCATCTGGCGCTGACTCATAAGCATGTTCTTTTCCTTTAGAAGAACATACCATAGCTTCTGAAGATCATCCCAAGATTTTAGACGTAATTCAGAAGCCTTCCAACTACGACCTACCAATTAACGAAACAAAAAGGAACAATGGTAAGCTCCTCGAAAAGGACAGTGTGTAGCCTTACTTGTTCAGAGCATACAGACTTTAGAGTGTTGCAACCGAAGAAAGTAACTACATGCCAACATGCTAAGTATCACTTGTACACAAGCAATAATAGTCCATAATTAAACCAAGAGTAAACAGTCCAATTGCTATTTCATAAGGTTTGGAACTTCTCATGAGTCACGACCCATAATCTTCTGATATGCCTAACACGTGTAGGAGGAAGCAACTAGAGCAGTGCAAATTTAACGAAGGGAGAGTATCGGTATTACATATACATGACTGGTATCGAGATAATGGCTTACAAAAGACCAGACTAGAGATTCAGATGCAGACTGTTAGATGAGTATGCACCGTCATTAGTATCTCAAGCAATGTGCCGGCATACTCGAGCTATCATTAGGGGCAAATGGGAGAGTTTTGCTATTAGTTTGGAACGGATGGAATATGCAATAGAGCAGAGCAGGTGCAGATGCAGATGATTGAGTTTTGGCTAATCTAAACTAGTATCAGGGGTAATACAATCTGCAGCATGCACAACACAATGAATGGCTCGGCTTCCTCAACCATCTGTGCTAACCACGGGTAACCAACGAACACTCCAAACTGACCCGTCGCAAATCTGTGAACCCTAACACAACCAGACTACAGCGAAGCGCGAGTTGCGGGCGTAGGGGTAGCAGTAGGGCGATACCGTAGTGGGGAGGGTGCTTGTCCTCCTCGGTGCTCCTCTCGACCTCGAAGAACTCCTCGAGAGGGTTCTGCGCCTTCCTCACCGCCGACGTCGACGCGGCCGCAGCCGCGGCGGACCCGGACGCGGTGCAGAAGAGCCGCCTCCCGAGCGCCCTCGACAAGGACAGCATCACGGCGGCGGCGGCCTGCTGCACAATGAACCGGGGAATTGGAATGAGTGAAGAGGTTGATTCGAGGAGGCGAGATGGTGGCCAGTAAGATACCGGCGGCGGCGGCGGCGGCGAGTGATCCGCGGGAGGGGAGGAGAAAGGAGGAAGGGTTTGATGCGAGAGGGTTTTCGCGTTCAAGGGGTGTGGGGACACTGACAGTCTGGGCCCACCTCCTCTGACCTGGACTTGTGATGTTGCTTCAGGTCAGTAACTCACGCTTCGTTTGCTGCTTCGATTCTGTTTCTAATCGTTGCCGGAAGTTAAAAATAGAATAAACGGAATTTTAAAGAAGTGATTTTTGAGAAGTTAGAAACTTATTTTTGAGAAAAATAAATTAAAGATGAGAAACTTGGTGAGAGACGTTTTTTAAAGTTATATGCTAGGAAGTTAAAATTTATTATAAAAATCAATATTTTATTTTTAAAAGAAAATTTTCAGATAAGTTAAAAACATAGTTTTTTATAGAAAATTTAAAAACAAAAGCACAAACAAATAAGCCCTCATATATTTCTTTCTCTGATGAAGCACTGACAGGCACCACAATAGTGTGATGCAGGCATTTGAGCACCAAAATATGTTCTCCAGCGCATTATTTGAATATCACGAATATCAATCGAAATTCAAAGAATTCATTGAGAATTCAACCAAAATTCTTTTTTTTATTATTTTTTATTTAAATTCAAATTCCAATAATCGTCAGTTTTCGTAATGTTACTGAGCTTGAATCGGTCAATATTCATGAATATCTTTCAAATTTGTGAACCCTGGTGTGATGTGCTTCCACAGCTGAAATTACAGATGCTAATGATTAATCTACAGACTCAAGTAGCATGGTCACGCGCTTTCTTACCAAGACACTCAAATGCGCATATTGGTAATCATGTAAAACACATGCAAATTGTTGAGCCCAACTCTTCAACGATCTGTGATCACACCTGACCCTAACGTAAGCAGTGGCATGAACGGTTGATAATTCACTGAAAATAACTGCTAGGATTGCCCTGTCCTAGTCATTACAGGGTTAGATCATACCAAGGAATCCCGCACGCTTGTGCAAGCAAGAAATCAGAAAACACGGCACGCCATCTCTGGTTTTTTTTTTGGGGGGGGGGGGGGGGGGGCAATAATCCGTTACAAGTAGCTGGTTACAAGATAGACCACAAGGGAATTAAATTATCTATCAAATTTCTCATGCTACCAAAAATTTTAAGTAGCCGTCCTCACTGTTCTAGCTCTTGACTATTGATGTTGCAGCAGATCACAACACCCCGGTGCCTTCTGTGATTCAACTCCCAGATAAATATACCCATTTTAACTTCTCAAAAGCATGGGAAAGCAGCAAACGGGCAATGTGATGCTGCTGCACCTTTGAAACCAAACCGTAGTGCTCACCCTCTGCCCCTGCCCCTGCCCCTCCCCCTGCTACTGCCCCTGCCCCTCCCCCTACCCCTGTCTCCTCTCCCACGTCCGCCTCCTCTCCCTCTGCCACGATTTCCACCAAACAAATAGAACTCAGCTTTGCCCTGCTTCAATCCAAGGGATTGTACACCTCTCCTTTTGAAATCCTTCGGTTCTTCATCACTGGGTGCTTCTTCCTGGCGCCTTCTTGAGCTTCTAGAGACGAACGAGATCTCTCGTGAGCCACCAGGCCCGTACTTGACCTTGTCAAGTGCATTTGAGTTCTGTTGCCTTTCCAGGGCAGCTACCCTATCCGCAATGGGCAGAGCATCCTCATTAGCAAGGGAGACACTATTCAAAAATGCTTCAGCATGGCGATCATCCTTGACTTCGTATAACCTGAGATGTAAGAAACAATAAGCACATCTTCAACGCACCAGCAGAACAGGATGCAGATAAAATGTGACAAATAGACCAGCCACTCAGGGTGGAAATACAATGGGAATGAACGATAGATGTATAAATAAAAATGCAGCTTTTGAAAGTTAATAACTGTTCATGTAATATGTAGTGATTATCCAATAAAAATTGCACCTCATAGGCGTGACAACATCGGTACATATCTGCACAAGAAAATCTGAGAACTCTAGTGGCAAATGTGCAGTTCACCATATAACTACAAAGATGTAAGATCTCACCTTATACGCCTTGAATTATGCATGTCATTGTCACTGTCAGACTTTGCTGATGCATCAGATGCACTAGCATCTGGCTGTTGCTCATCTTCACTAACACTCTCAAAATATTCCTCAATTAGGCGAGGGCGAGGCTCCTTTGTAGACGCTTGAGGATGGAGTGCAAGATATTCTTTTGATTGTTCGTCAATTTCAAAATCCTGCACATAAGATTGATGGGATTAAAAATCACCCATCATCGATAATTTAGTATTGATAGCTTAGAAAATGGTAAATGATTAAATAGCACAATTAGGACATTATTCAAGCTGGAGAGTAGTGGACACAATAAGAGGTTAGATACACAAAATGGCTAGTTACAGCTGAACCTCAAGAAATTCAGTTTCTCATAAACAGAGTAACAAGTGGATGAGGAACAAAAGTGTACAGTTCATACAAATCAAGGGAAATACTATAACTTATCAGCAACACTAGAAAGAATCTGGACATAGGAGCTTTACATGCTAAAAGAAAAGGTACAAGATAAAAAGATCAGGCAAAAGTCAAGATAAAAAGATGAAACAAATATTGGAATTTCTTTTTATATACCACTTGGTTAAAATCTGTCATAAGTTACTGACAAAAAGGAACACTACTGAAGAACAGCTAGTTGAGTTCCACACCTTATTTTGAAACATTTCTTTGAACCTTTCATCAGTCAATAACGACTTATTCAGTTCTAGTTTCCTTTTCTTCTTCTTGATACTTGATTTATCAACATTTTCCATATCAACATCCATTTCCTCTTCAAGTATACTGTCCATAAAATGCCTGTTAACCTTTGGTATTTTGGTGACTTGCTGCATGAGAAAAAAAGAAAAGGATGACATTCATTAGGGTTGTGATATGGAGTCTGTAATACAACAAAGCAACAGATGAGCAAACATACAGTAATACGAGATTTTCTCTGTGCTTCTATTTTCTTTTTCTTGATCTCTTCTTTAAGAGTCTCGTACTCGACAGGAGCAACTTCTGCTCGTTGCTGCAAAGAAATACAAATCCTAGTAAAGACCATGCCTCAAGTGTCCAAGAAACCCATCTGACAATACACAAACAGAATATAGCAAGTCCATAATGGTGTTCAACCATATGGTCAGATGCCTAACAGAGATTTTTTTTTTTACAAAGAACAAATTATAATGTTCATAAAAGGAAATGCCCTCATGTTAGGAAATTCAAGCAGCTACTTGACAGCAAACCTACATGAATTGCTAAGTAAAAGTATATTACAGCACAAAGAATATGTATCCGCCAATAAAAATATACCATATAAACATTCTAATGAATTATATCGATGTCCAAGAAACCAGTTTTACCTTCTTATATAGTTCATAACGTACGATATATCCATGTAAATGTGCTCTAATAGCACTGCTTCCAATGTATTGAGTGAGATTCAATCGCTCCATCTCTTCTTTAGTCAAAAACTTGTAATCATCATACAACATGGTCTCTGGTTTCTCTTCCATCTCCTCCTGTTTGAGGAATGCAAAGAACAAAATGTTCAGGCAAGGACTACTAAAACTAACTAGAAAGCAATTGAAGTAGTCTCACGCACAGTTAGGTTATCAAGATGTGAGCACCACTTTGGAGCAGGACCGAGTGCAGGGATAAAGTGAGCAGGTATCTGGCTATTGTCCAGGGCTAATAGCATTAAACCACTATTCCGGAAGATGCAAACATCGTTGATAGCACCACCATCTGGTTCAATGCTAGTCATGTTATTTCCCTGCAGAAAAGATTGAGGCCATCATCCAACAAAGAACTTCTAACAATGAAAATGCACATGTAGAAATGAATTCACTAAAGAAACAAAGGTAAGAAATTATAAATTTTAACAGACTATGGCATCCCCAAAGGCAGTGCAGAGCGGAATCCTCAATCCTCAGGTATGCCGATAATGCAAGTAGACGCAGGGTTCGGCATGGGAGGCATTAAAGAGAAACTCGAATGGAATATACCCAAAAATTTATCCTTGGATAGGTGCACTGGAAATCAGCAATCCACGTGCCTGAGCATAGGCTATCGATCTCCTTTTAATATTATTATTACTAATACTAAAACCTATTTTACTTTTTATATCCTCTTTATTGGTAGCTCTAGTTGGGTTTCATCTCTAGCCTACCCCAACTTGCTTGGGACAAAAAGGCTTTGTTGTTGTTGTTGCATGGCATCTCCATGAGAACATTGATATGTTCTTTAAAAATAGCATGGCAAATTACGGTCATAATTCAAAAAGGCATGTATCTTTTCAAGCATTCCTTGGCATACCAAATACATAAGAATTCTAAGGGTGTTTTTGGTTGGAATGATATCCCTGGATGGGAGATGGCCATCTAGTTTTTCAGGTGTTTGGTTGGAGGACAAACTGGATGAGATAGGCATCTAGAGGGAATATTCTTCTCAGATGTTGGATGAGCTCATCCGCCAAAAACTGCTGGACGGAGCCATCCATGTTCTAGATGATTGGATGAGCTTTATCCGTGCTGATGTGGCATCTTCTGGTTGGTTAGAGTAAATGCACTTTTTTATTAGCACTCTTTAAATAATATTATCTGCTAAACTGTTTATCTGATTTGCGATTTGTACCATTGTATTTATTGCAATTAAATCAACAAAACAAGATCTCGCATGATTATATTTTGATGAAAAACTAAATAAATGGCAAGCGGGTCCCACAAAATTTTGGCTAACCCCATCCAAGTTCTATCCGTTCAACCAAACAAGAAATTGGATCACCCTATCCATGCTACCAAACAAAAAATTTGATCGCCCTATCCAACAAAACATGGATGGTCATATCCCATCCAACCTTGTCCTCCAGTCAAACGCACCCTAAAGTGCTTGGACTGGGTTGAAACCAAGAGTCAAGCAGGGATAAAATCATGAAAACCATTTTAGAAAAGGATATTTCAGTTTTCCTATTCATGTTTGTGATGTCATCCATTAAAGCCGCAGTTAATTCATGTGTAAAAAAACAAAATTGGTGTTGTCAAAAATAATTTACAGATTTTCAGTGTGGCAAGTAAAATATTCCTCTTAGACACCCAGGCAGCCTGGAATCATAGATAATTTGATAAAACTGACAACTCCCATGTTCAGCTATTCTCCAAGTATACGTTGCTATCTTGATAAGTAATTGGGACAAAGTGCCACACAACTACAAGCTTGTCAATAAACGTGAAGTGCAACAAGGGCTAATAAAGGTGTCGGCAAAATCTTCGTCCGCAGTGCACTTTGTCATGTTGTATCCTTTTATATGTACAAAATTTGGGTTCTATTATGAAAATTTACCTAATATACTTTGGATACTGAGATTATGGCATGCATTACTAGTACGGTTTCAAATGGTACAGGTACAGTTCATGACGCTTTATAAATAGTTAGCTGTCATTTCACACTGCGCCACAGCAGGAACAAATAGGTTTAACGTATAAAATACCCATGTTTGGCTCCAAGAAATGGCAAGCCAACAAACATCCAATGCCACATAGAATCTCTATAAAATGTTGAATACCAAATCAAAAGAATTGCCGTCCGCCATAAAATGTTGAAGACAAAACCTTTCACGAAAAAGGAAAAGAAAGAACTCACTGTATTAGGATCCCAAACTCTCACTATGTGCTTATCAGCAGTGATCAGTTTAGGTTCGGTAGAATTAAGTGTCTGGTGCCACTTGATATTTAATATTGGACTGCCATACCTGCAATAAATGATAACAGCAATTACATGCTCAGCAAAAAGTACAATATCTAAAACAGGAAGCATTCAACTATTGATTACATTTCAGATACAGTAGAGATTTGACCCTCTCTGTTTAAAGCTTATTCTGATTCAGAGTTGCAAGACTTTAATTAACACAGAATATACAGTTTTAGAAACGTAGAATAGGTGTAGAAATTCTATAAGTAGGAAATCCCCATCTAATGAGAGTGGATCTTTCTTTACTCCAAAAATTCTTACGAAGATGGTCTAATGGCTGGAACTGATATTTGATTGTGAGGCACAAGTGAAAACTCCTTCCTAAGAAGAGATACAAAACTTACATGTGATCCTTAACTCGCAGAGGAGAAGACATGCGTAAATCATATATTGATATCTGCAGAACATCCCAAAACAGATGAAGTATACAGAATGCAAGACTAAAAAAAGAAATGAAATCAATATCACAATTTTTAAAGATTGGATTTTTCATGAAGATATGAAGAGCTAAATGTCCTGTTTATTCCAAAAAGATGCTAAAAGCACCACTATATTTGCAAACTGCATGTAGTAATACAAATTAAATAAAACAGTAAAACTGAAGAAATCAGAGATAGTAAAGCACAGAACGTCCACATGCAGTTTTACTTGATGCAACAAAACTTTCCTCAAAATCAAAGCTAGATGATGCTGAGTAAACAAGGCCAATAATTTGAGTGCCCAAAAAGGTTGTCGTTGAGACTAAGATCTAAGTCTATGTTGAATCTTCAGACCGAACAGGATGACAGGACATATTTCATGAAAATCAACGTGGAACCCTACCGTCTCCACTATCAATAACAGCTCAGATGACCAAAATCCAGCCAACATCTTATGCAGCAGCAGTAATCACAAAGTCAAGCAGTAAGGTGAATGTAACAAAGGAAGATTGCATGATATCATCTCTTCTTCTTCTTCTTCTTCTTCTTCTTCTTTTTTTTTTTTGCTCCTTCAGCAGAAGGTATTAGTCCAACCAATGGTAGATGGCAACATCAATAAGAACATCGTGTGACTTCAGAAAACGCATAAAGTCAAATATGTCATAGCCTGTAAATTGCTAGTGTGATAACCAAGGCAGAATTTTGTTTTAAAGTTACAGAAGGGCAAACCAAGTAACTATCATAAACAGTTAAATTGAACAACTGTCGTTTACACAAATTCGGAGCAGGAACAGAGACATAAATGAACTAAAAGCGCGTAAATCGTTCTAAGGAAAGAAACCATGGCTGTGCATATTGCAAAAGATGGAAATCTGTATGTTAGCTCTGACAGGACGATGGTAAGTTAGGGACAGTAAAAACAACACGCTCAGGGAAAATAACTTGGCACATTTTTTTAAAAAAAAGAAGAGGCAGTGAAAACCAAACGATAAAATAACTAATGGCAAACCATCCATACCTTTCCCGTGCTGCTCCCTACTGCCATTAGGTATCCTTGATCTTCATCAAATTGCAAAGATGTGACCTCCTGCAGTTTTGAGCATGAGACTTGGCATGAGACCCAAGTAAATAAAATAAAACATCAGTATATTACTTTCTGTTAAGGTACAACATGATACCTGATCATAATCTTCAGAAGAAACAGCTGGTATATTAATTCTGCCAGCAGAAGATTTTTTCCTCATATCAAAGCATTCAACCCCACCATCCTCACCACCACAAGCGACAAGCCCATGGATCATACTGGGAGCACCACAAAAAAATTGAGAAGTTAAAAATACTCGATAGGCATGTCACTTGCAAGACATGCAAGTTAATAAAAATGACCACCTTCGTGTAACCACATTTATTGCTGGTGATTGGGAGGAAAGAGATGCAAGGAATCGTCCCTGCAAGAAGTGCATTAAAAATTTTAAATTTGTGCACATGTTTATTCTAGAAAGACTGAAAGCAAATGGCAAGAAAAAAAGGCATCATTGTAGTTCTATGCACTATTAATAAACTGACAGAAGGAATATGTAGATCTAGTGCAGTCAGAGCCAGAATAGATACTGCATAGAAAGTACATGATATAGCTATACTGGAATTCCATTCAAAATAACCTTATTAAGTTTTATGTGAATCTTGATTCAGAATGAATATGATATTTTGCTGAGAAACTGAGAGATAAACAAATTACTAATATACATGACTGATCAAGGACTGAAAGCTGACCTGCTCTAAGTTGATTCTGTAAAGATCTGGTGATGAAGCTGCGCATAGCAGGTCACAGGACCAGCAATCATAAGCCATATCCCTTCCCATTCTGTCAATGATTCAATATAGACATTAGCAATATCTAAGATTGATAACAGGACAAGTGAGGTATGTTATAATTTTTTTTATTGCTTACTATTATTAGTTGTTATCATCAAATAAGGCTATTAAATTAATAAAGAATGATTTATAATGCAAAAAACTAGCATTTTCCTTAAGAGATAGTAAACTAAACTTGCAGAGGTGACAGGCAGATGTTACTACTACACAGCATGTGTAGCTACATAAGAAATAGATAGCTATGACCAGCCATACAACACAAAAATATACTAGATGGACAGGCTAACCTTGGAATTCTCAAACTATGATGGCTTCCGTACTTCGCATGCAGATTTACAGAACGATCAGCACACAAAAACGCAAGTTTTGAATAATCATCACCAAGGATCTGAATATAGAAACGATCAAGTTTGTTAGATGGAAAATATTAAGGCGGCTCAAGTCAATGATAAAAGGAGAGGAAGAAATGTTGGCATTCATAAGATAGTAGGAAATTATGAGCAGTTAATCTCCTATGGATGTATTAATGTGGTAATACTCTACCCCATATTCCATGACAGAACATAATTCATCTCCCTTGGCACAAGACAACAACAACTGTTTCTCCTTCACCATTTATAGGGAAAGCAGAAAACCCCTCTATATAGAAGTTCAGAGTAGTGGTCAAATGCAGAAAAAGAATGCAGTTACAAGGACACCACAGACACAGAACGTGTTGAGGATGCATAAATGGTCGAAGTAAATGAGAAATGGAAAGCGAGCCAAATACACAGGAGTCGTGTATTCAAAAGGTAAACAGTAGAAACCAGAGTGACCAAACTTTGAGTTACGCAGCATTATAAATTGAACAGCGAAGAACTTCATTAAAATCTATTAAAGCCCAACACTCGACAATGATGACTACGAAGTAACATACAAGTCTGAGATTTCTCGGATGCAATATCATAAGGCATTGTTCAATAGTACAAAAGAAATGTGCTTCGCTTGGTGTACCTGGAAATTTACAATTTCTGAAATCATGTGCCTCTCGAACTTCATTGACAATTCCTTCAACTCGTAGACTTTAACTTGTGGAGGGTAAATACCTAGCACATAAGACACATAAATATGCCACTAACATATTAATTGAGCATACAGTTTAATCTGATCATCACACAAATAACAGCACAGAAACTGGGACTTGTGCGCGCAAACAAGCTCGCGTACCTGAGGCGATTACATACTGGTCATCGGGCGTCACCTTGATCTTGGTGGTGGCGGTCTCAAACCTCAGGTCATGGATCAAATCCAACCTCCGCTGGTACTCTATAACCAAACAACACGACAAAAAAGAGCGATAAATCAACAACGATCGCAAAACTCCCCATGCCCCCCCCCCCCCCACCTGATGGAGAGAAAAAATCGCGGATGGGACGTGCCTTTGTCCTTGCGGAGTGAGCGCTTCTTCTTGGCGAGGACCCAGGGAGGGACGTAGCGGTTGCCGGTGAGCGAGTAGAGCTTGACGCCGTTGATGGAGGTGGACTTGAGCGTCCCCGCGCCGTGGCTCGCCGCCATCCCCGCGAGCTCTGGAACCCGGTTGCCCCCTCGTCGACGGCTGGGGTTAGGGTTTTAGGAATTTGGAGGGAGGAGGAGGCGCCGGCTATGGTGGTGCGTGCGCGCGGCAGACAGGCGGGGGAGGCGTCGTCGCCTTTTCCACAGCCGTTGGATTGCGCCTTCCGCGCTGCCCAGCCGTTGGATCTCCAGTGGTTGGTTTTTGTGGGCTTGGTGCTGCCCAGTACTGTGGTTGTGGGCTATTTCATTTCCAGCCCATGAGTCCGGTGCGTTCGGCCTGTCATGAAAGTTATTCTCTCTTTTTTTTTTCTTTCACAACTCAATTTCTTTCCAGTAAAAAAATGCGCTTGCGCCTGCAAAAGTACTCAAAAGTTTAGGGAAAGGGATTAGGTCCTTGGTTCTGGGGGTTTACCAGTGACCGCGGGAGTTAGAGAGAGTCTAGGGTGGTGGTGGATCATAGCGAGTGATGGTGCCAACATTGTTGGTGATAGGTAGGTGGGGTTGGCGGCGGAGTGAGGAAAATGGAGTGGTTAGGGTAACAATGGGTTGTGGGTGTGGAACCGGTGGTGGATACCGCCGAAGATAACAGGAGGAGGGTGGGACAGAGAGCGTTAGATCTACTTTGTCGGGATTGTTGAACTTTGTCTGTCTATTGAGAGATTGAAAAAAGGTCCAATCTTCGGATCTCCATCCGACAGTTACGATTCATTGTCTGAAAACAATAGGTAAACAGATGCATATAAAATAGTATTTTCCAAAACAAAAAAACTCAATTTCTTCTGTTCTTCTCTCTTTTGTTGGGAAGCATTCGTGACGTCCAAAGCGTCTCAAGTTTCTAACTCGGCTTGAACGGCTTTGTGATTGTGTTGAATGCACGCGTGGATTGGCTCGGGACCGGCCGCCATGCACACCGGCCTCGCCGCAGCTCAAGCTCTCTGTAGCAAGGTACTACTACCTCACAGGACAGGAGGTAACACAGGAACAAGTCTGAATCTTCTTGCCGAGTGCAGAAACCACTGCACATTTGCCCGAAAGAATTCTTTGAACCTTGCCGTTTTCGATGACTTCATCGACGGTAATTTGGATGTCCAGCAAACTGGCGCTGACTGCAAAAGCGTCGCCCATCTACCTGCAAATCGCATTCCGGTGAGGCAGAAGTCAGTGTGCACAAAAGGTCAGCATTTTCTACATTGCTCATGATCCTCGTTTCAGAATAAAGTGAAACAGTTGTGCTTAACCTGGCAGAGAGGTTGTAATCTGCAGGAGGTGAAGGCGTAAAGCATTCGGTAAGAGTATTGCTGTACGTATAATCATTTGGTTGTAATAAAATGTATGTGAAAATAAATTAAGTGCAACTCGAAAACTAATGGTTGAAATTATTTAGATGGAAGCACGTAAATACATTGGATGATTTAAATGCATAGTTGTACTTGAATGATTATACGCTAAGCGTTTCCCATCCGGTAATCGAGGAAAACCCATGCATGGCGTTTCAGCTTATAATATTTCTTCGACTGATCCTTACCATGAAATCTGAATTTAACGTAGTAACCGAATTCATTTCAGCCTTTTTTTGTTCAGAAAGAAGCAAGTATCTAGTTCTAGCCACTGGCGGACCAGGGCCCGGCTGGGCGCCTGTTCGGGCTCCTGCACAGCAACCGTAAGAGACTAGCCAATGCGATGATGTGTGCCGGAGATGGAGGCTGAACAGCCTATAATTTTGCCCAGGTTCTATCGAATCGCTAGATCCGTCACTCGTTCTAGCTTGCAAATCTATCTACCACATGCACTGACAACCTGCATCCCATGAATCTGGAACAGACAAAGAACATTGGACATTCCCCCCATTGGATGATTGTTTATGTCATCTGCTAAGGGCCCCGATGGCATCCCCAACGCCATTGCCAGGTCATGGGTGTGGTTTACAAGAGATTACGACTGCAACTGACAGCCTTTGATGGTTGATATGATAAACTATTCTTAACAGCTGCCACTGCTTGGAATGTGTTAACCTCTAATCAAAGTAAAAAAAGAAACACTTCTGCCATCTTCCCTAGCACTTGCTAACCTTCCTTCGATCGTATAAGCATTTCTTATCGCTAAGCTTGGAAATCACGGATGGTGACGACTGAAATGATTAAAGTAGCATAACCAGCTTACCAAGCGTGTGATTTCCAGACAGCTTACCGCCGTAGAATCTTGCTAACCACTCTGTAATTTGGTACCCTGTGTTTTCCAATTTCTAGCCAGATAGATACGACAGATCCAATCCTTGGTGTGCAAAATCAACAAGACTTGAACCGAAAGCAATGTACTCACCTGCCATCACCAACCGCCGGACGTCCAGGTCCCAATCAGAGAGGAAAGCACGAGGGAAGGGAACAGGAGACTCAGCGCCGTGGATCTTAAAGCGTCCTTTGTTTGATAGAACTCTAATTCTAATAATTTTTGAAGTTAGTTATTTTTACTTTTAAAAATTTGTAAAACTGAAATTATGCGTATATTATAGGTGTTTGGATAAGTCATTTTGTTTATATTTAATACTAAAAATATATATTTAAATTATTTTATTTTAGTATACAAGCTCAAGATTTGAGATAGAATCTGAAGCTAGATCCCAGCCAAATAAAATAAATAAAAAATTATCATGTAGACTTGTTATTTGACATACATAATTAATATTGAGTGAATCTTATCCACTCTTTTGAGATTCATATTATGGATAGATAGCAGCTATCCAGATAGTGGAGTGGAAGAAGTTTCTATAATACCATTGCATAAAATTTTTCGTATCACTAGTCTCATCTCATCAGGGAAGGAAAGCCACCCTGTTGAAATAGGATTAGAGTGACTTTAAATAGATGTGAACTATTGGATTTAAGATAAACGAATCCGATCTGGTACTACAGTACTCGTGCCGAAGTAAATAAAGCCAGAGGTACCGTTTATCCTCTTGCAATTTACTGTTCACCTATTTATTCTCAATTTTACCTTGTGAAGTAGGAGGATTTGGATCCCTCGCCCCCTCACCCAAAAAAAAAAACAGGTCCCGGCCTGGCAAAATCCACCCAAAAACGTCCCAAACCGCCCGAGCCGGCTCACGCACGCACGCCAGCCTAGCCCACGCTGCTGCCCTTCTCTCTCCCCGTCCCTTTCCCCCCTCGGCGTCGTCAACCCACCCCACCCGCTACTCGCCGCTCGGCCTCGGCTCCCTCCTTGCCTCGCTGTCTCCACCCCCGCGCCGCCCAGATCCGGCACGCCGGTGGTGGCCCCCCGCCGCTGGCGCCGGTGCAGGGGTCACCCCAGCCCGAACCCTAGGCGGCCCCGCGCAAGCTTCGCAGAGATCCGGCGGCGGCGATGGGGGACTTCAACTTGGCGCTGGTGATCGTGGCGGTGGTGGTGAGCGTGCTCGTGCTGCTCGTCAGTGTCTACCTGCTCATCAACTACCAGCACCCCGACGACGCCAACCAGGCCTACTTCCCCAAGTTCGTCGTCGTGCTGGGCCTCACCGTCGCCGTCCTCTCCATCCTCATGCTCCCGGCCGACGTCGCCAACCGGCAGGCATGCAAGAGGGCCATCTACAGCGGCGCCTGCAGCCTCACGCTCCCTATGAAGACGCTCTGGCTCGCCGTCTACATCGCCGATGCCGTCCTCGTCTTCCTCGTCATACCCTTCGCGATGTTCTACTACGAGGGCGACCAGGACAAGTACGGACGACGCCTGTGTTAGCTGCCTGCATCTCTTGCTTGATATGCGGCAGTTCAAAGATGCGATTCCCCCCCCCCCCCCCCCTCTTTTGCTGATGAGATCCGCCTTGTTGTCTGTCCTGCAGGTCCGTGGGGAAGAGGCTCAGGAACGCTCTCATGTGGGTCTTCGCCTACGCGGTGGTCTGCGGCCTCGTCCTCGGCATCCTATACGGTGCGGATCATACAACGGTTCCCCATTTCTCTCTCAGCTCCAGAATGCTTTTTTGAATCTTCGAGGAATGGAGGGAGATAATGGTTCCCTATTGCTTGAGATTTTGAATAATGGCCCCCATTGCTTGAGATTTTGGATCATACGACCTAGTTTCTTCCTTCCACACACTTTTATTGCACGAAATACTGATTACTGATAGACATACTTATTAGATCGTCACATATCAGTGCTTACCTAAGTAGGCTGAGTTCACTTCCATTTTGTTGATTCAGGACTTGTTGGTAAAGTGGACTTCACTGTCAGGCACCTATCTTCATCGGTCCAGACATTTCCAAACTCATTTTCTTTATTCTCAAGCGGTCAGCCTTGCATCAGTCCATTGACTCGTCAGGTTATTCATTGATGGAATTACCCTTTTCTTTGTTGATGACTCTTAGTCTTTTCTCTTCTCTGTCTTTTATGTTTCGTCGAATGAGTACTAGTCTCTGACTGCAACTGTTTGTCAGAATTCTTAGTTTTCCAGTTTCCCACTTTTATCTCACTATATGCTTTCGGATTTGGTGACAATTTGCAACTGACTTGCTCTCCTGCCTTGAAATTCAGTGTGCCGCTTCTACTGCACTGGCTAACTCTCTAACTACTTGGACAATGCGCGCTACCTTCCCTGAATATGTAGTGGCTCTTGCTACTATTGTTGGATCCGTGCTTTTCACAGTGAGTTTTTTAGACTTAATGATTTGCGTTATCACCACCTTTGATATAGCTATGGCTTCGTGCAAGTTTGGTCATCCTTTTATCTTGAGACATTGTAAGCTGTATGGGAAATAAGTACCGTGTGTTTAACATCTAGTGCTGCTGTTATCATTCCATCATTTTTCTGCAATTTGCCTTTCTTTTTGTTAACTATGCTGTTCGTTTGGTAGATATTCGGTGGTGTCGGCATTGCTTGCTTTCCATTGGGACTCATATTCTCTTTTGTCCGGCGTCCAAAAGCTGTCATTACACGCTCACAATATATAAAGGTAAGTATATTCACATATACATCATTTCAGTCATGAAGGGTGTTTGGCTCGAGGAAACTTTCTGCTGCTTTTAATTATTTGCTTGTTTGGATATTGATCTTCCCTTGAGGTTAAACATTTGCCCTGCAGGAAGCAACTGAATTGGGAAAGAAAGCCAGGGAGTTGAAGAAAGCAGCTGAAGCCCTTCATCAAGAAGAGAGAAGCGGGAACAAGGGCAGGAAATGGCGCAAAAACGTGAAGGCTGTGGAGAAGGTATGCATTCCCTTCAAATGGCCTGATATTCTTTCCAGGTGTTGATAACATTTAGCCATCACAGTAGGAAAAAAAAAGACTTTTAGCCTTGTTGGAGTTGTGTTAAAGATTAAGAGTAGGAAACCAGTTAATGTTTATACATTTGTTCTGGACAGCTGTAGGCATGCTACTTCAGAGAACAGCTACCTAGCAATTTATTTGTTGTAATGGTAACGAATTAGGTTTTTGAGGGGCCTGTTTCCCTTTTAGCTATTGGGAACTTTGCAGTACTTTTAGTCTCATGTCTGTCCATAACCAGAATAAATAAGATATCAGTTCCAAATCTTTGGCTTCAAAGAAAAATTAAAAACAATTTTGACATGTATTTATGGAAGCCATGTTGCATTTTGGAATTTTGTGTGCCACATGATGTTTGTATAGTGTTCATGTGGATTACTCTCAGTCCCTGATTACTATAGTATTCTTCATTGTTCTGTCATCCTTTTCTGTGTATTGTATTGCGATACTAACTGCTAAGTTTACTTTTTTAAACATCAGGAATTATTACTTCTGGAAGATGACATGAAGGCTCTAGAAGAGATGTACCCTCAAGGAGAACAGGTAACTCAATGTAAATTCTTGTGTCACAGATTTTATGTGTTAGATTCTCTCCTTGACACCTGTTCTGGCACAGGCTGAGGCTACTTGGGCATTCACAGTACTTGGGTACATTGGAAAACTTATATTCGGTGTTGTTGGGTGAGTGTAATGTTTTAATTTTTGTACTGTACTTCTACTTATCTCATAATTTAGTCCACTTTTCGCAAGTCCATTCTTCTGAAAATGTTGTTGTACATACAGGTTAATTATATCAATAGCTTGGGTTGCGCATATCATCATATACTTGTTGATTGATCCTCCTCTATCTTCTTTCCTGAATGAAGTCTTCATAAAGTTGGATGGTGTTTGGGGTATTCTTCTGATCTTTTTGCATTGTTGTAAACTTATACTACTGTTAAGAATAGTTCAATCAATCTTCTAATTTATGTACCAGGTCTGCTTGGGACTGCTGCCTTCGCATTCTTCTGCTTCTATCTCCTTATTGCAGTGATTGCTGGGGAGATGATGCTTGGCTTGAAATTAGTTTTCATCACCATTCACCCAATGAAGTAACAACTCATCCCTTGGCATACTATTTCTTGTGCAGTTTTACTTTTTGGATTTCATTTACAAACCAGTCAATTTATTTCAGATGGGGTGGCACTTTAATGAACTCTTTCCTGTTTAATGTTGGGCTCATTCTACTTTGCTCCATCAGGTATGCTATCAATGCCTTCTTTTAGTAGCACATGTTTTTGTTTATAACTTGAGTTATTATGAAGTGTTGAACTCTGTAATTTCATTTTGACTATGACATTTCAAGGTAGTGGATTTTTTTCTTCATATCTTTATTATGTGTTTGTCTCTGAAATTGCATTGTTTTTAACTTTCCATATGTAAAGAGGATTGTAGTCAGTAATAGTGCAATGCTCAGGAGAGCATGTTCTTTAATCAACCGTGGTGAATGGACCTAGCTCGGATTTTCCTATGTTCTTGTTTGTTACTGAAGATGAAAAATGGCTTCTGCATGAGCATGAATTTTTTTTATTTGATTGGTTGTATTTCCTCACGGAAAAGAAAAAAAAAAATCATAACCCCTCCATGAGTATTGACTGTCTATTTTTGTTGACAAGGTATTCTTGATATTTAAAAATTCTCTTAGTTTAGTTCACATTTTCCTGCTGTTCTTTGTGCAGTGTGATTCAGTTCTGTGCCACAGCTTTTGCCTATTATGCACAAGCAACTGCCGCTCAGGAGATCTTTGGCCACACATTGCAATCTCTCCGTGGAATTAAGTATCTTTACAAGTGAGTCTTGAACTGAAATGAAGACATGACATTTTGCTGCTTTTTGTGTATCGCTATTGTGTACATTAAATTTTTTGAATATATTCTGATTTTTAAAGCACAAAATATGCAGGTACAATGTTTTCCAGTATGGCTTTGTTGCTCTTGCCATACTCACACTCTTGTACTATGCGATATTTGTGAGTCCTTTCTTTTCAAGTGCTTAGTCGCTCACATTAAATTTTTGGAAAATGCAAGCTTGATTGTTTATTATTCCTGATATTTGTTAGGGATGGCGTAAGAGGAAGCCAACAGGAAGGTTCCAGCTCGCAAAATGATTTGTGGTTTGCTCTGTAAGTGAAGCCTGATGAATTCAACATCATATTTGTCCCCAAGTGATAGTTCAGTTAGCGATGTATATGATCAACCAAATCACCTTCTTGAAGAGTTGAGGGATAGCAACTAGGGATGCAAATGGATACCCAATGGGTAGTTCCGGGTCAAACTTCAGTTCATTTGCTCACTCATCTTAGCATAGTTCAAATGAGGGAGTTTTGGGTGGACCCAGTGACCCAGAAAATGCTTAACTTGCATCCCTAATAGCAACCGGTGTAAATTAGCGACTGAGACCTTGAAGGTGAGAATGGGGAACTGTTTGTTGCCATAAACATGGATGTTAAAGTAGAACCCAGTTGATTTTGTAATGTACATGTCTCATTGCGGGTCCTCTTTTTTCTGTCTGTATTATTATTTTATAATCGGCTGATGTTATTCTTGAAGATGTTGGATCCTTTTGAGATATGTTTGGTGTGCTTGGGTGCCAGTTTGTCCCATTTGTTGTTCTTTTCTTGGCTCGATTTAGGTCATTTCATTTCGTTCATATGTACCAAACTGTGATAACAACACAAACTTGTAGTTTGTATTAAGGATGTCTTCATCATCTCTGTGCCTGTCTCTGTGTTGAATCCCCTTTTGTTTTTCAGCTGCAAACCGCGCGATCTACCAAACAAGGTTGTTTATCTGGTTTCTGATCCCCTGAATTTATCTCTGCCAATGTGCCACCTTGCATTCTGTCTCACTGTCATCTGAAGCCTTTCTTGAATTGTTGGCATGTTTTCCCTCAATTCCAAAGAAATCCTTTCTTGAATTGTTGGCATGTTTTACCATCCCTGCTCGTCAAGTCGTCATTCACCTGAAGGTGTCCAGGACGGCTTCACGGCCACAAGGATGCCCTTCCTCTGCATCGGCCCGTCTTGATCTTCAGCAGGACGTCGACATCATCTCGAAATATCGCGGCGGCCTGAGCCCACGGTCTATCTCAAGCAAATGCACCTGTCCTTGTACATTGTGGGATAGAGAGTGGGCGTAAATCAGATCCTTTGTCGTAGTATAAGTTGGCATTGCCTCACACCTGACAATTTTCACATGATTATGATCATCGCCTCGCAACAAGTATGACTGTAAACTGACAACAGCATGATGAAAATGATAATAGTACTGTCTCACAAATTCATACTAACAACGCACACCATACGCATATAACAGCTACAATCTCGATCCAGATAGTGCAGGTTAGTAGAAACATTGTGTCCCTGTATGTTAAACTGAAGGTAGCAGAAGTCGAGCTCCTGCGCTCGCAACCTGGTTCAGAGTTCAGAGTCTTGCAACGGAGATGTTTTTTCAGCACTTCCAAGTCGTGAAGCATATAAGCGCGCAGCTTACTAAACTATACTGCTATGCATGATGCATCTTATACTGAAGAATAGCCAACATATGCTCTTCTCCGAGACATCTCAAGATTTTGGAGCACTAACGCACAACCGAGCTTATTTTGCTGCCTTGCTGAGATAACCGAGACGGGCTTTCCTTTTCGTGACCATGCACAAATACATACATTGCATGGTAAGCTGCGCCCTCGGTTGCATCTCCGGTTCTTTCGGGCAATGACGGTGCATGCTTCTGAACGATCGGCCATGGGCACAGAAACGAGATGGTTCAGGAAGTCGAAGAGAAAGAAAGGCATCTAACCCTGTGGATCAGAGGACAGTAAAAAATGAAAGATTTTTTTAAATAATATATTAAAAAATTGTAGAAATGGGTGCACTATTCGAAAAATTGCAAAAATAGCGTGCAGCATGTGCCGGCCTGTGGACTTCCGACAGGAGCATGTTGGCAAGGGGCTTGCCAACTAGAGCCGCCACGTCGGATCCACGTTGGCTGGCGCGGATCCATGTGGAGCGACGGGCACTTGTCGGCAGTTGAGCGACTGACAGGCCCCAGTCGGTAGCCGACTAGCCAACATGGCTTGTCGGGCGCGCGGTGGCCGAGAAATCGGATCCTGTCGGCAGGGCACGTGCCGACTGCCTGGGCCTGTCGGCAGCCCCATTGCCAATAGGTCCCGGTTAAAAAAACTCGCCTTACCGACAATGCCTTCTTCCTCCTCTCATGGGCGCAAAACAGAGAGAGTGCGCGGCCGGAGACGGCGCAAAAAAGAGGGGGGTGGGGAGGGAGAGGAGAGAGAGGTGGCACGGGAGAGGAGGAGAGAGAGAGGTAGCTAATAGGTTACACTTAGGTTATTTTTAGGTTAGCAAGTAGAGGTATTTACACTTAGGGTAGATATTTAGGAGTGCATTTAGGGTAGACTTTTAGTTTTATGGTTTAAATCTATGGTAGATTTAGGAGTGGATTTAGGGTAGATGCAACTGATATTTTACATTTATAGAGAGTTTGGATATTTAGATTTAGGGTACAAATTAGAATTATAAATGATATTTGGGAATTAGAATTAGGAATTTAGGAATGGATACATTTCGGATGTAGGGTTCAAAAACTAAAGTAGAGATTTGTAGCAAATAAAGTGTAGGAATTTTAATTGTGGAAAAAATAGTTAGGGTTTAAATTGCAGCATGTATCCGTTGGAAAAATTTAAAATTTATATTGATCATAGCAATTACAATTGGAGCAGTAGTTTTTATTATTTGAGTTAAGGTTGTAGGAATTAACGGACATGAATTGAATCAAATTTCGTCGATCATTACAATTGTAGCATTTAGCTATTTAGCAATTTTTAAAATAGCTGACGTGAATTAGTATGATGTTGGATCAAGGATGTCGACAGTAGTGAACTTCAGAGTTTTTCACGTGCCTGGTTATATCGAACAACGTGATTTTGGTGTAGACTTGAGCAGTTTTCAATACGTTTACAGTGTGCTGACTGATCCAGAAGAGATGCAACGGGGTGAAGTATTTGGGTGGCTGCATAATCTGCTCAGAGTTAACCTGTTAGAGCGACAATTCATGGTGAAGGCATTGCTTCCTGTAAAGCGTGAAACTGAGTGGTAGTGGGAACTATTTGAGGTGAAAAATTCTAAGAATTGGAAGCAATTTGTTAGCATGGGATTGAAGGGACACTTTCCCCACGCATTGCTTGTTCAAGAGCAAATGGTTTCAGGGACAAGGTGAGCCGAGTGCCCCAGAGGAGGTTGATGAAAATATTGTCGCTGCCGATGCAAGTGTTGTTCCACAGGAGCCAGTGGTTCAGATTGAAATGTAAAATTCGTCTTCTGAAGAGCATGATGGACCGATGCTTGCCGATTAGGGGGAAAAGGATAAGGCAATTGTTGAGCAAATGGAGGTAGATGATGATGAGTTTCGGACATTTGTTGACGGGGGTGTTGGGAGGGACGTCCTGGAGGAATGGGCAAACTTTGCATTTGAATGTTTGTTGGTTGACGATGGACATCATTAGTCATGGGAGTATGATGTGATTGAGGTGAGGCAAGGGCAGATGTTTCATGACAAGGTTCATTTGCAGCACGCCGTAAAGAGATGGGCCTTCTCAAAGGAGAGGGAGTTCAAGGTGGTCATTTCTAACCCAACGACATACGACGCGAAGTGCACAGCGGCAGGTTGTACATGACAAGTGCATGGTTATGTGCCCAAGTGCGGCAACGTATGGGTAGTATCTATTATGGAGAAGCACTCATGCAAATTAAGGAAGACTCTCAAATCCCATAGGAACATGACTACACAGTTTGTGGCCAAGGCGATGAACCTTGAGATCGTGAAGAAGACTGCTATGTATCCATTTGTAATAATGCATGCTATTGACAATAGATATAGGTATGAAATATTATATAGTATGGCTTGGAGAGCAAAACAGAAGACATTAGAGCAGAGGTTCGGGACATATGAGGACTCGTACCACAACCTGCCTTACCTCCTTGATCTTCTTCAAGCTAGAAACATTGGAACTTCCTTTGTAATTGATGATTTCAGGGATGCACGAGGTAACAAGGTCCTTCGACGTGCTTTCTGGTCATTTGGGTGTATGATTGAGGCTTTCAGACATTGTTGGCCAGTGCTTTGTGTCGATGGTACTTTCTTGACAGGAAATTATAGATAGCAGATCTGTATGGCGATCGGCGTTGATGGCAAGAACCGCATTATGCATGTGGCTTTTGCATTCATGGAATGCGAAAGCACGGATAGCTGGTTGTGGTTTGTGAGGTGGATTAAGAGGGCTGTTGTTGGTAGCAGGCCGAATGTTTGCATGCTCCATGACTGGCATGCAGGGTTGTTGTTTGCGATCGATAGGTTGTAGACTGGTGTCAATGAGGAGGTCCCTTGGCTATACCTGCATAGCCATTGGTGCATGAGGCATTTAGGGGCAAACTTCTACAGACAGTTCAGAAGCAAGCACTTAATGGATCTTTTTAAGAAGTTGTGCAAATAGAACCAGAGATATAAGTTTAATGCTTTATGGAAGAAGCTTGATGAAAGGATCAAATAGCCCAAGAGGGGGGGGGGGTTGAATTGGGCAATTAAAAAAAAATTTCTTCCGATTTCTAGAACAAGTAGCAACCTTAACCTAGATGTAAAAAAATGCAACTACACGATCAAGCTAAGGAAAGAGAATCAAAACAAGCAAGTAAAAATATAAAGAAAAAAACGGAAACAAAAGCTTGCAAGAATGTAAATGATTAAAGTAAATACGGGAATGTAAAGAGATGGACAAGAAAACACCGGATTTTTTTTGCCGAGGTATCGAGGAGTTGGCACTCCCCCTTATTCCTCGTTGGAGCATCCACCAAGGATATCGCTCCCCCATTGAGTCACCAAGACTCAAGTGTTCCCTCATGATTGCCACTTCTCCATCTCCGGATTGATGGGTATCAAGCCAAGTACAAGTTCTTATCGGATCTCTCACAAGAACTCTAAGAGCTCACCGAGAACACCTCCAATCACCAAGACCGACTAGGTGTTACCAACCACAAAGAGTAACAAGTCAATAGTTTCACTTGACCAATATCAAACCTAGACTACAGCTAGATGCATACTTTTTACTCTTCAAGCACTAATGATGTCCTTAATATTCAATTAGGGACTTAGAAATCAGCTCAAGTGCTCTCTCTTGCTTATTGCAGTCATCGACCAGCGACACGATTGTAGAACTCATTTTCAACCAAAACTCCATTTTTGCTTCAAAAAGTTTAAGAACGCCAAGAACTTCAAGAACTACTCGATTCTTCGACGGAAACGAAAATGGATTGAATAGATGAGTAGATCATGATCTAAAGAATGCAATGGTAACATATGCATACCTTGAACCCTCCACTTGAGCTCGGATTTTGGGAGAAAGGGAGAGGGAGCTTGAGTGAGAAAGTGAGAGGGATGCTGCAGCTGAGCTGCTGAGTGAGGGCATGGGGAGTGAGGGAGGAGAGAGAGGGAGCAGGTGGGGCTGCCCCATTTGGTGGTTGGGATGGTGGGGCCACTTGTAGGGCCCACATGATAGAGAAATGAGGTATTTTCAATGCAATTTCTATTATTTTCTCCCCCAATTTTCTTTCTCTTATCCAAATGATTTTAAATGAATTGTTCTAACGTTCCAAATAATTCCCCTCAAATATGACTCTAATGACACATGATTAAGCTTAATCATGTGATTACGGAATTTGGGACGTGACAAACCTCCCCCTTTAATTGCGACACGTGGAACACATCATGCACGGCGGAGAGAGACGGCAGCAAGTCCAATTGATAGGCTATCTCTCCACGCAGACCAACAATTCGAACTTGGAAACGTCGGACACCTTTGAGAGACGAAACCTTGAGGTACACATAATCTCCAATTGCGAACTCGAGGTCTCGAAGACACTTTCGAATAGCTAGAACATGATCTTCGGCCTCTTTGACCAAATTCGGACCTAGAAAAGCCCTTTTCGCCGGATTCAGACCAATTTAACGGCGTTTGGCATTATAGGCCATATAGAGCTTCAAATGGCGACATACCAATGCTCGTTTGGAAGCTATTGTTATATGAGAACTCGGTAAATGGCAAGCAAATATCCCACCTCTTCCCATAAGTGAGAACACAAGTCCGGAGCATATCCTCCAAAATCTAATTCACCCTCTCAGTTTGACCGTCGGTTTGAGGATAATACGCGGTACTATGAAAGAGCTCGGTCCCCATAGCTTCATGAAGGCTCCTCCAGAAATGAGAAGTGAACTAAGTGTCTCGATCAGAAATGATCTTCTTCGGAATCCCGTGGAGGCAAACAATCCCGGTGAGGTATAGCTCTGCATATTACTTGACCGAAAATGTGGTCTTGACGGGCAAGAAGTGAGCGGACTTCATTAACCGATCCACAATGATCCAAATCGATTCATGGCCATGCGAGGTCTTCAACAATCCAGTAATGAAATCCATGCCGATCTCTTCCCACTTCCATGAGGGAATAGGTAAAGGTTGAAGCGTACCGGCTGGCTTGAGATGCTTGGCCTTCTTCCTTTGACAAACATCACACTCAGCAACATATCGAGCGATTTCTTGCTTCATGCGAGTCCACCAAAACCGTGGCTTGAGGTCTTGATACATTTTTGTGCTCCCTGGTTGAATGGATAGCAACGAGTCATGAGCCTCATCCAGTATCTTCCTCCTTAGTGCCTCAACTTTTGGAACCACTAAATAGTTCCCGAACCACAAAGTACCTTGGTCATCTTTAGAAAAGCACACGGCCTTGCCGATCTTCATTTTCTCCTGGATTCGAGCCATGCCCTTATCACCCTTCTGAGCGAGAAATCCATCCGAAATCATTTCAAGTCCAAGCTAGCGAAAATTATCACAAAGTGTGGTGTTCCCGGGCTCAACTCTAAGATAATGACAATGAGCCCTTCGGCTCAAAGCATCAGCGATCACATTCGCCTTATCGGGGTGATAATGAACTTCCAGCTCATAATCTTTGATCAACTCGAGCCACCTTCGCTGCCTCATATTCAAATCCGCCTGAGTGAAGATAT